>NC_085140.1:401690095-402005616 GCF_024139115.2 Armigeres subalbatus
ATGTTTGCACTCAGTACTAGAGTACACTGCGTAAACTATTGATAATGCAACTGTTGGACAGACTGTGCAGCATACTATGCTATTCAATAAAATCTCTAGTCTCAAAGAGTCGCAGGCTTGTATTGGTGCGATCGTTCAGTGCGTTGTGGTGTCGTTGTCATGAATGAGTGGAGCAGCTGAGCAGTGATCAACAAACAACGACGTCACAAGGAAACATACCCTGCGCATTTGCGCCTCGGAGATCAAGTACGATCTTTTCCTTCCGTCGATCGTTTCTCGAGCGTTGCGTTTTAGTCGCTACTTTCGTTGTGTTGAACGTGGTCCAGTTTGAGATGATGCTACGTCGTTCTACTCTACGCACTGCACCAGAAGGTAAACCAGATTTTTCTTTTCCCAATGCTTTGCTCTGTGTCACTATGCCTGCCGTTCAGTATTGGTGAAACATCATGGATTGCATTGCTCTCCATAGCAGCAGTGATCAAGTGGATAGTGATGATGAGACAAACACAGTTGAACAACGCTGAAATTTTAGAATGGAGAAAAACGGACGCGATTCCACATATGTTTATAATTGTACGTTTCAATGCGCGATGTTATTAATCTTCGACTTCTACGTAAAGCGGAGTGATTACGCTGACGCTGCCACTTCCATGGAAAGCGCTGCTATGGTGGAAGAAGACACAAAAAATAGTTGACAGCATTCGAGGCATACGAATACACGTTTCTCGAGAATCTTGATAAGACCGATGTGAGGCGCGCGGACGGTCAGGGCGAGCATAGGCGCGAGGAATATGATTTGAGCGTTCAATGGACGAGCGGGGAATGGGCGGAACGATTCCCGGACACGAGAGAGAAATAATTATTAATTTGTGATGTGATATCTGAACTCTCGTGCACAAAGCTATGTTGCAACCGGATTGTAGTTCGGTATCTACGCAGTTTCGTAAACAAGTATTGACTACACGGTCGATTTGCTATGTGTGATTTAATCTGGTTTACGATGCAATTAATCTACAGTCTACGCATCGTTCGTACGCCCTGATTTCATGCAGGAGAAATCGCCGTTACTTAGAGATCTATTATTAGCCTTAAAGGTGTGCCCTTCGACTGTCTTCCAATAGAAAGAAATTGTGGCAGGCTTCGCTTTTATTTTGCATTAGACAGACCTACTTTTTGCTAGACCTGAAGTGCACTCAGGATATCTTCAGCATCTTCACCCATCTAGGCGACCTTAACCAATTTACATTTTTCCATATAAAGCATTTAATTTATGTTATGCTCCGTATAAGGCGATCCCAACGAGAGCATGGCTTCATCTCGATCGCACGCCATTTATTCCCATTCAAGTCTTCGCCAAAAACAGCAAACATAAACTCGGCTTACCGCCGGTACTCTGACAGTTCACTCTCATCAACGCGAACGAATAGCTACCGCAAAACAATAAACGTCGAAAGTAGAAACTTTATCATTTTTGGCTTATAATCTTGTAGTAATTTATTGTAATATTATTAATGAAATAGCCAATCGAATCGGCGAATGAGGGGCGATCAATATGTAAAATCGCTTAATTGATTTTCGGCCCCTGGTGCGCGCGATCAGACATAACATGCACGCCCCAAGTCTCTCGATGCAGAAAAGCGCTTTCAGCGTCAAGATGTCACAAAAACATCAGCAGTAGGCTATGATCGTGCTTCGACGCTTGTTTCAATAACAATCAGATTGTCGAATAATTCAGTGTTAACTCGATGGATTCTCGACTATTTGCTGGACTATTTGGTGGAGTATGAGCAGACAATATTAAATAAAATTGTAGTCTGTTTTTGGGAATTGGATTCATGTGTGGAATACCTACTTGTCATAGCCCTATGTAACAGTTCTTAATTCCTTTGTTTTTTTTTTCGAGCAGACGTCCTTGCGGGAAAAGTGTTTAAAATGTGCCACATTCACGCAAATTCGGGCTCCACAAGAACACGTTTCATTGATAACGGCAACCCTGCGAACCGCTTGAGTAGACCTCCACAAAAAATGTCATCGATTCGTTTAACCGAACATAATCCGATATTAATCGCTTGGGTGTCTCTTTATACCCATAATATTCGCAAAGGTTGCAGCGGACACCAGGAAGAACGGACCAGCAACGCGATCGCGAACCCTCCAGGGGGTTTACGATCGAGTTTTAATGAATGAAACCGTCGTCGCGTCTTTGATGGGTTGTCTCTACTCCACAAAAACGAACCGCGCCGCGCTCGGGTTACCGAGAAAACACTTCAAAAGTCCGGCACAACGGCGTCCGTTTTAAAATGATTGCAAAATTTTCGGCGGAAACAGGATTTCTATTTTTATTCGGCTTGTTGTGGGCTCCGACTTTGTGAGCTTTGTCCAGAAATACACGGTGAGGAGGAGTTTGTTCCTTCGTCGCGTCTTTGATAAATCGTAAAATATATTGAGTGTTATGGTGCGGACTTTTGGATTGAATTTTGCCACATGATAGTGCACGCCGGGAAACAGATAAATGTCATGCGTGCAGTGTCTTGGGTTTGGGCTCGCCATCCGTCGGATGTTCACTGCACGGTGGGAGATTGATGGATGGCTGAGCGCTGTCTGACTTGAGTGACGACACATTTATTTAAGCCGGCCGGCAGTCAAGTTTACTGGCGGACAAACTCAGGATGTTTGGTTTCGTAGGGTAAACGATCCGTGTTGAAATCCGAATGGTGTAGGCTTCATTTGGCTAAGTGTGGGAAGATGAGGAGGAGATGGATGATAAGTGTTAACGAGAAGGCTGATGAGGTTTAGGGACAATTCAACTCACCTTGCTATTTATGTTTTGTCGTACTTAGAGCGAGATGGGGCCTTCCATTCACTCATTTCTATAACCGAACTTAGAAAAAACAATTAGGGGCTGTCCATATATCACGTGGACAGGTCCTTATGGAACAACGATAAAGTTTTCGTCCAACGTTCCAACGATACGCCAGCATATGAAGTGCTTATTTACTTATTTGCTACAGGACCAGTGCACTACTCTTGCTTTACAGCTTTCTTCCGCTTGCTGAGCTTGAGCTTGATTGACTGCTCGTAGTTGCTACTCCATTATGACCAGATCAGCTGTTCTTGCACAGGGAACCAACAGATGTTTGCTTGGGACTAGCACACATCTTCAATGTACAAGTACTGGTGATCTCATTTGTTAGGTCATACTGGCGCCTGCCACGTCAGAATGCAAGTCAATGTAGGGAAGGGGAAGGAAATGATGATGTAATCACTCGCCCACTGCAAGCCGAATATACCTCTGCACTTGCCACGAGTTCATGCGGAATTTGTTGGAATTTTTGGGTTAGGTTCGAGAGGCAGAGGTCCGTCTTGGTTAACGAGCTGCCAATGTGATAGATAGGAGAAAGCAACTGATGGAATTTCTAATTGGATGTAGGAAACGAGCTCTATATTTCATTTCCAATTCTAGCAGATTACTGTTAGAATACTCAACTTGAAGGTATAGGAATAGTAATGGAAACGATATGGAATCCATTTCCAGTTCTAGCGATTGCTAGAACATGAGAAATATAGAGAAAGATACAAAGTAGGAGAATGGAACGGACCTGGGATTGAACCCACGACCTCCTGCGTATGAGGCAGAAGCAGTAGCCATATGACTACCAAGCCCGCTTTTACTGCTTTCTTCCGCTTGCTGAGAACAAGAATTCCTCCGTTGGCCTTCTGTTTGATAAAGAAAATATGTATCCTTTTTAAGTCCGTCGTAGAAAATTCTTTCTTCCAGACCGGCTACTTCTCGGACAACGCGATCAACTTTTCCAAACAATCCGAGCACCTTGTGTTAAGCGTTCGTCTGTAACCTCAGATCGAATACACGGACGTATGGCATATTTATTCCTGCGACTCACATCCGAACTTCAACCGAGGTCCCACTCGATGAATAAAAATTCTTGGCTTCGTGTTCTTCTTTATCGTTTTCTCTATTGGCCATTGCATCGCGGGAAACGGACTCACGACGAGATGGACTGGCAACGACAACCATAATGAATAATGGAAATCTAAAAATAGCTTCTGTGTGGATTCTGTACAGCAGAATACCACAGTAGATCTCGGCACAGTAGCGGTTAAGAAACACAGAGTGCCTACCAAATAAAGAAAAGAATTTTAAAAAAATTGAATCCTTGACCAAAAGGCACGATAAAGTAGTGCCTTGTCTGATATCCTTCATCCTTGTCTTCACGTTCGACCCACGGGCCGCGTTTTGGAGATCACTGATTCAGGATCATGAAGTTTTTCGGTAATAATGTGAATGTAAATTGGCTATTATAATGGTACCCACTTCAATAATTTAAACTTATGCAAATGAACAAAACCATCTGCACCAGTTATAGTTTAAAACTGTGCAAGCTGCTTCTAAATGCTATGTATCTTCAACGTATTTTTATATTCCTAGAACTTTTTTGGAAAACCCGAAAAAAATCCTGGAAAAATTACGAAATATTTATTTTGAATATTTATTTGAATAAATCGCTACCCTGTACTTAATTTCTGCGGCAAATTCTACAAAATTTCCTTGGCAAAAGCTACGAAAATTCTTCCGTAAATTCTTTGATATTTCCGAGGGAAAGTCTTGTTGACTTCCTCGGCAAATTCTTAGCAATTCCCAAGGATTATTCTTAGAAAGTTCCCCCTTCGAAGTTTCCTCGGTAAATTCTTCAGGGTTTTTTCGACAAATTATTTTGAGTTTACTCAGTTGATTATTCAAATTGTTCTTCGGCAAATTTTTGGCAATTATCTCAGAATATTCTTCAAAATTTCCTCGGAAAAATCTTTGGAATTTCCTCGCCAATTCCTTCGAAATTTTCAATTCCATTCCTTCGAAATTTCGTCGAAAAATTCTTTGAAACTTCTTTGGAAAGTTCTTCGGGATTCCCTCGAGAAATTCTTCGAGTATTTTTTCGACAATTGGGTTCTAAAGCCCTACTTTGTTTATGGATGCAAACGATTCTGCATCAGTCACGAATACATCAATCTTGTTTTAATTCTGTTGATAGTAAAAAATAAGTAAAAATGTAAATAAAAATTATATTTTTGTGTTAGAATCATTTTAAGACATGTTTTGGGTTGAGCAACCGCTTTTATTGAAAATCAGCGCAAAACGTCAGTCCCATACACTAACTGTCAAAAATTTCGGAACTCAGATTTTTTTCAAGAAATTTATCGGAGCATTCTTAAAAAAATCCTGGACAAATTCTTTGGAATTTCTTCTAGTAATGCTCGGTAAAATTATTGGAATTTCCTCCGGATATTCCTCGAAACTTCCTCGGAATTTCTTCGTCAAATTCTTTGCAAAACTCTCGGGAAATTCTTTCAAATTTCCTATAGAAAGTCTTCGGGATTCACTCTTTCCAGTTCCTTCGAAGTTTCCTCAAAACATTCTTCGAAATTTCTTTGGCAAATTCTTCGAGATTTCCACAAGAAATTCTCTCGAATTTCTCCGACAATTAGGTATTCTGGAATTTCTCTTAGGAAATTTCTCGAGAAATTCTTCAGAAGTTCCTCGGTTAAATCATTGTAATTTCCTTGACAATAATTCCCTTGGAATTCCTTCTATTAATACTCGGTAAAATTATTAGAATTTCCTCGGGCAATTCTTCGAAACTTCCTCTTCTTAATTTCTTGGTCAAATTCTTCGCAAATCCTTATCCGGCATTTTTTTCAGAATATTCTACACAATTCCCTCGAGATTTTTTACCCAATTTTCTCGGTGAATTCTTTAGAATTAACAAATTCTCCGATATTTCCTCGACAAATTCTTCGGGAGTCCCTTGGCGAATTCTTCGGAATTTCCTCGAAAAATTCTTCCTAATTTCTTTTTTTACCAATTTGTTTATTTGTAAGGCTCAGTCGTGTATAAAAACACTTTGCGGAGCCGAATGCTTTTTTTTGTTTAACATTATAAATTACATCGAATTTCACACCTTAGAGCTAATAAATTACAATGCAAAAAACTAATCAAAATAGAAATCCATTTTTTCTATCGGTATACCGACGGCAGCCGCTATTCTTTGTTTATCTTCTTCAATTATTAACCTCCGTTCGTTTTCGTCGCTCAGCCAGTCATAAGTTGCAATTCTGTACCTATGCTTCCTGGGTGAAATCTCGCTTAACTTTCCAAAAGGACCTAAGTAACATTTTTTTCATGAATTAATTTGAATACTGCAATCAATAGCTTTCATGTTGTTCTGTTCATTGCGCTATTCAAATTAATTCATGAAAAAAATGTTACTTAGGTCCTTTTGAAAAGTTAAGCGAGAAATATCTGGTACCGTGATCATGCTATCTCCACTCTCGCTAGATGCCGTGTTGTTGGGTTTCTTTTGTGTCGGGTTTACAGCAGAGTCCGATTCTAGATCGTGTGACCTTTGTCGCTTGGCATCTGTTTTCTTCTTGCTCTTCTTCTCCGTTTTGTCGCTGTTGTTTTGTACTATTTTCTCCATTGCTTCTGACTCTCCTAGTTCTTCGAGGATCTCAACTTCAAGTGCGACCGTAGAACATGTTGATTGCTGCTTCTTTTCTTGTTTTCGTTCCCGCAAAATCGGACAACATTTTCTCAAATGTTGATCCGACTGACAAGCAAAACATTTCAATTTTATCCCATCATAGTATAATCGGCCTTTTCTGTTACGGAAATACAGGATGTCAGGAATCACATTATCGATTTCCATATAGAAACCACGAACTCCGGTAAACATATTAAGCTGAAACTCAGCAGGGAACCGTTCCCGCACGGCACGTTTAATCCTTCCATATGCTGATAGTACTGACCTAAGACGAGACCTGCAAAGACGGCTTTCTTTTTCCTTGTTTTGACACTTGTTCTTCTTTTCATCACAGTTGATCATCAATTCTCAACTGTTTCCTTGAGTGTTTCACCTAAATCCCGGATAGAATCTTCTGAGAACAATAAACGTGTTTGCAATTTACGAATTTGTAAACTTTTTTTTATAAAGATTTTCCTATCGGAAATACAACATGTATTTATAACTGTTCAATAATAATCTGTCCGGCTATTGTAGAATACTTTTCAAAGTGAAAAAGTACTCGTAAAATAAAATCATTCGGAATACTTTTCGAGAGATACCAATACTTTCACACAAAAAGGTGCTGGTTGCATCTGACAATTCGTGACAGCGCTTGCTGGTTGCAGATGAAGTTACATTTTTTCCTCTTTGCAAGTCCCGTCCCAGGTACTGACCAGTGGCGTAGCCAGAAAATGGGTCTGGGGGGGGTTTTCTGAACATTTTTTTTTTTCGAAAAAAAAAATTTCTAATAAAAATTTAGTCTTTGGGGGGGGGTTTATGCCCAAAACCACCCCCGTCGCTACACCACTGGTACTGACACCAAATCGGCATCCGATATTTCGGGTGACAAATCGAACACACGCATGTATCTAGTGATTCCCGCCACCGACATACATACCATCGCTTTCTTTCCGTTTGTATAGCGAAAAGGAAGAGATTTCTCGTTGTTCGCGATCACGTATTTCATTGCCTCATCGGACTTGAAACGAATGAAAACGGACTTCTCGTCCGAGATTTTGTTGGCAGTCTCCAGTGCTGATCGGTCACCGTTGGTTGAGCATCTACGGGAAACACAAAAGCCAGCGTATTCGTCAATGTAACTTCACTCGTCATTTCGATCGAAAATTTCTATATTCGATCAAACACAAAACCGTAAGCAGAACTTCGAGTGAACAAAAGCGACTGGTCTGATCAGAATCTGATCGTTCACTGATCCTAATTTCTTGGCAATTCTCAAGAAAAATTCTTCATCCTCTTCACAAATTTCTTTTGCAAATACTTCGAGATTTTTTCGACTAATTCTTTGAAATTTCCTCGGAGAACTATTCGAAATTTCCTCGACGATTCTTTGAAATTTCATCTAGAAATTATTCCCTCGGGAAATTCTTGGGAATTTATTTTAGAATTTTTTTCAGAATTTCCTCGTGATCTTCGTGATTTCCTCGGAAAATTCTCCGTAATAACATACCAACTTCTTCGAAATTTCCTCTGCAAATTTCTTCATAATTTATTCGGCCAACTCTTTGGGATTTTCTCGGGAAATTCCTCAGAATTTCCTCGACGAATTCTTCAAAACTTCCTCGGCAAAGTTGTACAAAATTTCTTCGGGATTTACTCGGCAATTCCTACGAAACTCTTTGAATTTCAATTACGAAATCTTGGATTCTTTTTTCGGGAAACTCACGGAATTATAACGGTTGAATATACATACCTCGGAATTTCTTCTGTCAAATATCCATGCGAGATTTTTTGATATTTCCTTGGAATTTTTTACAAAATTTTCCAGAATTTCAAATGGTGGGCTTCGTGGCCGGGTGGTTAGTGTCGACAGCAATTCAATTGCATTATGCTGCGGAGTGGGTTCGATCCCCACCTAAGTCGCAAAACTTTTCGGAATAAAAAAGCTGTTCGGCAGAGCCAACGGATGTCGCATGTTGGTCCGTTGTCTACTAGTATGGCGCTTGCTTTGAATCGAATTGCTCACTGGGAACCATTGAACGTGTAACGTCTTTGAAAATTCAGATTGATTTGTGTTGTTTACATGTTCTACCTCTCGTTCCATATACATTCAACGTTTCAAAATCTTTCATCTCCAGAAATGCCTTTGGTATTCCATGACGATACAATTCACTTCAATATTCTAGGAAATTATTCAAAATAGTAAAAATTTATTGTAGATCCAAAGAATGTATTCTAATGTATCAAAATAACTGAGTTTTCAATCGCTTACTTACACTCATCGCTTACACATACTTATAAACGGATGACAGGAGGATGAATAAGAATTTTCGGAATCCAAATATTATATGCTTGTATTTAACTTTGAAAACGAGGTGATCAATCATACATGCAGTTACCGATCAGCAGTGCTCGCGTTTATAAACAAGACTGGCAAGACTGGCGGTGCCAAAAACTGTCAAAATTGGCGTCGATTCAATCACTTGGCTGAGCCTGAGCCTGAACCAACGCCACACACCCGTCGATAATGGTACGAATGCTATGCGCAATCGCCGTAAAGAGCGATAGCGATAGCAATCAATCACACCAATTGTGGACAGGGAGGCTTACGGAGGCAAAAGCTGCGTTATTTATACTCCATCATCTTCGAGGTTTCGTTAATGTTCTTGATTAATTTTGCGCCAATTAAATGCGTACCATTCAGCCTACAAAGCTAAGAAATTCGTACGTGCTGCTGTTTTAGTAACCTCATTTTTTTTATCATGCGTTGTTGGATTGACTGTGTTGTGGGTTCGTTATCAATGTCCCGTATCGCAACACCTTGAGAGGGAGTGTTCAGTCGAGTGACGATAACGGAAATCGTTATCAGCGTTAGGTGCTGCGGTCGAGATGGTGCACTCGAAATGTGTGATCATCATCCACAATTCGTGGAAACGATTACCAACCACTTTGGGTGTGGAGTGATTCCGATTGATAAGTCCACCCAACCGAAGGTTTATGGGCTGAACCGGGAAGATCCCACAGTTGATCAACCTGCTGCTAAAAATTGGTAGCTGCTTGTTGGCATACGAACTCAACCAATCGGGCTTATCAACTAAAGGTTTGAAATTCAATCGCTTACGCAAACGTAAACATCCAGATAAGTGTCTTTCATTCTGTTCTATACGCGGAGCAGCCACATTCATTCTGCACGATGTGAGGAAATGTGAGTAAAAAAAACCTATGTAAACAAATAATAATATTTATACTTTTACCCCCTCCCTGCGAAAGCACGAGTTTGGTATGATTACTGTTGGAAATGAGACTGCGTGCTTCCTCTCAACGCTCTATGGCTTGCGAACGAACGACGCATCAGCACGAAACCACGGCCGTTGATCGAACATCGAACTGAATGGAAATGAATGGCAGACCACAGACAGTTACAACGTTTACGTACCTAAATATAAATTACAAGTACATGTGAGGGCGTTTCAGATAGGTGTATTTCATACACGTATGTTGAATATGACAAGCTTGAGACAAACTGCATCAAAACTTGTTCAAACCGAAAAGTTCTGATTTTATTCTTAACAACCCCTTATTGCGTTTTGAAACTAAAAGTAGCGTGAATAAAACGGTCCAACTCTCGAAGTTGATTCTATTCTACTAAAGCTGATTATTTGTATAACAAGGCACAACCTCGAATGAAAATAGATTTAATTTATTTCATCATATCAATTTTATCATATCATATCAAATAAGATAGTGATAGTAAAAGATGCCCAATGGACACACATTATCATTATATTTTGAAAAGATGTTTGGTAATAAACACGCAACAAATGACCAACATATATTCAGACTTCAGGAAACCATCATCTAATCTTTTCACATTGCTTTCACTATTTTTAAATTCATGAAATAATTATAATAAAAATGCAGTAAATCATTATTTTATGCTTAAATGCCAATCCTGTTTTGAAACTTCTATAGAAGTATATTATAGTATCCTCATTATATAAACCCTCATATTTAAACCCTTTTTTTAAAGTATTGAACCGTTTTTGCAAACTTAAGTTTTTTTTCGAAAAATAAAAATAAACCTGTTAAGCTGTGTGCATATGAAAAAGCTATTACATAGTAGTAAATGTTAACACATCAATTGTTTTTCATGAAAATATGAAAAGAAGTTTAGAAGTAATATGGGAAAGGCGTATTGATGTCTTGCTCATTAGCAATACGCCCACCAACAACGGCATCATCCAGCACTATCAGCATACGGTTCATCATAACGTCATTTTTTCCCATCGTACATGTGGAATTCTGCTGCCGGTTTTGAATTTGTCTTCCACCACCATAAACGTGTTTCCAATATTTTCGTTTCGGCAGAAATCTGCATCCGCGCTTGTTCAATCGAAAAAGGAGAAAAAACAACGGATATCGTTTGTACGCTTTTATGAATTATTTATGAACCGCTTTCGGACCCCGTTCCCTGCGGCGTGAGGCGTTCTTCCTTGAACTGTGAATTTTTGAGTTCACTACGCCAGATCTGCAAAATAACCGATCAACACAATTAAAGCATTTATTATTGACCAGCTTTCAATTCCACACTTCTACGCCTCAGCTCGCCGAGTGTATTCAATCGCCGTTTCGTTGCGCAGCAGCAGAGCACCCGGGTCCAGTTTCAACCTCTTAATTAGCTTTCGTCATAAATACTTCAACTTTATTGGGAGTTCCCATTCGTTGAAAGCTGCCCCGCATAAAGAGTGCGAATAAATACCTTAATCCTTAAAATTACAACGCCCAAATTGTCACAATGCCGCCGCCAATTCGACTTTGTTAGTCGCGACGCGATGACAAATCCGTTGAATGTTGAACCACGCGATTCTTATTCGGCGCATTTTGAAAATTGTTCTGCGCGTTGGATCGGAACACCCGGTCCTACGAAGTGATTTATGACTGCTGATAGCGAACGTTTGAATTCGGGAGGTCGTCCATCATCATCAGCGAGCGTAACTTCTAACCGTATGGTCGATTCGGTTCGATAGATTATTGTCGATACTGAAGAGAGAAAAAAAACGATCAAAGGTCGTTCCCAATATTACAGAAAATGTCAACAATGTGCATCCCGAGCAACACAAATCAGACAAATCTTGTTACAGTAACTTGATTGCGACTAAATCTGGTCACATATGAGTTGCAGTAACCTATATGGAATATGTGTGCTGCTAGGGATGTTTATAATCCATTTCAACTGTTGTCTAGCAATCCACTCAAATATTAAAATAATCTTCTACCAATGGCTAATGCTTTTATTAAACACTGAAATATAAACTTGGCTGCACATATGTGTCGTGGATAAGATTGGAATGAGGAGTTATTGCAATCTTATCCACTACAATATGCACAGCACATGTTTCCGAAATGGATAAATGAGGGTCGTGGGTTCGAGTCCCATCGAAGGGAAAGTGGTTACCTCCAATACATTTTTCAAATCAATATCTTTCACATAATGTACATATTCACATATGAGTTTTCAGAATATTCCCAAGTAACCACCAAGCATTAATTATTGCATGTAATCAATCACAGATCAGCATAATAAATGCTATTTGCATTAGAACAGTATTAGCGATTTAAAGATGCATTTATTCATCAACTGTCAAGCAACGATACAGTAGTTCAGCATCACGAATGCAGCGATGCATTACTTAAGCTTTATTTCAACATGTGAAAGTAATGAAGCATTATTTCGGTCGTAAAAGGGCCTTTTTCCACTTTAAGTCAACTTTAATGGCTGTATTATTTGCAAGCATATATAGCTCCATGGTTACTTGGGTTGTAAATTGTTTTCTCTTCAGAAAATAAAATTCTGCGTCCTAACTCCAGCATTTCATCATGTTATCAAGAAAAAATAACTTGTATTGTTCACTTTTGAATTTTATGTGCCAGTAATGATAGTTCTCAACTTTGGATCATTGTAAGTTTATTGGGTCCAATAGAATATAAATAAATTACCTTTATGTTGTACCTATGTTGTTGATTATGAAATATTCTTGTTGATTGATATACTTTTGCTGTAATGAAACCAGTTGAATCTTTTTATGTGATTCGCGCCCATGATATATAATGGTGATATGATTTCGGTGTACTCCTTATTATTAATTAGTTTCAATCAAACATTGTTTTGAATGTAATTCTATTTGTTTCTTAGCTTCCCATAAAGGAAGGATCAGCTTGAGTTAGGCGAATACCGCCTTCGTATACCATGAGAGCAGAGTCCAGTGATGAAATAAAATTCTGCGATGCGATATTCGTTCAATCTTTGTTGTCAAAATAAACAACAAAGCAGAGTATGCGCTCTTCTGTTTTCTCTCTTTCGCCTGTTTTTCCCTCTCTCTATCTCCCACTCTCTCTTTCGCCCTTCCATGGAAACGGAAATCTCTCAAGTTTTGCTCTTCAAGCAAATGTAACGCATCTTTGTGTTTTTGGTAACGCTCTCCGCTGTTTCATGTTGGTGTCTCAGCTAAATATAATAACTTGTTTGCACTGTAAATTGTTTATGGTCAGACACTGACTGAATTATTATCACCTTTCGAGTCCGTCGTTAATCACGCGATAAAGAGGGCTATAAATTTATCTCGCATTTCGCAACGAAAATTACGCTAAATTGTTGCACCAACACGACTTTGTACCGTATATCTGAATATTTTCGTCACCTCATTAGACCAAACAACACAAAATTAATTGCATTCCATTTTTTTTCTTATCTGCCTTTTTAGCACGCCCCCTACAATGTTACTGCGAAGGCCACTGCCCGGGAAATTTACAGAACGGAACCTGCGAGACTCGGCCCGGTGGATCGTGCTTTGCCACAGTGCAGGAAGTAACCGATGAGGAAACGGGCCTAACCGTACCGGAATGGAGCCACGGATGTATGCCGCCGGAGCAGAATGGGGGACTATTGCAGGTGAGTTTTTCAGCCGCTGTTAATTGGGTGTAATGACATTTCCGGGAAAATATTTGCAATTTTAACGACAAATTTTAAGTTCAGAAATTATTTTGCTTTTCGATAGAAAATAGAAAGTTCCACTGAAGTTCAAAAAGATTTTATTTCTTGCAGTTCTATTAACATTTTTCCTGGATTTTCTCGTAAAATTCATCTGATTTTCCGCATGAAATTTATCCGAGCTTCCAGTCAGCTTCGAGTCAAGTACAAGACACTGAAGACGGCCTTACTGTTGAGGTCGAAATACGTATCTGTCAGGATACAATTAAGTGGTGGAATTCAATGGGATTGTTTAAACTCGTCTTATGACAGGTGAAATGTGTAGATGCCAAAAATACTAAATACTCATCTTTGGCGAATAGGTTATTTGGCCGAAATGCCTGTTTGGCGAATAGAACATTTGGTCGAAATGCTTGTTTGGCAGAAAGGGCCGTTTTGCTGGAAATGTCATTCGCTGAACTGTTATATGGCCAAAAATTGTGCCCCTTTCGGTGAAATCGCCCTTTCTCCCAAACAACCATTTCGGTCGAACGACATTTTTGGCCGTATGCTCGTTTGGGCCAATTGAACGTTCCATTCGGTTAAATTGAACGTTCAGCCGAAACCGTTATTGTGTATGTGTTGTGTATGTCTATTCTAACCCCCATTGACTGGCAGTGCTGCTATGGAAAAAAGTTAACTGTTTTACAGTCAGATTTAGTCCGGATGTTAGAAAGTGCTAACTCTACTGCAGCTTGAGTGACCCATTTCAGGCTGCCTGGTATTTCATTTGATGATAATCACTTGGATAATGGAAGCATGAACAATCCTCCGGATTTATCAATCCGGCGCGTATCTAGTATTAAAAATGAAATTAGGGTACAAACAAATCGAAACAATCTCACCAAATTACTGCATATCCGGAGCCTGGTACTTCACGACGAATATATTAACTTGAAATTCCGTCACAAACTATAACTCCAAACATACGACGGCGCGTTTTTGCACATTTTGAATCTACTTTAGACGGAATCTTTCCATCCAGAGCGGCACCAAATCCGGAAAATGTATGACCCGCCACGGAATACAATTAATCGCACACTATCAAGCCGAAATTCGTAGAAATCGAAAAATTTAGGAAACAATGCGGCGTAAAAACTTGACATGCGGTCTCAACCGCAGCACACTACGATCCTCACGTTCAGCCGAAACCGTTATAAAGGCGAAAATGGTTTAGCCGAGAATGTTATCCGGGTTAAAAGTCTGTTGGCCGAAAATGCCGTTTGCCCTAAATGATCATTTGACAGAAAAGGCCACTTAGCCGAACGAATCAACGCGCGGAAAATGTCATTTCTGAACTGGTCATATGGCCAAAAATGGTGGTGAGGTACGAGAAGTCTTGCGAGCAAAGGCGTAGAATTGTCAATCCGGACACCCAGCCGGTGATTGATAGATTTTCTAACAATTCTGTATAAGAACCTACCAAATCCTGTATAAGAACTGGGCATATGCAAAAATGCTAGATTTGTATACAAATATTATACGAGATCTTACAATTCGCAAGCTTGCCCTACAAAATTTGTTTGTGAGCTAACATTTTTTGTATAAGAATCTAACAATTTCGCATATGCCCAGTTTTTATACAGGTTCTTATACAGAATTGTTGGAAAATATAGTAGTCGCTGCGAATTCGATTCTCGGTCCGATCTAGGATGTTTTCGGAGTGGAAACGAATGTGGAGCCATTCACCAATCGACCATTTCAGTCAAACGGCTTTTTGGGCTAAATTACGGTCGTATGTAAATTTTATTCGAATGACATATTCGGCCACACAATGTTCGGCCTTGTTGTCTTTGATCAAATGGTTTTCCGGCTGAATGAATTTTGGCAAAACGGCTCATTCTCGTTCAAAAATTTGAAATCAATCACAATTTAAGTAGATTTAAAGGTTTTTTTTTAGAATTTCCTCAATTTGTTCGAAGATGTTGTTCAAATTTACACAGATATTTATGTTTAAGGAAAATCCTTAGAATTACAAAACGCAATTACTTTATTAACCTTAATGCTAATAACATTTTTTTTCTCTCCCAACCCCACAGTGCAAAGTCGGTGTCCAATCTCCGCAAATCCACGGCAAATCGATCGTCTGCTGCGACACAGAAGACTTCTGCAACAAAGATCTCCTGCCCGAGTACGTGCCGAAAACAACCACCCCGCCCCCGATGTCCAACGTGACCGGAGACAACATCTATCACACCCTTGCACTGTTTGCAGTCGCCGTGGTTTGTCTGGCGGGTTTTATAGCGATCGTTATCGCCATCTACGTGTTTTACAAAAAGCGCGAGAAGAGGAAACCTCACTGCCTGATTGATTCCTCCTGCAATCCCAACCTGTCGCCGTTGGCCGATTTGGTTGAACAAAGCAGTGGATCCGGATCGGGGCTACCTCTTCTGGTTCAGCGGACCATCGCAAAGCAAATCCAAATGGTACACTCCGTCGGAAAGGGACGATACGGTGAGGTCTGGCTAGCCAAATGGCGTGACGAAAGGGTTGCCGTTAAGATCTTCCACACCACCGAGGAAGCATCCTGGTTCCGGGAGACGGAAATCTACCAGACTGTGCTGATGAGACACGAGAACATTCTTGGATTTATTGCGGCCGACATCAAGGGAACTGGCTCGTGGACGCAGATGTTGCTCATCACTGACTACCATGAGTTGGGAAGCTTGTACGACTACCTTCAGAAACGTGTGCTCAATCCACATATGCTTAAGACTTTAGCCCTATCTCTTGCGTCCGGACTGGCTCATCTCCATACAGAAATTTTTGGCACACCGGGAAAACCAGCCATCGCTCATCGGGACATAAAGAGTAAAAATATTCTCGTCAAACGCAATGGACAATGTGCGATTGCTGATTTTGGCCTCGCGGTTAAATATTCCAGCGAATCAGATGAAATCGAAATTGCCAAGAATACTCGCGTGGGAACGCGTCGCTACATGGCACCAGAAGCGCTGAACGAAACCTTGGACACCACAGTCTTCGAGAGCTTCAAGCAAGCCGACATGTACTCGCTGGGTTTGGTCTTCTGGGAAATGTCCCGTCGCTGCATCAGCACCATCCGCGGAACAAAGAACACAACTTGCGAGGACTACGCTCTGCCGTACCAAGATGTGGTTCCATCTGATCCCAGCTTCGAAGATATGTACGCAGTGGTGTGCGGGAAGGGTGTCCGTCCACCCATTCCACAGCGATGGCAAGACGAAGAAATACTCGTAGTATTGTCCAAGATGATGCAGGAATGCTGGCACCCGAATCCGGCCGTCCGATTGACAGCTCTACGGGTGAAGAAGACCCTCGTCAAGCTGGAGACAGACTGTTCGATTAAGATAGTTTAAATGACGAGATGTAGAGCGAGCGCGTGGTGAACGTCCGACGATTTTGAAAGGAATTCGAATGTTGTAGTACGAGAATTGAGTGTTTTTATTTATTATAAAATACTGTTTTAGTTTTCGCGTCTTCTTTAGATATAAAATTTAAACTTAAGTTTTCGACGTGTAGCAATAAATATTAAGCATCTTGGTCGAAAAACATTGTTGGAATAGTAGTGAAAGTGAAAGATAATCGAGTTGCCATAATGCATTCAAATCAATTCAAGACAAATAAAATGAGCAAGTTAATAAAATATAGCAAAATTTCGTCACTTCTCAATTTTGAGAAGCTTATATTGTAAATAGAAATCTCTTGTTTTTTGATCGATCGTAAAAAGTACGGTCGCATTATCGACTGCAGCATCCGTTCAAAAGAAAAAAAAAAGAATTAAACTTGTCCACACCCTGACGGTTTGTATTATCTATTGTTACTAGCTTTAACGTTTTGTGAAGTGAAAAATGCCATATAGTTGTAATTTAAAGATTTCACCAAAATGTGCGATTGAAAATATTGCAAAATTCGGAAAAACTATAGCTCAGTGATTTTAGATAGCATACCCCATGGCCTGCAAGCGCAAGGCCATTCACGACAAGGAAGTGCCCAGAGATTAAAATATGCCTTATTTTAAACATTACAAAATATAAGTAGCAAGAACAGCAAGGAGGCCTTACAGTTTTACATTTGCCCTGGTAGACTTCTTTACATGCTTTTTCATTGAACTCACAAGTCCAACAAAAACAATGAAAAACAAAAATCCCTTTATTTTTTTAGAAGGGATCATTCTACACTCTATCAGAAGTGCTTCTGGTTCAGTTTCCTTGCGATGGAAACTTCCATGCAATGCAATTCTGTAAAAATACCATGCATAAGGGATAATCCATGATTTAAGTTATGCAAAAAAAAAATCATTTCCACTTCCGCTCATCTTCCTTTGTACGTTTCTGCATGTATCATTCTGGAAACAATACCCCGGAAAGCGTGACATAATTCATGGACGTTATCTTGTAGCATATTGTACATACAAAATTGCTTTTCTTCTAACTGGGGCAAGACATTTTTACGATGCTCTTTTAGTTATTAACAAGATTTCACACTGTACTGTGACACGTCATAATGTCAACGTTAGCATTACAATCGGTGATCGTTATTGTCATCTGTAAATAGAAATTAAAAGTATGGAAGCCTTTAGGAATAAGATTTATGCAAAAACGACGGCAAAAGGTGTTTCTTATAAAATTATTCTGTATAGAATACAATCACCGGCATGCGATATGTGGGGATTATTTTTAGACGGTAGTGTTTTTAGATGAATGTTTATGTCGTATGATATGCGAAACGATGTGTTATTGTATTGGAAGTCCGAAAGAACAATATGTTGATAACAATAAAAATGCTATAAAAATTATTCAAATTTGGATTTTTTTTTCTAATATTAACAGCAACAGATTTATCAAAATAGCTTCGAAAGATGAAAGATTTGATTTGTATTTATTATGTATATTATATTTTGTATATATTATATGACATGGCTGGCAGCCTCGCCCCATGTTGGCTACGCGTATCATCTGGTAAATATCGTTGCTGTTGTTGATAGGCAAACTTGGATATCAGCTGACGGGTTTCTTCAAAAAATATATTATAAATTCAATAGAAAACCGAATTATAGCCGCTATCGAAATTAGATTTTTCTCATAATCCATACGTTAAACCTAATTTCTGAAGTGGTGCACTGTAAAGAACATCACCAAATGAAAACAGCGCACCACTTCCGAAGTTAGGTTTAACGTATGAATTGTGAGAAAATCCAACTTCGTTAACGGCTATAATTCGGATTTGCACTGAATTGATAATATGACCGGAACAAATATTATATTCTTCTTCAGTCACCGCCCCCTCAATTTGCTGTGGCTTTATTTTATTATTCGAGGAGGGAATTCAAAATTTGATGGGAAAAATAAATAAAACATGTACAGTGTTGAGCCGATTTTGTCACTCCCCGATTTTATTACGTTTTCGACCCAATTTTGTCACTCAAAAAAAAAACAATGATTTTCATGAAATAAGTTTAACCGCCTATAGTTTATTATGAATGACATATGAGTATCTGTAAAGGATTATGTAAGCATTTTCAACAAGAAACAAGGATTCACGAAGTACAAACCCCCAATGCAATTTTCAAAATTTGTTTCTTTTCTCTTTAGTGTAGTGACATTAGAGTTTATTTTAAAAAGGGATTTTAATAAAATCCATTAATTAAAATTTATTTACCCATGAAATAGTTTGTAACACAGAATGACCATCATTACAAGAATTATAATTCATGGATAACGGGTAATGGAACAACAACATTTTTGTAAAATACTTTTAGTTTAAAAAAATAATTTAAAATTAGGGTTACTACTCCTGGACTTCGATATGCATCCCACGAAAAACGAAGCAATGAAAAGGAATTCGATTTGTTTCTTATTTTTGTGATTTTTTTAGCAGTGAGCACGCTTGTTAGCAGAAAGAAGCGACGAAATTGGTGCCGTTTTTCTTTGTTTCGGTATGAGATGAATATATGTTCAGTAAGATGAAAAACGGAACAGTTCTCCATACGATTGAATTCATTACTAGGATTAGCCCACTTGAAGAAATTTCTTTAAAAAAGAGTACCTATTTAAAATATCAGGAATACATTCCCTTTCTATATACTTCATGTAATATTGCGCGTTGAAATGATTAATTATTTCACTAATCAATGCAAGAAGAAAGATTGATTAAGGTGGTTATACAACAAAGCCACAAATCGGCCATCTTGGAAACCACGTGCTTTTCCTAGTGATTTTTCAAGAGCACGAATTGAGAGAACAACAACGCCCATGTTGATGAAACATCCGTAGATCGTTTGCTTACTCATGCTGAACAATCGACTTTAATTTCAGCATTGTACGACAATTATTACGCTAGATTTGAACTTTTGATAATAAGAGTAGAAAACCGTGTGGTGAATTTGAAATTCACCACATGGCTTGATTGTATAATCACCTTAATCCTGTTAAATAAAATATGATTTTTTTCTCTTCTTATATACGTTAAAGTCAGCACGCTTAAAATCAATAACACAGAGATATGTTTGCTTCACACAAAACGGACCTAATGCAGAACAACACCTAGATGAGCGACAGTTACACAGCCACAAAAATAACTCTGGTGGTTTTATTGAAGCTTGGATTTCAATATTTTCAACAGTATTTGGTTCCTCATGAAGCAAGGAATCTGTACAAACGTTTACATGTTAAAAAGGACCGTTATCACGACCGTACTAGGCATTTTTGTGCCTGTGTAACTGTCGCTCATATATAGGTGTTGTTCTGCATTAGGTCCGTTTTGTGTGAAGCAAACACATCTCTGTGTTATTGATTTTAAGCGTGTGCGTATTTTGTGAACAACCCTATCATTCACACATTTAACATAAACGATCCAAATATTGACTGATTTTCGTGCACGCATGCAACAAACCTAAAATTGGGTAAAGCATACTACTCTTAAAACAGAGGATTACATAAGAAGAACTGATTATCTATAGATACTGTCTATAGTATACTGTGACTTATCTATTAGGCGTGCAGAAAACGAATTACCCTATACACATTTTGGACAGCTTTTACGGTAAATCAATCATAATGTCTATGTTTGTTATAATATTTTATTTTATCTGTATGCAGCCGTAATCTGAAAAAGTGACGTATACGCCATTTTCCAAAAATGGTGATAACGAGTACTACTCATCGAGCTCTTTAACAGAAAAATGGAAAACATGCATGTTGTAAAATGGCTGTTACGTCACTTTTCCAGATTACGGCAGTATGGCATTTCGTTTTATACTAATGACACACTGGTGGTATAAGTACCATGGTACAAGTTGTACCACTAGTGTGTCACCTTGTACCATGCTGGTACAACGTGGAAAACCATGGTACAATATGTACTAGGGTATATAACCGTGGTACTTGTACCATCAGTGTGTCTTTAGTATTAGCAAGAGATGTTTTTTTCTTAACATGAGTATGTGAGACTCAACGTGTACGAAGAATAACACAATGTTAAGCGTGTAGCATAATTTTAGGCTACTTTCATTTCGGCGTAAAATAGTGTAACGACTTGTAACGTATGTCAGTCCGGTTTACACTGTACACCTTAAACACTCTAAAGAAATTTAAAACATCTATCAATTTTAATTTTGATGAATTATTTTTTTTATCATCTGTTGACTTGTCGATAGACTTGAATTAATATTTCATTGGATTCCCACATTTGACTTCAACTTCATAGATATGTATGTCGACCTCAACAGTTCTACAGTACTTACTGCTGAGGCAGTGGCGTAGCCACGGGGGTGGTTTTGGACATTCAAGTGGTGAAATGGAACGGAGTGGCATCTGAAACGGTTTTTCACTGATTTGAGTGGAAAAAAGTTAGGTTTTATGTGCTGTGGGGAAATATTGAGCCGAATTTGAAATTGTTACAACAATTTCAGTAAGTTCAAGCATATCCAGCTTTCCACACTCGCCATAATGGCGGATGCTATAATAATTTTTACATTAACTGCTTCCCGACACTGAACTGAAATTTTAGTCTAAGCAAGCATTGATATTTGCCGTTACTAATAACAGCCAAATCATCAACAAAAAAACGAGAGCTCAAAACTTTTGATAATATTATTCTATTTTAGATATTACTAATTACTAATTTATTTTCAGATCTTTTACAGAATATGCGATCCAAACCTCGATCCAAACTGGTTCGCTGGATTTTCTAACTGCTGTAATGTTGTAGCATTCTACCGATCAAGTTTTGAATTTTCTATAAATAAAAAAAATGAACTCAAAATCCCACCTATTCGCTGTCAATATCGAAATCAAGTCAAAATATCTCTCACACAATACACTACCCCTAAGCAGAAAACACGAAACATTGAGTATTGAACTATAAAGCTAAAGGCAAAATCGCAGATAGGCTCATTATTTTCGAGTCTTTGGACAGAGCTGCAGCAACAGGGAGCAGAAAACAAAAATCGTGGATGTATTCCTATCCCAGGCAAGCCATCAATCTCGAGCAAGCGAGCCGCAGCGTGGATCACCGATAATCAGTGGCTGGCCTCTATCTATCCTATCGGCCGCAAGCGAGCCACGAGGAGTTTGCCCTTTCCAAACAGCAGCCCGTTCGACCGGCTTAGTGCAAGGGTCAACCGACTCGGAGTTTTTTCGTCGCTTCATCCCATGCTTGCTCGATCTGGTGTTGCTTGACCGAAAATTGCAATTATCATTGCAGCTCCGCTTCCACGTACGAAAGAGTTACAAAGAGTTAATTACCTACCTAGCTCAAATCTGTGCGCTCTAGTTCCAGTCCAACAGACAGTAAGTTTTCTGTGCTAAATTATAGCCAAAGTGATACCTACCTAAAATTATTTTGCTTTGCTATCGTTCAGAAATAGGTAGAAGTGCGTAATAGTATCCGTATTCTAAGTATCACCGCGTGTGCATAGATTGAAGTAAAACCGATGTAAGATGTGTGCCCTATTGTGCTTTTGATCATTACCTAAAGCAGATATTTTATCGAATACAGCTCCCATGTGAGGTCGGTTTTTTGGTGATACGGTTTCATCGTCCGTTGGCGCGCAAAGTTGGCGAGCAACATCCGGGGCGACGGCGCAGCCTGCTGGCTGGAGCAGTGACCAATAGCTAGCTAGCAACGCGAGTGCGAGAGAGCCAGTCTCCGGCACCATGAGAAAAATTGTAGAAGTGCACACGAACAGAACATGAACAGTGATCGATCGATATTTTGAACAGTACTGGCCAGTGCGTGCGTTAGGTCCTAATTAGGGAGTTAGGTTTAAGCTGAAAACTAGGGGTAAGTGATTAAACGAATGATTCGGCCGAATTTCTGATCAGAGAATAAAATGTTGTCAAATAAAGTTGTGGAATTTGTGTTAGCTAAAATTGTTGCGTAAGATTTGTTGACTTGAGAAGTGTTAATTTAGATTTTTAATTTTGCTGGTGGTGGTGAATTTTAAAATTTGATCGTCTCTCTATCCTTCCATTTTCGAACCTGCGACTTACCGGCGGGTGTTACCGGGCAAAAGTGTTTGTACGTAACAGGAGGTCGGCATTCAGGGAAACCTGATTGGCGCTTAAGCTGATTTCTAATAACGAGGACGGTTTTTTTTATTAAATAGGATCCACACATTGGTGGAATTTTCAGTGGACCACCTGGAGAACGTTACACTGCCTTGGTGTTATATTGGGAAGTATAATTACAAATCTCAATGGACATACGCTTACGGACATTAATAATAAGGATAAGCACCTTGTGGCAAAATAAATGATGGGTCCTATCATGTGATCGATGTGAACAAGGATCCCCTGATTCTAAATACAGTTACTAAGGGATGAAATAGTTCTCGGAAGACACGTAGTTTTGCGTAGAACTATCATGGTTTGATTGAGACGATTATAAACCAGATCCCTACTGAGGAGCCTCGACTGGGTGCTTTCCGCAATTTCCGGTACTCTAACGCAAGTTTTATGCTGAACTCGAAAGTGGCGGCCAGGTGCATAATCATCGTTTAAGCTATTAGGTACTTGCCCCCTTTCCTTCAATAGACTTTTTTCATATGTACAATATCCTACTGATAAGCCTTTAAGTAAATTTAATAAGGGTGAGATAGGTAAAAGTTAAGAATGTGATTCTTTGGATATCATTTCTATGCATCAGTAGTTTAAATTCTATTGTTTTTTTTATAAGGCCGATACAAATATTTAAAATCCAATTAGAACAAAACCTGCCAAAGCCGTCTTTCCCCCTATCTTATTACAGCATAATTCTATAAGTGAAAATTTCTGAAGGAATGTTTTAGTTCGTTAGTTTCGCCTTTTCAGCACCTTAATAGGTCTAATCAGGACATTCTTCATGTATTAGGCATCTAATCTAAGTTGCCTGTAACCGCATCATTCCCATCTTTCCTGGGAAATTACAAGCAGTAAAGTGACCTATACGTTCCGTATTTCGCGGGACAGTCTCGCATTTTCATCATTTGTCCTGCGCTGATAAATGATCGCGAAATGTCCCAGGTCACATACCACGCAGGCAACTTCAGAATCATTTTCAAAATTTTAGTTTGAATCCTCTGAAATGCCTTCTTTCTGGTATTGCAGCTACTAGTCCATATTGGCACAGCATACAACATGGCTGGTCTAAAAATTTGTTTGTAAATCACAAGCTTGTTCTTAACCCTTTATAAGGCAGTGGCAACTATATTGCCACCAACAAATTATATGTTGTTCTATTTATTAACAAAAGCTCTACTTGTCATTTCCCATGTAGTGGCTTTATTTGCTTCCCAGATGAATTTGAACCAATAAAAAAATTTAAATGTTAATTTGAGGTTTTTACGAACAAATCGTAAGTTTCGAGTGGAAGAAGGATTTTCAGTTATAATCCGTTAGAAAAACGACAAAGATATATTTTTTTCGTTGGTATCAATGATTTTGAATCACCTGTGTTAGATTACTACGTGATTAGCGTGAAAAAAGCTTTGCCTTTCTATATAGGGGGAATGACGGCTTTGGCAGGTTTTGTTCTATTATTGTCAGGGGTATTTTTTATGACTGATACTGCTCAAATTTGGCCTAAACATTCTTTGCATATAAAAGAAAATTGTGGCCAATTTTCATAAAACCCCGCTGCCAATAATAGAGCAAAACCTGCCAAAGCCGTCTTCCCCCCTATTTGATTGTTGGATTTTTGACGAAATTGTGTTTTTTCCCAAGGGTCCCCCCTTGGGAACAAAAGCGCAATTTTTTTTCACTTATAATGCGTTTTCCGACTAGGACTCTCCACTTGCATTTGGCTTGAATCACAGAGAACATACGTTGAAGCTGTACTCACCATGTTGTGATAACTTTTTACTGTTCATTTTGAATAACTTTGGAATGTCGCCGTTATCCCGTGCATAATCAGCGCTAGCGTCATCAAAAAATGCCACAGTGCGCTAGTGTCGTTATGCACGCAAGAGCATACCAGCGCCATCGTGTTGTCAAAATGAGAATGTGAGTTGCAATGTCGACGTCGATGGCGTTGAGGTTCGGTGTGTTTGTTTACACATGTTTTGCAAGAAATTTTGTTCGAGCCTCCATGTCTGTTCTCTGTGCTTGAATGTCTTCAATGGGATTTTTGAAAGTCAACTTTTGATCTAGCAGAAGTCCTAAATATTTAGCTTCGCTAGACCAATCAATGGGAACCCCATTGACAGTGACAATATGAAAATGCAGCAATTGGATCCGTGGTGAACTGTGTGCTCCCGTGACTCCTGCATGCTGAAACAAATTATATCGAACATGAGGAATGAAAATCGAAGCGAAAAACAAAGTGCATACTTACTTTTGCGTATACTAGCACCCCCATGTTGTTAACGGTCGTAAATGGTCGTAAAATTAAACTTGAGCAACTCAAATCAAATTAAAACTATAATATTTAATGTAAAAAAACACTTTACTTTGTGATGGGCTCAAACTTGTCTCCTAAGTATTTTTTCACCCATTTAGGAGTAAACGACAATCATTTTCAAACCGATACAACATTCTCGAAATGGGTATTTTTTCACACATTTAAAGTTGTCAAATTTTCCCCATTTTCTGACAGCTACATACTTGAACTAAAAATGAGTACTTTTTTACTCATTAATGAGTTTCTGAGTTTATCCGTGTAATGCCTCTACTCACTCTTATGGCAAAATCTCATTGCTATCTGTCAGACTGTGCGTGAAACATGGCCGCCAATCACCCATTCTTGTTCCTCCACAGTAAAATCCCATAAGGAACTGTCAGACTGTGCGTGAAGCATTTATCTTCGTAGTCGCGAATTGTAGAAGGATTTCGACTGGAAGAAAAACAAGTTGGTCCATTGGAATATTGAATAGAATAATATCCCGCAGAACAATCTTCAAATAAAATTTTACCATTGGAATTGCTTTGAGCATTATTCCATGAACGGTGTTTGGTATTGAAGTCACCATGGACCATACTTAGACCGCATCTGTTATAATTGAAGAGAATATGTGTTACTGTATCGATGGTCTCACTAATAGTAGTTAACCATAAATGGACAGTCTCATATACTGTTTCAACAGTAGCTCAGATTGTAAACGGCCAAATGACCATATGAGTAATAGGCGGTTAAGTATAATTAACATTTAAATCCGGTCGTTTTTCCGAACAAAATTTTCGATGTACCATACATCAGTTGGTAGATGTACAATTGAAGAACTATATAATTACACATCGACAGCATGGTATGTATTAACAGTAAGTGTTGATGTAGGGTTGGTATGGTAAATCAAGCTTAAAATTGTATGCTAACAATGAAGCGAATAGTGACAATATATCTTATAACGCATATGTAATTTTGACTGCATGGTATGTCGTTTTTCATTATGCGGGCAATTATAAAAAATTTGGATTTGTTGCGTGCACAGCAAATACACCGGCGTGTAATACCAGCGTTGTCCCGGCGTGTATTATTTTGATAGATCGAAGTGACATTTCGAAAACTTAAATATCCATCTATTATTTGCACTCACTAAATGTATTTTATTTGATTGTTTAAAATTGTAAAAAATAAAAGAGCAGATTTTTTGCCAATTGTGTGGGACATCTCTGCCCTCAGGTCCTCTTCTACTGCAAAAAGCCATCGTGTACGCGGCCTTCCACGAAGCATATGGCCCGTTTACATATGAGCTAGTTCTAGCGGACATGGACTATCCGACAATACTAGCACGAAATTAGCATAATGTAAACGCTTATTAGCGAGGACAATTCCTGTTTACATGATGCTAATATCGTGCTATATAGTCGACACTTCATTTAATTGTCATGTTCTGTTCCGGGACGTTCTTCTTCCCTATTATGGACCCCCCAAAATATTCCTATAATGGACACTCTCGTGTTTATTTTGACGTAGAACTACGTCTGTCTTTTCTATATTGGGGTACACTTCACGATTGCAAAAAATCAAAAAACGTCACGAAAATATGATAGACTTTGATCGTTAATATCTCTGCCGTTTTTCGATGGATTTTCAATTTTCTTGGACCATTCGATCAAGGATGAGTCAACGCTTTATTCCCGATGTACACTGAAGTCGTTTTTTACGCGGTTCTTTTTACACTATTCGTTTTTTATGCGATTTTTTTTACTCGAATTTCAAATTTTCCGCGGTTCATTCAGACATATTTCGGAATTTACGCGGTTTTTACGTTGTTTTAATTTACGCGGCCCATATCCTCCGCGTGAAAACCGAGTCCAGTGTGTTACAATATTTATGTATGATAATTATTTACTATTGAAAACTTACTAACAGTTTAGCAATCGGTTTTCGGTGAATTAGTCAATCTCATAAGTGCATCGCAAGCTTCTTCTTCCATAGCACTACATTCCAACTGGAACTTTGCCTGGTTTTTAACTTAGCAATCTATTAGCAATTCTTTAATTATTAATTGAAAGCTTTCTATGCTCGCCATTGCATTAGTATGTATCTTGTGCGGCAAATGCAATGGATACACTATAAAAACCCACCCACCCAAAAACATCCTAGACCGGATCAAGAATCAATCTCGTCATTTCCGGTTTCTGAGCCTTTGTTCACAAGTCTAACTCGAGACCTCAAGCCAGCATAAAAGTCAAATTAATGCAACATACAGGGCTTTTAGCTAAGGTGTAGTTCGTTTCTGCCAACTAACGAAAGCTTGGGGGCGTTTGACGGCAGCTTTTCGCTTACGTTTATTGCGTCGATGCCAGTAAAGGAACTCGGAAGGGCCCTCCTTAGCCGTGCGGTAAGACGCGCGGCTACAAAGCAACTGTGGAAGTGCTTAATGAACGGCGAGGCGGCTCTGTCCCAGTGTGGGGATGTAATGCCAATAGAGAAGAAGAAAAAGTAGTAGAAGAAGAATGGACTCGGAATCTTCTTCGCTGCTGCAGTGGATGCGTTCTGGTAAACCACAGATAACAGATATTGAGGCTGGCATCCCATACGTGTGTAAACATCCGCAACCGTTATTTCAAATGCATTTTAAATTGGGACCGCGTTTGGCAATCGATTGGAGATGGCGCAAGGATCATTGTTATTGAAAATGCAGCCCGATTGCGGCTGTCAAATGCATTGGCTGCGTTCGACGGTTGTAATTCAGCTGCATCCTTAGGTACTGCCGCAATCAGTTGAGTAGATGGCAGTAGTGGGCCAACGTATATCAATTCAAAAGTTTACACAAGATTTTCAATAAAATTTGTTCTAGCTTCAATATCTGTTATCTGTGGGTAAACTTTATTCGGCTCGGTTTTGCTGATTCCTAGATGTCTGCTGGAGTAAACGCAAAGTTCGGCGCAACTCACGCGAAAGAATAATGATTTTTATCAATAAACTTTCAAACTTCTTTGTCGCGTCTACTCTGGCTTCCTCCATAGGATGACCATCAAACACCGTTGACAGCCCAGTTTTCTGGATGGGTTGTTCAGTAATGTACCACCAGGGGTTTGGAATGACCCAGTGAGGGTGGTTTGTCTCTGTTACAGTTTTCGTCGGTGATGGTTGCAGCGGTACACTATCAGCCAGGGTTGTGCTGAATCATTCTCATACGATAATTATTAGAATTATCATTTGACAATTTCTCAGGTGTGAAAAGTAGGCAAGTTTTCATCGGCGATAACTTTTCAAATCTTGTCTATTGATAATAACACAAAATAATAATTTTAATGTAAACCTAACTAATACCAATTTAATGTCAACAAAGAAGTTCAATCGGATGTTTGGTATTGTGTTTTGGTGTTATGTAGGAAAATAAGTTCAAAAGTGGCATTAACCAATGCTTCGAATCGAGATAAAGTTATCGAACGATTCTTACTCTCTAGCGAGTCTTTAACAATTGATAATTTGGATATGTTATCGCTTGAGAGTGTTGTTCATCCTCGATTACATATTTGGAAAATTTATTTTCATCATCATTATAATTATTCATTCTATACCGTCCCGCCCAGACAGTTCCTGGGGGGCATGGAGTGCGATCCTCTCGTTTAATAAACAATGTGCACTCGCTTGGCTGTGGGTATACAATAGTAAAGCACATGTGGAGATTGGACAAATCAAGCATCCGAAAGATATTCAATTTGCAAAAAAGAGAGCTAACCGCGGTGGAGGTTGGTACTCGGATTCTGATGGCTTTTCCGCAAACGTGACCTTTAAGTGGTCTTGTTGTGTAGGGGTTATCACGCCTATCTAGAGAGTAGGAGGTTGAGGGTTCGAGTCCTCCAAGACACGTGGATTCTTTTTCGCAAATTTCATATCAATTTGTCCATTTCGAAACATATGCTGTGCATATGCACAGCCAAGATATTTAACAAAAAATAGTTTTCGTACGGCCGAGTTGCCGAATAATATGCAATTAATTGTAATCAAGTGTCGGTCTTTCACCGTCATTAGTCGTCTGAGTACACGCGACCGCTTACGTTAAGGCAATCAAACTCATCAAATGCTTTAGCCAAGCAAGCCTTTGGCACAGCAGAGTGCGATTGAATTCGCATTCTATACCGTCCCGCCCAGACAGTTCCTGGGGGCATGGAGTGCGATCCTCTCGTTTAATAAACAATGTGCACTCGCTTGGCTGTGGGTATACAATAGTAAAGCACATGTGGAGATTGGACAAATCAAGCATCCGAAAGATATTCAATTTGCAAAAGAGAGCTAACCGCGGTGGAGGTTGGTACTCGGATTCTGATGGCTTTTCCGCAAACGTGACCTTTAAGTGGTCTTGTTGTGTAGGGGTTATCACGCCTATCTAGAGAGTAGGAGGTTGAGGGTTCGAGTCCCTCCAAGACACGTGGATTCTTTTTCGCAAATTTCATATCAATTTGTCCATTTCGAAACATATGCTGTGCATATGCACAGCCAAGATATTTAACAAAAAAAAAATTCATCATCATTTTCAAATAATATACATCACTAAGGTTCGTAATGCTAACTCAATCTCAGGAGCACAGGATAAACAACGAAAACGCGAGCCGGAATGTATCGGGATAAGGATGGGAGCATCTAGACGGACGAACGTGTGGTGATCGAAAGGTGGAAGCAGCACTACGAGGAACATCTGAATGGCGCTGAGAGTACAGGCAGTGAAAGTCAAGGCAGCGGAGGAGATGACTACGTCAGTTCAGCGGACGATGGAAGCCAACCAGCCCCCACCTTGAGGGACGTTAAGGATGCCATTCAACAGCTAAAGACCAATAAAGCAGCTGGTAAGGATGGTATCGGAGCTGAGCTCATCAAGATGGGCCCGGAAAAGCTGTCCACTTGCCTGCACAAACTGATAGTCAGAATCTGGGAAACCGAACAGCTACCGGGTTATATGTCCCATCTACAAGAAAGGCGACAAACTGGAGTGTGAGAACTTTCGAGCGATCACCATCCTTAATGCCGCCTACAAAGTGATATCCCAGATCATCTTCCGTCGTCTGTCACCATTAGTGAACGAGTTCGTGGGAAGTTATCAAGCCGGCTTCGTTGACGCCCGCTCGACAACGGACCAGATCTTTACTGTACAGCAAATCCTTCGAAAATGCCGTGAATACCAGGTCCCAACGCACCATCTGTTCGTTGATTTCAAGGCGGCATACGACAGTATAGACCGCGTAGAGCTATGGAAAATTATGGACGAGAACAGCTTCCCTGGGAAGCTTACCAGACTGATCAAAGCAACGGTGGATGGTGTGCAAAACTGTGTGAAGATTTCGGGCGAACACTCCAGTTCGTTCGAATCGCGCCGGGGACTAAGACAAGGTGATGGACTTTCGTGCCTGTTGTTCAACATTGCGCTAGAAGGTGTCATGCGGAGAGCCGGGTGTAACAGCCGGGGTACGATTTTCAACAGATCCAGTCAATTTATTTGCTTCGCGGATGACATGGACATTGTCGGCCGAACATTTGCAAAGGTGGCAGAACTGTACACCCGCCTGAAACGTGAAGCAACAAAAGTTGGACTGGTGGTGAATGCGTCAAAGACAAAGTACATGCTTGTGGGCGGAACCGAGCGCGACAGGGCCCGCCTGGGAAGCAGTGTTACGATAAACGGGGATACCTTCGAGGTGGTCGAGGAATTCGTCTACCTCGGATCCTTGCTAACGGCTGATAACAATGTTAGTCGTGAAATACGAAGGCGCATCATCTGTGGAAGTCGGGCCTACTACGGGCTCCAGAAGAAACTGCGGTCAAAAAAGATTCGCCACCGCACCAAATGTGTCATGTACAAGACGTTAATAAGACCGGTTGTCCTCTACGGACATGAAACATGGACAATTCTCGAGGAGGACTTGCAAGCACTCGGAGTATCCGAGAGACGGGTGCTTAGGACCATCTTTGGCGGTGTGCAAGAAGACGGTGTATGGCGGCGAAGAATGAACCATGAGCTCGCCCAACTCTACGGCGAACCCAGTATCCAGAAGGTAGCTAAAGCCGGAAGGGTACGATGGGCAGGACATGTTGCAAGAATGCCGGACAGCAACCCTGCAAAGATGGTGTTCGCTTCCGATCCGGCAGGTACGAGACGGCGTGGAGCGCAGCGAGCGAGATGGGCAGACCAGGTGCAGAACGACTTGGCGAGCGTGGGGCGTATCCGAGGATGGAGAGATGCGGCCTCGAACCGTGTATTGTGGCGTCAAATTGTTGATTCAGTGTTATCTGTTTAGATGTTAATAAAATAAATAAAATGAATCTCAAGTAACAATTTCAAGACTTCATAGATTTATTTAAGTTTTTTAACGGCTTTATCGCTGCTTTGATCAATACCGCGAGATTAGCCTTATTTGAAGACTTGTAGCTATCTTCAAAATCATAATAAAACGTTCAATAGAACCACAAATGTCAAATGTTTTATGAGCTTATTAGGGGCCTAATGATTATCTTGAGGACTCTAATAAAACCAATTTTGAAAACTGTCATAAAGCCGAATATATTGGTCAAAGACTTGTCTTACGCATAACCTAAATAAAGAACATAATGTTTATGTTGAACTTGGTGAACTATGGTCAATCGAATGGCTAAAAACAGATGTTTCTATTCCATGTTCCCCAAATATTTTAAACAAAGAACATAAATTTTCCTAACTGAGCGTTCGCATATTTAAGATTTTGTTGTTTATTGGTCAAATTCCTCTTCTGAAAATGAAACAGATATTATGATTCCAGTTGAAAATCGAATTTCGAAGTCGCGGAAACCGATTTTATTCGCGTTCAACTTATAGCGCATCATTGCGCAACTGGTGCACATTATTCGCAACCAGATGCGCTATACAGCGCACCAGATGCGCAGTGATGAAACTTGCGACTAATAGGAGAAAGATTCCAAAATTCGGTTCTGAGCTGCACATATAATAATAAAAATCAAGCGAATATAAAACTAATCGTAAGGAATCGATTGCAGCAACTTTCAGCAAAATTGTATTGTATTTGAAAGTTATGCAAAATGTTATTTTGGCCGTCAAAATTGCCCATAGTGTAGTAGCAGCCATGCTGGTAGGAAAAAATAATTTTATATCGGCGTAAATCTTTTGCAAAATCTCTTGAAATGCAGCGATTATTATTAATGACAATTAGTAATAATCGCTGCATTTCAAGATGATTTTCAAAATTTGAAGCACGAGAAATGTTTCCTTGCAAATCAAAATGCCATCAGAGGAAAAGGCAGCATATCAATTTATTATCTACACTAATTAATTGGTCGTAAATCACAGTATTACGACGGCGCACTTGAAAAAACTGATTTTCTTACCTGATTTCACCAGAAATTCGAACGCGCAGAAAAATTTGCAAGCACGCGAACGAATTCTGGGCATCCAATTTCCAATAATTGAATATTATTTTCATCCTTGCCCGTGATGTTATTTTCAATTTCATTCTTCCATTTCTATGATTATCCTTTTTCTTCAAAACAATAACAAAAAGCTCCACGGAAAAGAAATTCCCTTTTTTGACAGCGGTTTTATGGAACTCTTATGAATAACCTTAAACTTATTTTGAAGACGATCTCAAGAGTGGTCCACTTAGTCATAACATAATCTTGTAGCGGTCATCAAGAGGTTGTCATGTAGATTTAAGTTTTATTGCTAGTCTTGAAAATTTACTCTCCAAAACTGCTAATAGAGTACGATAAAACTCAAAATGTTACTTGGGATGTGAGCTGCTGAAACGTTTATTTGGAGAATAGGTGGTCGATCCCAACCTCTATTCAGTTGGATCGTAGTGCAATTTACACCAGTTCTGAACCATCACGGAGTAGCAACCATTGACATGTCCAGTCAGTCTAAGCTAAGCTACGCTAATTCGGCAAGCCTAGTTGGAGAAACGTACAACTCGTGATGAAAAATCATCTTTTTGCAACTAATTGCACAAACTACTATTAACAAAATGAATATAATGAGGCTAAAAGTTAGCTGATGTACTTCTGTATCCGCAAAACTCGGAAACGGTTGGATCGGTTTTCTTTATTTCTTCAGCAGATATGTTCGTTGTATTATTTCTGACAGGTTTATATGATATTACCTTATAAGAAAATCACGAGAAAAGTTTAGTATATTACTAAAAATTAAGATTAAAATTAAAATTCGTATGGAAATTTAGCATGGGCAATGCACAACGCGCATTTTTGCCTACTAAACAGGATAACGTTCGCTGGGTCAACTAGTGAAATATAGAAATCAGACTCATCATCAATCTTTTACCTTAAAAATATTGCCTCAAAGGCAAACAGTTTGATCCAACATAAGGAAATCAAATATTGCACAGTTGACGACCCTTCTCTGTTAGAACAGAATAGTCACTTTGATGCAACAACAAATTATTAATATCCTAGCTCATGTCAATTAAACTAATAAACAGCTGTTTCCGCGTGTTCGTCATAGAAGAACATATTAATCACGTTTCTGGTATTCATGTGCCCACTGAGCAACCGCAGCTGTTATTCCAAACATTGGTCTGACTTATTAATAGGATTTATCAAGTTCAATCCCAACTCACTAATAATAAACATGCATCTTCATTAGTACTGACGATGTTTCTAGTTCCGCGTACTTGCGATGTGGTATGTATGTAGTACCATTTTAGTGGACCGATTTTCTCAGCTTTGATCTAGCCGCACCCAGTTTGATGTTGCTAGAAAAGCACACTGCTCGTTGATGATGTTGTTTTCCAAAATATTCAAAAAATGAAAGATAAACATTCCTTCGTGGTCCGATCCTATTCATTCGGGAATCTCCACCTGATGTAGGCAAATGCCTTATTTTTAGAACGTCTCTCAACGCGAACCTCAGTCAATCACGCATTCAGCCGGCGCGGCGTTGTATTGTTTAGCCAAATACGAATATATTTCCCATACGTACTACCATTTAGCATAAACGTTGGTGTGGTGGATGCGGTGGGACCACTCAAAACAATTTCAAACAAAAATAGTACTAATATTGGGGAAGAATAATTTTAGCTCCATATTTAAAAACGCTGAAAGAATGCAACTGGCTATAAGGTGTGGATTAGCGTTGGCAAGTGGGCACGGCGAAAAAAGCTTCGACGACCGAAAAAATAATCGTAGCAAAATTATAAAAGTCGATGCTCTATAGCGTAACTACCTATAATAATAGCATTGTATAGGAAAAATTAATCGTAGCAAGGCCATTTTTTCCCGTGTAAAAACATATTCATCATATGTAGTTTGAAAACGTAGTACGACAAACAACACAGTTCCAACATGAATTTTGAATGTTGTAAACAAAATTTCAAATGAGATAAAGAAGCCACCAAATTAGTTGATTAACTACATGAGCACAGGTATTTCATGTAACTGTCACTATTTACGGTTTATAACCGCTCGTCGCCAATCACGCAGTTTGCAAAGGTTTCGCCAACCATCTTCCGCATGATTGATCCAGCATGCTCACTATACGCATCTCGCCATCCTGTACCCACTTTCGAAAGAATCACTGTACCCGAGAATCATTTTAGAAAGGTTATCGTTTGACATCTGGCTACGTGTCCGGTATTCCGCGGCAGTGGACTGATGTTCGTGATATAAATTGCCAAGTCCCCAATTGGCTGATGCAATTTATTGTTCATTCACCTTATCCTTGTATAATTTTCTATATGCACTTCTCGTTTCAAGTATCTATGAGCATTGTCTCTCGTTCGCAGAGGACTATTGGTCATAACTGTACATACAATAAGCGTTACGATGGTGTGGGTGGGGTCTAACATGATATATTTTTTCTCTACTTTCGAGAATTTTGATATAAGGCAGTACTTTACTTGTGTAGGTAAACCAAGGCCAGGCGGGAATTTGGTGAAAATGAAGGGGGTTTGAAACGTGGTTGCTCTCAGATTCAACCTAGGGACCTTCAAAATGCATGGTTTATTCTAGAAACAAATCCGAAGGATCCTCCCAGGAAATCTCCCAGAAAGTCCTCCAGAATTTCTTTCGATAGTTTCTCCAAAAAGTCCTCCGGAAGTTCGTCCAGGAATTCCTCCGGAAAATCTTCCACAAATTCCTCCGGAAGCTATCCTTTATATTGTACATAATTCCGATAAAAAACACAAATAATAGTCCTCCGGAAATTCCTCCAGAAATTATTTAGAAAGTTTCTCCGGATTCCATCGGAAGTTCCTCCGGAAGCTGCTCTAAAATCTCCTCCAGAAGTTCTTCCTAGCATTCCTCCGCAGGTTTCTCCAGGAACTCCTCCAGAATTTCCTCCTGGATTCCTCCAGAAATTTCTGTGCAAGTAAATTCCTCCAAGATTTTTTCGGATATTGCTCCAGAATTTCATTCGAAAGATCCTACAGGAATTCATTCGGAAGTTCCTATAGAAGTTCCTGCAGGGGGCAGCAGGGACTATGTCCAAGGGCTTGACGATCCCTCCCCAGGCCATCTGCGAGTTGTGGGGCTTGCCTAGGATGTGGTGGGGTTTGACAGTGGGCCCTGTTAAACCTCTATAAAAAGCTGCATGTATCCGCAAGTAGGCTCCACCAAAGCGACCGTGTGCCACTCAAAGCGTACAAACCCAAGTCCTGGTGTTAGGTGGGACGCTAAACAGCCCTGACACGACGGCCCTCCGACGAGACAGGAGGTTTGCGCAGGCCCAATAAGCCGCCTAGAAAACCAATCATTACGAACAATATAAGAGATAATGCGACTCGATATAATCGGCAAAGACCTAGGCGACGAATACAGGATCACGATTGGAAGCTTGGAACATGGAATTGCAAGTCGCTAGGTTTCGCAGGTTGCGACAGGATGATCTACGATGAATTACATCCCCGCAACTTCGACGTCGTGGCGCTGCAGGAGATTTGCTGGACAGGACAGAAAGTGTGGAAAAGCGGGCATCGAGCGGCTACCTTCTACCAAAGCTGTGGCACCACCAACGAGCTGGGAACCGGCTTCATAGTGCTGGGTAAGATGCGCCAACGCGTGATTGGGTGGCAGCCAATCAACGCAAGGATGTGCAAGCTGAGGATTAAAGGCCGTTTCTTCAACTATAGCATCATCAACGTGCACTGCCCACACGAAGGGAGACCCGACGACGAGAAAGAAGCGTTCTACGCACAGCTGGAGCAGACATACGATGGATGCCTACTGCGGGACGTTAAAATCGTCATCGGTGACATGAACGCACAGGTAGGAAGGGAGGAAATGTATAGACCGGTCATCGGACCGGATAGTCTGCACACCGTATCGAATGACAACGGCCAACGATGCATAAACTTCACAGCCTCCCGCGGAATGGTAGTCCGAAGCACCTTCTTTCCCCGCAAAAATATCCACAAGGCCACATGGAGATCACCTAACCAAGAAACGGAAAACCAAATCGACCACGTTCTAATTGACGGTAAATTCTTCTCCGACATCACGAACGTCCGCACCTACCGCAGTGCGAATATTGAATCCGACCACTACCTCGTTGCAGTATGCCTGCGCTCAAAACTCTCGACGGTGTACAACACGCGTCGAAGTCGGACGCCGCGGCTTAACATTGGGCGGCTACAAGACGGTAGACTAGCCCAAGAATACGCGCAGCAGCTGGAAGTGGCACTTCCAACGGAAGAGCAGCTAGGCGCAGCATCTCTTGAAGATGGCTGGAGATATTCGATCCGCCATTGGTAGCACCGCAACCGCTGCACTTGGCACGGTGCCCCCGGATCAGAGAAACGACTGGTATGACGGCGAATGTGAGCAGTTAGTGGAAGAGAAGAATGCAGCATGGGCGAGATTGCTGCAACACCACACGAGGGCGAACGAGGCACGATATAAACAGGCGCGGAACAGACAAAACTCGATTTTCCGGAGGAAAAAGCGCCAGCAGGAAGATCGAGACCTAATAACACACGAAAGTTCTATGAGAAGTTAAACCGTTCACGTAAGGGCCACGTGCCACAGCCCGATATGTGTAAGGACATAAACGGGAACCTTCTTACGAACGAGCGTGAGGTGATCCAAAGGTGGCGGCAGCACTACGAAGAACACCTGAATGGCGATGTGGCAGACGAAGATGGCGGTATGGTGATGGACCTGGGAGAACGCGCGCAGGACATAATTCTACCGGCTCCGGATCTCCAGGAAATCCAGGAGGAGATTGGCCGGCTCAAGAACAACAAAGCCCCTGGGGTTGACCAACTACCAGGAGAGCTATTTAAACACGGTGGTGAGGCACTGGCTAGAGCGCTGCACTGGGTCATTACCAAGATTTGGGAGGAGGAAGTTTTGCCGCAGGAGTGGATGGAAGGTGTCGTGTGTCCCATCTACAAAAAGGGCGATAAGCTGGATTGCAGCAACTACCGCGCAATCACATTGCTGAACGCCGCCACGCCGCCTACAAGGTACTCTCCCAAATTTTATGCCGTCGACTAGCACCAACTGCAAGGGAGTTCGTGGGGCAGTACCAGGCGGGTTTTATGGGTGAACGCTCCACCACGGACCAGGTGTTTGCCATTCGCCAAGTACTGCAGAAATGCCGCGAATACAACGTGCCCACACATCATCTATTCATCGACTTCAAAGCCGCATATGATACAATCGATCGGGACCAGCTATGGCAGCTAATGCACGAACACGGTTTTCCGGATAAACTGACACGGTTGATCAAAGCGACGATGGATCGGGTGATGTGCGTAGTTCGAGTTTCAGGGGCATTCTCGAGTCCCTTCGAAACCCGCAGAGGGTTACGGCAAGGTGATGGTCTTTCGTGTTTGCTATTCAACATCGCTTTGGAAGGTGTAATACGAAGAGCAGGGATTAACACGAGTGGTACAATTTTCAATAAGTCCGTCCAGCTATTTGGTTTCGCCGACGACATAGATATTATGGCACGTAACTTTGAGAAGATGGAGGAAGCCTACATCAGACTGTAGAGGAAGCTAAGCGGATCGGACTAGTCATCAACACGTCGAAGACGAAGTACATGATAGGAAGAGGTTCAAGAGAAGACAATGTGAGCCACCCACCGCGAGTTTGCATCGGTGGTGACGAAATCGAGGTGGTAGAAGAATTTGTGTACTTGGGCTCACTGGTGACTGCCGAAAATGACACCAGCAGAGAAATTCGGAGACGCATAGTGGCTGGAAATCGTACGTACTTTGGACTCCGCAAGACGCTCCGATCGAATAGAGTTCGCCGCCGTACCAAACTGACAATCTACAAAACGCTAATTACACCGGTAGTCCTCTACGGACGCGAGACCTGGACGATGCTCGTAGAGGACCAACGCGCACTTGGAGTTTTCGAAAGGAAAGTGCTGCGTACCATCTATGGTGGGGTGCAGATGGCGGACGGTACGTGGAGGAGGCGAATGAACCACGAATTGCATCAGCTGTTGGGAGAACCATCCATCGTTCACACCGCGAAAATCGGACGACTGCGATGGGCCGGGCACGTAGCCAGAATGTCGGACAGTAACCCGGTGAAAATGGTTCTCGACAACGACCCAACGGGCACAAGAAGGCGAGGTGCGCAGCGGGCAAGGTGGATCGATCAGGTGGAAGATGACTTGCGGACCCTCCGTAGACTGCGTGGTTGGCGACGTGTAGCCATGGACCGAGCCGAATGGAGAAGACTCTTATATACCGCACAGGCCACTTCGGCCTTAGTCTGAATAAATAAATAATAAAATAATAATAGAAGTTCCTGCAGTTCCTCCAAAAATTCCTTTGGAAGTTCCTTCGGAAGTTCCTTCAGAAATGCCTTTGGAAGTGCCTTCAAAAATTCCATCGAAAGTTCCTCGAAGAATTCTTCCGCAAGTTCCTCCAGGAATTCCTCCGCAAGTTCCTCCAGGAATTCCTCCGGAAGTTCCTCCAGGAATTCCTCCGGAAGTTCCTCCAAGAATTCCTCCGAAAGTTCCTCCAGGAGTTCCGCCGGAAGTTCCTCCAGGAATTCCTCCGGAAGTTCCTCCACGAATTCCTCCGGAAGTTCCTCCAGGAATTCCTCCGGAAGTTCCTCCAGGAATTCCTCCGGAAGTTCCTTCAGGAATTCCTCCGGAAGTTGCTCCAGGAATTCCTCTGGAAGTTCCTCCAAGAATTCCTCCGAAAGTTCCTCCAGGAACTCCTCCATAAGTTCCTCCGGAAGTTCCTCCAGAAATTCCTCCGGAAGTTCCTCCAGACATTCCTCTGGAAGCTCCTCCAGGAATTCCTCCGGAAGCTCCTCCAGGAATTTCTCTGAAAGTTCCTTCAGGAATTCCTCTGAAAGTTCCTCCAGGAATTCTTCCAGAAGTTGCTCCAGGAGTTGCTTTAGGAATTCCTCTGGAAGTTGCTCCAGGAATTCCTTTGGAAGTTGCTCCAAGAATTCCTCCGGGAAAGGTAAATTTTATAAATTTGTCGGCTTTATTTAATATAGTCTTTACTGCCGAGCCTACTGCAGCAGTAGCACAATCTGCTGCCTTATCTTTTAACCATCAATGAAATCTACTTTATCGTCTTGCTGGGTGGCACTGCCTCCTTCGTTTCCTTGGTAGACTGGCAGATTCATCACCGTGCGAGCTCGGAAGCTGAGTCGCAAATTCGCTTGAAGAACGTCCGACCACCGCCGTTTCCTGACCACCATCGTGCTATCCCGGCAGCTGACCAGCAGTGTTGGTAAAATCACTCATAAATCTCAATCAACCAACCCTCCCGTGCGAACAAAATTGTCCGCGATTTTAAAGGAATACACCACGCTTGAGTTTTTCATGCTAAAACGCATCGTTTCACTCATTTGTCAAAAAATCATTTCGGTTCAAAAACGCATTTGAAATCAATTTGGGGGCAATTTATTGCTTATTCATGGAAAAGTATCTATTATTTATACCACGAACGTCAATTCACTGTTTTTAACGAAAGGGGAGCAAAAGAAATCCTACGATGATTCAAATGGATGATTCAACTCATCCATGAGTTTTTAAGTGCTAACTCACGCTTTATTTGAATCGTCCATGAGTTTTGAGATTTTTACCAACAATGCTGACCAGCACAGTATGCCATCAGAACGATACACCGCCACCTCAGCAGCCACAATCTTGCCAGAGTCGCATAGCCAATCCAACAATTTCCTCCATCGCCGGTGTGTCCGCCACCAGTGCCACCATCATTGTAACCTTCGTTGCCTTTAACATCAACAATGCATGCAAGTACACCACTGATTTTGTCTCTTTCTAAAATGCCAAAAGGGCGAATAAAATTATGTTAATTATGGAGCTAAATTTGGTGGTCGAGTGATTTAAAAGCCGCACTCCCTGATATTCTAGGAATTGCTACTTTGCTTGATTCGCTACCATACCTGAAAGAGGTATTCGACCCTTGGTCTTGGCTTGGCTTTTACAGTCCAGCTTGGTCACGACGAAAAATATACGCACCGATGGCTACTCACTCCTGGAAAGGAATTCCTAGAGAAGAAAAAACCCTGAAATTTTTGGATTTTTGTAGTTTGTTTTTAGTAATTTATTATGGCCTTTTGGTTTTTCCACAACAATAGAAAAATCACACAAAAGAAATGCAAAAATCAAGGAAAACCGGGTGATATTTAAAAAGCTGTAGAAATTCATGCGTAAAAAGCGACCCCAATGAATGAGTTTCCCCGAGTTCATGGAGAAGGAATTTTCCAGAATTTCTGGGGAAGTATTTCTTCAGAATTAAAGAATACAGTAGGGGAAGTAGTTCGGTTGTGGCCACCTTTGGGTTGGGGTTACTCTCGCGTATCTTTTGACAGAAAGCAGATACTGTTATTTGGACATTTGCTATAGCTAGGGGTCGTACACTAATTACGTAAGCACTTAAGGGAGGGTCTGCAATTTTCTTACGCTCCATATAAATGAAAAATAAATTGTATGGGAAAAATCTACCGGGAGGGGGGGGGGTGTTGAAAAACCCAGGAAGTTGCTTTCGTAATTAGTGTACGCCTCCCTGAATGTTGAATCTTTATGGGTCCTGTACACCTCCGGTGGTGCAAAGGGCCGAATTGAAAGATCTCCATCCTGAGCGATGTCCAGCTATCGCTTTAACCTGTTGCCAGGTTAGAACCTTTTGGGCTGAATGCCGAATTGGATAGATACCTCTACTTCGTACTATGAACGAATCCTTTATTCTCATGAAAATCAACACGAAAGTTTTATTTGACCTTTCAAAGTGATATAAAGTAGAGTAATTTAAATGAAAAGCGAGTTTTTATGCGTATTTACACAATCAGAGCCGAGGACTCCCAGCGGACGAAACCGTTATTGGGCGTACTTTCATGCATGTTCAAAACATATAGCATAGCAAGAGCTGGGATATTTTTTAAAATCAACCTTTTTTGTGTGGTGGATAGAATAAATGTTTGCTTTATGAATTCCTCAAGCATTTATAATCTGCATTCGTTCTAATAGGTAGGAAATAAGGATTATTAGAAACCCAGAACATTACTAGAAATCCCTTTTTTAGAAATTTAAACAATTTTCTGAAAGATCATATAAACCTACCCAAATTTAAGAAAAAACTAGATCCAGTAGTACGTATGTTACTGACAAAAAATCCAGACTTCCTTTTTGTGAATTCACGCACTAGTGGATCGGATGTTGTCGCATCAAGAAAAACCCTACTTTGAAATGGATCGAATGACCGAAATCGCCGTTAGACCTTGGGTCACTGGTTTGAAAGAACTACTGGACTTTGAATGAAATTCAACTTTAGCGAGAATACGTAGAAGGAAGGAATAGCGATTGGACCAAGTCGTATTAAGAAAAAAAAAAAACTCCGGACCTATTAGGATCAAGACATATCAACTTTTTTTGGTTTGGTGGTCTGGTGGCATTGGTTGACGTGGCTAGGTCAATAAATTTCAACTTTGAAATAGATCAGTTTTCATCATTACTGAAGTCTCTCGTTGTAAATTATTCTATTCGGCATGTCTTTAGATAAGTGGCTCGTTTATAGCTTTACCAGATTATAGAAAATTCAATATATCATCGGATGCTCAACGGCTTTCCTTGATTTTCCTTGGATCAAATGCGATCGTTATGGTCCGTTTTAGAACCACAGACAAACAGACATAACACATTGAACATTCACTCATCGAATTCATCGTCATTTAAACACTAACGACATCTTTTGATTTCAGTTAGTTGGGCAAATCACGAATCCGATGGCGGTAGTGAGCAAATGTCAAACTCGAGCAAATCCGATGCGCGCGCCTCTAGTGACCGATTGGCCAACCAATGATTATTTGAATTGACCAGTACATCAGTGAACGATGGAAATTTGACGAGTGTTATGTCTGTTTGTCTGTGCTAGAACCTTAAATAATTTTCCTACATAAAAATGAGAATATTTATCTGAAATTCAAACAAACTCCATATCACTACTTCCGAGTATCTATCATTCGAAAATGGCTTAAATTTCTTAGCCACGAACAATATGAATATCGCTCTATTTTTTGCCAAACTTATTTTATTGGCGTTTTTATGCAATTTTTGAGAATTATTTAGATACTAGCAGACCCGACGAACTCCGTTTCGCCCAAAATTGATTTATTCTCTGATTAGATCTCGAGTTATTAAGAAATTGGTGTTTTATTTGTATGGGAGCCCCCTTTCCAAAGTGGGGAAGGGTCTCGAACCATCTTAAGAACCTTCCACGGCCTCAAAAACTTATACAAATTTTCACGCTGATCGGTTCAGTAGTTTTCGAGTCTATAAGGTTCAGACAGACAGAAATTCATTTTTATGTATATAGATTATTGATTTGAATAATGAATTTCACTCTTTTTTCTGTTCTTTGACGTGGGACTACGTCTGTGCTTTCTATATTATGGCATACTTTGCGATTGCGAAAAAACGAGAAATGTAACGAAAATGTGATAGACTTTAAAACACAAACTTTGAGCGTTTATATCACCCATTTCTCGATGAATTTTCAATTTTCATGGACCATTTGATCAAAGTGACTCTTCATATCCAAACATTGAAATATTTAATAATAATTTTTGTTAAATATCTTGGCTGTGCATATGCACAGCACATGTTTCGAAATGGACAAATTGAGCGGTCGCGTGTACTCAGACTCATTGCTTACGTAAGGCAATCAAACTCATCAAATGCTTTAGCCAAGCAAGCCTTTGGCACAGCAGAGTGCGATTGATTCGCTTTCTATATCAGCCCGCCCAGCCCGTTGTTGGGGGTATGGAGTGCGATCCTCTCGTTTAATAAACAATGTGCACTCGCTTGACTGTGGATATTTAACAAAAAATGGTTTTCGTACGGCCAAGCTGCCGAATAATATGCAATTAATAATAATTATTATTTATCCAATTAAGGCTACTTGTAGCGATGATGGTCATTGTTAATGATTACTGTAGTGATTTCAGTGGGTTTATTGGTGGTTTACGTTTCTGCATAAAATTTATTAGTATCGGTGGCATTTGCAGAGATAGTTGGTTGCGCGTTTTCATTCGAAAGCTTGGGGGCGTTCTGCACGACGGCAGCTTTTCGCACACGTCTCTTTGAAACTTTCTTCGGTTCGTTCAGCTGCATCTTCAGGTGTATTGCCAGAGCGTTGACTGATGTAAATGAATAACAATTAAACAAAACTGTCAAAAATTCAAATTGCCTATCCTCTAGGTCTCTAGGATGATCATTGACCACCTAACACCGTTGACATCTCCAACTTTAACAAGGGGCTTTTCCATTCTGAGTCACCGGTCTCTGGCTGGCTTCATAGCGGATGCTTCTTCTTTGTTCCAGCTTGCGTGGCAATTGCGATCAGCAGGGACTCCAATGGTCTATTCAAGTGGAAGAGGGTATCTGAAACTGACCAAAACCTGTCCACGTGGGATTTCACGTGTGAGGTATATGGATAGTCCCTTATCATGAATCCGTGCGTATATGGCAAATACGACACACATGTTCAGAGAAGAAGCAATTTCCCATCTATAGAAATTCCTGGAGTGGACTATTTAAAAATGACCTAGTATAGAGGAACGAAGGAAAAAGGAGAGGAAGCTGCATTTGCAATATTATGATCAATTGCGTATAACTAACGAAACATATAATTAGAATTTCCGCGAAGGTGGCTCAATTTGGTAAAACTCAAGTGTATAATCCTTAGCGTTGCTCTTCCACTTGGACACTGCTGAGTTGAGGAGGATGAAAACGCTCAACTGTGTCAGTAGAGGTCGCAAGAATAGAGCCATTGACGGCATTCGGCTACAAATAAACTGACAAATGTTTTTCTATATGGTTAACACTTCATCCCGTGATATGGGTGGGTGCGGTGCAAGCGTCTGTGGCGTCAAAATCACTGTACCCCTAATGACGAAAATGAGTGCGGAGGAGTGATCCAATATGCGCTTCTCAGTAATATATTTTTAAATAACCGGAATTATAAAATTCAATTCCAAATATGAAGATAGATTACCCTGAGGAGACTAGAATCCCCAAAGACCATGAAACCAAATGAAAAAAATAATAAATTTTGGCTTAATCTTTTCTTCAACGTTCTTATATATATTCTAATGCTTGCCAATCCTATCGTTCTATATATATTTTTTAACCTCTACTAAATATGATGCGATGTGTGCTGAACCATCATGCTCCACAGATTTATTTTCATTCATCTTCTCCCCCTACGCATCCTAATGTTTGCGTTTCACGCTGATCATGAGACATTGTCATTTATCACCAGTAGAACAGTCACAAAAATATCTGTGTCTAACTCTTTAGTGTATAATGCTTGATCAACAAAGTGCGACACGTCATCGGATGTTCGTTACATATTTATATCGCGGATGCAATATCTGTACTCCTACAGATATTGCATCCGCGATATAAATAAATGTTATAATGAAGTATAGCAATTGGCATAGCATTAGCATAGCATTAGCATAGCATTAGCATAGCATTAGCATAGCATTAGCATAGCATTAGCATAGCATTAGCATAGCATTAGCATAGCATTAGCATAGCATTAGCATAGCAATAGCATAGCATTAGCATAGCATTAGCATAGCATTAGCATAGCATTAGCATAGCATTAGCATAGCATTAGCATAGCATTAGCATAGCATTAGCATAGCATTAGCATAGCATTAGCATAGCATTAGCATAGCATTAGCATAGCATTAGCATAGCATTAGCATAGCATTAGCATAGCATTAGCATAGCATTAGCATAGCATTAGCATAGCATTAGCATAGCATTAGCATAGCATTAGCATAGCATTAGCATAGCATTAGCATAGCATTAGCATAGCATTAGCATATTATCTGGACTAAGTTGCTGGTGTTGGTTTTTTATTTGCGTTGTTCAATTTATGGATCAGCCCAAAAAAAATAATTTTTATCATCGAGATGAGAAGAAAAGTTATTAGCTGAAATGATCTTGACACAATACAAATTGGAGAATCAGACAATCATCGCGTTTTAATAGCAGCAATAAAACAGATTTATATCAACTTGTTCTAAAACTTGTTTGAAGTAAGAACATAAAATCTCCATTGGCTGGCTAAGAGTTAGACCAGTGATCCTCATGCTCAATAGCTCAATCGACCACTTTGCAAATTGAAAATCAAAATAAATGAGATACGTGACTGATTTATCAAAATTATTGACATGGATGATTTGAAAAATGGTCGATAAGTTCGCAATTTTTATTCGCAATTTTTTGCCATAGAATATTTGACATTTCTTAACTTTCAAACGCAATGATTGATCAAATGCACTAGGGTACAATTCTAATGCTGAGAGAAAATCAATTGTCAACTACTATATGATTTGATTGTCCGAAAGAACCTACATTGTTGTTATGTAGGGCCCGAGTTTCGTAACCACTGGACTATAAATTCACATCAATTTAATTGACCGTAAACTGATTCTTTTGTATATATGTATATACTCCCGGATTATAATCACTTTCGGAAATATTCGTCACATATATTTGGCAAAATGTTAATATTAAAAAAGGATTTTCTATTTTTTTTTTCAACCTTTTTGCCTTTCTCGTACAACTAAGTTGTACCGAAAGGCTATCATTTCACTCCGAAAACGAACTTTTTATAGAAGCCTCTGAGACCCATAGTATTATATATCAATCGACTCAGCTCGACGAGCTGAGCACATGTCTGTCTGTCCGTGTGTATGTATGTGTGTATGTGTGTGTGTATGTGTGTGCACAAAAGCTATAAAAACATTAGACAACTTTTCGTATAGTAATCCTTAATCGATTTTCTCGCAACAAGTTTCATTCGACAGGGGACAAAGCCTTGTTGATCACTATTGAATTTTATAACGATCGGTCATTGCGTTTAAAAGTTATGAAGAAAATGGTGCATCGAACTATAGAAGCGCCATATAAGGTTGGTGTCTTAACTAAATGCGAGAAAGGCACCACCAACGCTAGGTGGATTAATCTGGGTTTTTTAATATTATTATACATGTATGTATATTATATGGTATGTATTGCTATTCTCCTTACAGCTCTTTTCAGTAGCCCAGACCTATACACAAACCTAGTTGGATCCAGAAATAGCAGCCGAAGGTGAGAGCTTCTTATTAAGATTTCATTTGATTTATGGTGACGAATACTTTATACCATTATGTGTTTTCCAAAATGTAAAATAAACTCGAACAAAGTGGAAAAATTCCTTTACGATCCTGTAGCCCCCAACGGCTCCACACATCACTACTGTTCGGTGGCCAAGCCAGTCTCTCATCAAAGCTAGCATACCAGCTCCAAACCTCCTAACGACTAGACACTAGACGGCATCCAAATAGATGGAACCACATTCCAAAGTGCTATAGACTAAGCACGAATAAATAAACACCGAAATTCGTTCATCACTTTATAATTCATTTTGGTGCGCTGAGCTGAGGCAATAGGGATTCACTCAACCAACGACCGAAACCCCTCCACCGCACTTCCGTGCGGTTGTATTTGGTCCAATTCAATTGAGTTCTTCTTGCGTCCATGTTTCGCGCGCCAATTTCTCGCTCACGGTCAAACAGGCCAACAGGCAATGAATCTGTTAATTTATTGTTATTTTTTTTTTGCAATAATGTATCACAACGTGCTCACCAGTCATGGTGCGCTTCTTGGGTGGAGGAAAACTGGCGGTAATGGAATTTTCCTGTGAAGTGCATGGCATATTTGGAAGACCAGACACGCAAACATTATCAAGAGGAACGCCACTGGAAAAATCACCAGTTGCTGTGCTCTCGAATCTAGTGATAAAAACATAATTCTGCATGTCGTTTTTTCAACATTTTTGAAATGCATTTCTCCCATCAAGAAAACAGCGCTGGTCGCATTTTTTTTGTCAGGAGGAAAAAAGAGATGATGGTTTAATACTCTTGCTGTTTTGAAACCGTTTCACCTCAATCTAACAAAAATGTCACATGAAATTGTAAAATCGAGAAATTTGGACGTAAGTGAATTGGCAAAGTTGATTAGACAAACTAGGGTTACCTTGGGTGCCCTCCTTAGCCTAGCGGTAAGATGCGCGGCTGTAAAACAAGACCATGCTGAGGGTGGCTGAGTTCGATTCCCGGTGCCGGTTTAGGCAATTTTCGGTTTGAAAATCGTCTCGACTTTCCTGGGCATGAAAGTATCATCGTGTTAGCCTCATGATATACAAATGCAAAAATGTTAGCTTGGCTTAGAAACCTTGCGGGTAATAACTGTGGAAGTGCTGAATGAACACTAAGCAAATAGACGGCGATGTCCCAGTGGGGAATGAATTCCAATAAGAGGAAGAAGAAGGGTTAGCCTTTCGAGTTAAAGCGTAGAATTGGCAATTCTGATACTAAGTTCAATCCTCCATCCAGGGGTGGCATTGCGCATCTCGACTCGAAACGAGCAAACCATGCAAACTGTCATACGAAAGAGTTATCGCAAGGAGATATGCATAATGAGGCCCCAGTTTAAGATGTTTTTGACAAACATTCTTGACTCCAACGTGACTCCCAAGATCATTGTTCTTGTCATACAAAATAAATGTTCATGCAATGGCAGGTATAGAAAAGCCTTTAATCAACAACTGTGGAAATGTTAATAGAACATTAAGTTAAAAAGCAGGCTAAGTTCTATGGATAAAATGTAGAATCGAGTAAAAAAGATAAATTGAGCATAATAAACAAATAGGCAAACTTATAAATCAGGGTCTAAGTGCTAAGTCTAAGAAATTCACCATGACCCACCTAACACCAAGACTTAGACCTATGTATGCGCTTTGAGCGGCACACATTCGCTTTTGTAGAGCCAAACGAAGATGTTGCATTTTCTTGCTCCTCCAAACTGGTAGAAGTTGATCTCATCATCACTTATTGTTATGGACAAAATCTGGGAAATGTGCAAAATTTCAATTTAATGATCAATAAATCAGTCCCATTTACTCACCAATTAGTTTTGATAATTTAACTACATCCTGCACCATGTTTCTAACAAAATTTGTTATAAAAACTTAATATAACATTATAACATACTTACTTGATACTTGATACTTGATGGGCCACAGCTCTTCGATGAACCTACGTCGAATGGAGTATCCTTCTCAACTGGACTCGATCCTGGGCCAATCGCTTCCAGTCGCCCTGAACATTGAGCGCCCTCAGGTCCTCTTCAACTGCAAAAAGCCATCGTGTACGTGGCCTGTTCCGAGTTCTCTACTAAATATTACCTTCACTTGACGTTCTTCCGGCATACGAACAACGTGACCAGCCCACCGTAGTCTGTCGTGTTGTATAAGCTTAATAATATCCAGCCCTTTATACACCTGGTACAATTCGTGGTTCATGCGACGTCGCCAGATACCGTTCTCCTGTTTACCGCCAAGTATTGTCCGCAGCACCTTACGCTCAAACACTCCGAAAGCTCTTCGATCAGCCTCCTTTAACGCCCATGTTTCATGGCCGTATAAAGCCACCGGAAGAATCAGAGTAGAATACAGCGAGAGTTTTGTTTTCGTTTGCTGACTACGGGACTTAAGCTGGTTACGAAGTCCGTAATAAGCCCTATTTGCAACTGCAATACGCCTTTTCACCTCGTGGGTAACATCGTTATCGCACGTCACTACACTGCCAAAAATATCTATATAAGATATATGTGTCGCCGTTACAGTTTTTGCAATAGCTCCACCCTAATATAATCGATATAGAACCACACATAAATTAAATAATTGCTAATTCGAGACCGCACATAAAGTTTATTTGGATATATGTTTTATTAGTAGTTCGCGTGGAGAATGGTTATGTGTGCGCTGATATGCATCATAAGTTAAATCTATAGATTTTTGCTAATAAATATGTGTGGATTTTTAGTAGTGTTCCAAGATACACAAATTCTTCTATCACTTCAAATTTTTCACCATCCAGCTCCATTCCGCTACCACCACCACTAATGAACCCACGTTGATTGCCAGCGACCATGTACTTCGTTTTGCTGGTATCGATCGTGAGTCCAATCCTCGCTGTCTCCCACGGCACGGCGATCAATCCCGATAATATCGATATCGTCCGCAAATCCCAGCAGCATATGCGATCTTGTGATAATGGTACCGCTTCTTTGCACATCAGCTCTCCTAATCGCTCTCTCGAGCGCTATATTGAACAGTAGATTCGAGAGTGCATCACCCTGCTTTAATCCATCTAAGGTAACAAATGACGTCAATATTTCATCCGCAAGCCTTACACTTGATTTCGATCCGTCCAACGTTATAGGAATCAGCCGTATCAGTGTCGCCGGAAAACCATGTTCAAGCATAATTTGCCATAATTCATTTCGTTTCACATTCCGTACGCCGCCTTGAAATCAATAAACAGATGATGTGTCTGCAAGTTGTACTCCCGGAATTTATCAAGGATTTGTCTCAGGGTAAACATTTGATCCGTCGTTGATCGGCCCTCACGAAAACCTGCTTGGTATTCGCCGACAAAGGACTCTTCAAGCGGTCTCAATCTGTTGAACAGAATACGGAATTGGCGCACTCCAGTCTGTGCCCTTTCTTAAAGAGAGGGCAAATGAGGCCGTCCAACCAGCTAGCAGGCGTTTCCTCGTCTTCTCATATTTTCGACATAATATGGTGCAGAACTTCATAAAGCTGCTCACTGCCATGTTTGAGAAGTTCAGCCGGGAGCTGGTCCTTCCCCGCAGCCTTATTGTTTTTAAGCTCTTTAACAGCTTGTTCAACCTCATCTAACATATGTTGATATAATTTTGATATGGCCTTCTAGTCGGGTAAGGTTACTGTACTATTTTTATCATTGTACTAGCAAACCCGATGAACTTCGTTTCGCCCAAAATTGATTTACCGTGGATAATCAAAATTCGAACACATTCAAATTTCGGACGCTTCAATTCGTATGGGAAATTTTCTGAAATATTTCATCGAAATGTTTCGTCAAGCTGGAACAGAAGGACTAATAGTTTTCGCTGGATTTAGTATAGTTACATTTTAATAAGACATGTTAAAACAATGCGACGAAATAATTAAAAGACAGTCTGAGCTGTGCAGTAATAATTGTTTTCAATTATTCTTCCCGGTACTGTGTAATCAGGTGTCCGAAGTTTGAATCTTTGTGTCCGAAATATGAATCCAACCCCGCCGGTGTCCGAGATTTGAATCAAACAGAAGCCGGACATTTTCATAAATTGCAAACATTCTTTGCAATATTCTGCACGTATTAAATACGTAGTTCAAAGATAAATACTGTACTCAGTGATTGCAATGGCGATTTAAACGGTGTGATTTAAAATGCAAGTTAACAGGATGATTGTATATCAGAAAGTGCTTAAGCGTCCGAAGTTTGAGTTTGCACGGTATCTCCTTCTTCACAATTCAATAAGGACATGCAATATTTCTAAAAAAAAAAATATTGTAGAGCATTAAGAATTTGGGCATGCAAAAATTTTTCGTTTTCGTTTCTTTTCGATAAGGTACATTGGGGGAAGTGGAAAAGGAAAAATCGTTAGTGCATGTTTGAATTATTGTAAAACCAGTTTAAATGATCTAAATGCGTTCAATCAAAATGGGCTATCAAAAACAGTCAATTTTGCACCAACTGTGTGGTAATTCATACCATTTTGGGCGCTTGAAATTTCTGGAAATAGATTTTAAAATTAGGAGTTGTTTTTCCACTTAACCCAGTGGGATGGCGTGCCATGGAAAACCCATGTTACCTTGACCTTCAATTGTGATGGCATTGAAAAAAATCAGATCATGAGTAAAAATCGGCTAAATTCATGCCAACTTGATGCTCTGCTGCGGCCTAATCGCTGATGCCCTCCAGATCGTTGAAAATTGGCGTTCGTTGATTCAATGTTTAAAGATCTTCATCGCTCACCAATGGGAGACAACTGAGCGAGGCAAATCACTTGGTAACCTAACAATGAGTGTTGTTACCACACGCTGTTGGAAAAACAGTTTTCAGACATTTGAAAAATTAAGTCCACTATGAGAATGGAACCACATAACATATGTGTAACTCGGGTTCAAAAAGTTGTACCCAAGTACAGATTCAGAGGTGGTATAGAGAACATCGTAATGTCAAAGGCATTATACCAGTTCACTTTCGAAACACGGAAAAAAATATAGTAAACACAATCAAACCTTACACGATGAGATGACTTAACCCATTAATGGGTACTGTATTTAAGTTAATATTATTAATACCGTGAGAAAGTCACTCGTTTGACGTAGAACTACGTCTGTTTTTTTCTATATTCTACGTCTGTTTTTTTCTTTTTCTACACGAATCGTATTTTATGGAATTTTTTTTCACTCAAATTTTTGGATTTCCGCTGGTCATTCAGACATATTTTGGGATTTACGCGGATTTTACGTTGTTTTAATTTACGCGGCCCATATCCTCCGCGTTAAAACCGATTTCAGTGTGTTACTAGAGTGATTCAAATTTTGACTTTTTTGCACCCCGATGCTTAAACGATTGCATTTGCTATTTAATTAAACCTCCTAAATTTTTAGCTAATTTGGATGTAATTTGATTGTGCACGCGTCATTTGAAGTTTGTATGAAAATTACTATGGAAATCGCTATTGATGTAAAAGATCGTTCCGTGAGGTGGCCCATGAACTATTTGAATATAATAAACGCGTCGACTGCATTAAACAGTTCCTAAGCTGAAATACAGTTGTTGTTGCGAAGCGATTTGACTTTTGTAAGTAAAGTTATATAGAAAACAAAAATGCTTATTATTGATATTGATGTTATTCTTTTACGTGTTAAATTAAATTTCCCACGATTCAGTGTTTCCTTAATAACTTTTCTTGTAAGCACCAAATTGATTCGCAACAAAGACGAGCTGCTTCCTTGCTAAATTTGCTATGTAGTCGATGTATTCATACGTTTTTGAAGCTTAATGGGAAGCGTTGTGGAACGGTTTACCCAAAAGTTACTGTTTTCATATCGATTTTCATACACTCAGGAAAATCGACACATACTTTATGGCAAAAATCCATGTATTTTGAAATATGCATATCATGTGTCGGCACATACCAAATTGCATACAAATTCACACATGGATACGATGACCCACATAGATAGTATGTATGAACGCTCATGTAATTCATGCGGGCGCATGAAATATATGTGTCAAAAATATGGAATGCATTTGGCAACCCCCATTGCAAAAATCCATGTGTAAACTCATGAATATAATGCGGAGTTTTTTGTGAGTGTACAAACTTCATATTGCGCATGCTCACTCAAATTACAACCAAATTAGCTAAAAATTTTGGATGGTTGTTAAAATAGCAAATGTAATCATTTAAGCACAGGGGAGCGAAAAAGTCAAAATTTGAATCAGTCTAGTGTTACATACAATATTGATGTATGATAATATTTGCTATTGAACAATTGCTAATAGTTTAGCAGACGGTTTCGGTAAATTCGTCGATCTCGTAAGTACATCGCAAGCTTCTTCTTTTATATCACTATACCGTGCAAACTCAAACTTCGGACGCTTAAGCACTTTCTGAAATACAATCATCCTGTTAACTCACATTTTTAATCACACCGTTTAAATCACCATTGCAACCACTAAGTACAGTATTCATCTTTGAACTACGTATTTAATATGTGCAAGATTTTGCGAAGAATGTTTGCAATTTATGAAAATGTCCGGCTTCTGTTTGATTCAAACCTCGGACAACGGCGGGGCTGGATTCATATTTCGGACACAAAGATTCAAACTTCGGACACCTGATTACACAGTACCGGGAAGAATGATTAAGAAAAATTTGCACTGCACAGCTCAGACTGTCTTTTAAACATTTCGTCGCATTGATTTAACATGTCTTATTAAAATGTAACTATACTAAACAAGCGAAAACTATTAGTCTTTCCGATCCAGCTTGACGAAACATTTCGATGAAATATTTCAGAAAATTTCCCATACGAATTGAAGCGTCCGAAGTTTGAGTGTGTCCGAATTTGGATTATTCACGGTATTCTCTGATTAGCTCTCGGGTAATGCAGAAATTTCTGTTTCATTTGTATGGGAACCCCCTTTCAAGAAGGGGAAGGGGTCTCGAACCATCTTAAGAACCTTCCCCGGGCCCAAAAACCTCTGTATACAAATTTTGACGCCGATCGGTTCCGTAGTTTCCAAGTATATAAGGTTCAGACAGACAGAAATTAATTTTTATGTAGTTATAGACTGGCCCAGGAAACAAAAAGTTGTCTAATCCCACGGGGCACCCCCCAGGATTGTGTCTTTGGGTGAGAAAATCAATCTCTGAAAATTTCAGCTCAATCGCTTGTTGCATAAGCTGGCGCATTTGATTTGAAGTTTGTATGGGGATTTCAGCCAAAATGTATAGGAAAATACACCTCCGTCACTCATTCGATCTGAATATTGGTTCTGATCGCTCATTTGACCTCAGAATTGCAAAAACGGCAGTTGGTATGCTACAGAACAATTTCACAGAACATTGTATGATGATTAAATGAACTTTTACATAGGTTTCGACTGATACAATTTGATCAATAAATCCAAAAATACACAATTCAGGGCCTAATAAATCAGACGAAAATTAAATAAAAGTTCATTTAATCATCATACAATGTTCTGTAATTTTAACTGAAAACTGAAAGCCAGAGGTATTCTCAAAACTACAATTCTGAAAGTGCCCGTGGAATTCGACAACATTTTTTCTCCCCATACTAAGCTGGGCCAGTAGGGCAGTTCACATTTCAAAAATGTTCGAAAATTCCAACTCTGTGGTATATGTCTATTAGCATCATTGTGATAATATAGGAGTCCTGGCAAAATTTCAGGCAATTCGGTGGCCATTTAGGGGTGGCGCGAGGTCAATTTATGTTTATATGGAATTTTGTAGCTTAGCTTAGCTTAGCTTAGCTTAGACTGACTGTACATATCAATGGTTGCTACTCCGTGATTGATCAGAACTGGTGCAAATTGCACTACGATCCAAGTAAATAGTGGTTGGGATTTACCAACTATTCTCGAAGTGCACGTTTCAGCAGCTCGCAAATATTGATCAATAACGGCGCCGGCCAAGTCCTTACAGTCAGTTGGGAAAGGGAGGGAATGTGAGTGTGTGGTAATTGTTGCTACTAGAGACCGAGAATACCTCTGCATCTCCACATTTACCACGGGAAGAAGTAGTGTTAGTTGGTAATCAGTAACATAGATCGGGATTCACCATGGAAAGTGATGTGACCTATGAAACTTTTCTACACAGCAGTATTAGCATTTCCTTAATTTGTTCAATTGTTCATTCTTCGCGAGAATAAACAATCAATCGCTCAAAGTGAGCGATTGTTAATTTGAATTTCGGATTAGGCGCCCGCGTTATCATTTCATTAACGTAAGAAAAGTAAAAAAGAAATGGGATTGAAAATAATTGATAGTAATCGGAAAGCTAATGTTAGTCATTAAGTAAGAATGTAAATTTACGTTCATTTTACATGTCGTTTATTTTGCATTACTTTCGCGCGCGCGTGTGTGTCACTTGCCTTGACCAGTATACCGTAATCAGGATCTCACTGGTATTAATCCTGATGTTCCGGTTGGCACTCGTGTTGGGCTTGTGCGTTTTAAGCGGCACACGGTCGCTTCCCAGTCTACATAAAATCGCACATGGTGCAATACAAGATGCTAAATTGGAGACGATATACATACATGTTGTGTGGAAAAGTACCTCTATCGCCTGCACTTCAGCATCCTACACGACACGATATACACACTTAACTCATTTCACCGTATTCGGCAAATTTTACCGAAATCTCAACAGCAGAACTGTTCAGTAATTTATTTTACAGATTTTTTGTAATTTTTTCCATTGCTCAACTGTCAAAATGACCGAAAATCAGTTAAATTATTTACCGAACAGTTCTGCTGTTGAGATTTCGGTAAAATTTTACCGAATTCGGCGATTTATTTTAAGTGTGTACGTTCATGTGTTGACTGGGTTTGATAGGGCCTGCTTATGGACACATGCAGCTTTTTGTAGAGGTTTAACAGAGCCCACTGTCAAACCCCACCACATCCTAGGCAGGCCCCCTAACTCGCAGTGGCCATGGGGAGGGGTCGTCAAGCCCTTGGACATAGTCCCTGCTGCCCCTGGAATTTATGTTTATATGGAATTTTGTATGGGAAAAACTTAAAATTTATTCAAGTCTCCCTACAACTGTCAAATCGTGATGAATTCAAATAAACATCCCCAACCTCCCTTTTTGGAATCTATATAAATGAGACCTCCGGATAACACATTAGTTATGAGTGGATTGGATGGTTCTATTGACAGTGTGAATATGGGATAAATGGCTAAAATGGTGTAATTAGCCTCAACGTAGCAGTGGAAATATAAATCAAAATTAATGAGTTACCCACTGATTGAGCTTAAATAGATTCCAAAAATATAGGTTGGGGATGTTTATTTGAATTCATCACGATTTGACAGTTGTAGGGAGACTTGAATAAATTTTAAGTTTTTCCCATACAAATTTCCATATAAACATAAATTGACTTCGCGCCACCCCTAAATGGCCACCGAATTGCCTGAAATTTTGCCAGGACTCCTATATTATCAAAATGATGCTAATAGACATATGGGAGTTGGAATTTTCGAACATTTTGAAATGTGAACTGCCCTACTGGGCCAGTCTAAGTTAGATATATAGAAGATGTAGACTAGAAACAACTCCTGGAGACTGATGGAGACGCGTGGCTTTTCATATACATAGTACATTGTTCGATTGCTAATGGACAAACATGACTTCCGAAAACCATCACGTAGGAGTCTAGAATTGGCTGCCACAATGACCACATTAGCCGTTCAGACCCAGGTCATGCCACCCGGAATCTAAAATTAAAAGCACTCGCGTTTTCAATGGCATCCCATACATGAGCCATGCACAGCTGTTATTTTGCGTTACTCCACGCATGCTGCGATGCAGTCAAACTGGAATAGCAAAAATGACAGTTGTGCGTGGCTTTCGTTTTTAATAGGGTGCCCTTAAAAACGCGAGGGCATTTGATTTTGGATTCCGGGAGGCTTGTACTTAACATTGAAGTTGAGAGAATGTGAGAGAATGAGCCAGAAGAAAATCAAAAATAGGTATGATGAAAAGCAATGAATGCTATGCAGTGAACTTTCCTTAACTCGATGTTCTGTAATTCGATATTTTCCCTTATTCGAAGAAATTCAAAGTCTCTTTTATCTAGCATACTGCGTTCCCTTCGAAAGTCGATATCTCTTTTACGCGATATTCTCTATGTCAGCGGTCCTCAACTTGAGGTACATGTACCCCTGGAGTACCGTCGCTAACGTCGGATGTATTACAATTCCAATAAAAACTTATTAATAAAGCTTTGATATTTGTTTAACTTTTGATTCTTAAAATTTTAGTTGCACATAATAAGCATGGTGATCAGCAAATCATAGCAGAGTTCACCTTTCTTACCACTACAAGCACATTGTTTGAAGGACTTCTTCTTCTTCTTCTTATTGGCATTACATCCCCACACTGGGACAGAGCCGCCTCGCAGCTTAGTGTTCATTAAGCACTTCCACAGTTATTAACTGCGAGGTTTCTAAGCCGGGTTACCATTTTTGCATTCGTATATCATGAGGCTAACACGATGATACTTTTATGCCCAGAGAAGTCGAGACAATTTCCAAATCCGAAAATTGCCTAGACCGGCACCGGGAATCGAACCCAGCCACCCTTAGCATGGTCTTGCTTTGTAGCCGCGCGTCTTACCGCACGGCTAAGGAGGGCCCTAGCTAAGGAGGTTTGAAGAACTGTATAGGACAAAAGGTCAAAAGAACAAAGCGACGAAGGTACAATAATTGAAAATCTTCAATGCAATCTATCTGATCAAGAAAAGAAAATGTATGTGCATCCGAACTAAAATCTAGAATCTAAAGGTAAGAAGCCCCATTTAAAATGCTTAAAGTACTTCAGCTCCGTTACAAGAGGCTTGGAAACTGTAAGCTTACTTTCAAGAGCCTTGGAAGCTTTTTTCAAGAGGCTCGGAAGTCTCCTTTCAAGAGACTCGGAAGTTTCCTTTCTATACGCTCGGAAGCTTCATATCAAGAGACTCGGAAGCCTTCTTTCAAGAGGTTCGGAAGCCACCTTCGGCAACCTTCTTCCAAACGGCTCGGAAACCTATCTTCAAAAGGTTCAGAAGCCTCATTCCAAGAGGCACGAAAGCATCATTTCTAAAAGCCTCCTTTCAAGAGATTCAGAAGGCTTCTTCAAGAGCCTAAGAAGCCCATTCCAAATGGTTCAGAGGCCTCCTTTCAAGAGGCTTGGAAGCTTTCTTTCAAGAGTGTAAGAAATATTTTTTAGGAAGTTTGGGAGTCCCTTTCAAGAATCTCGAAAGCCTCATCTCAAGAGACTCGTAAGCCTCTTCTTAAAAGGTTTGGCCTCTTTTTAAGATTCTCAGATGCCTTTTTTTCAGAGGCTCGGAAGCATCTTTTCAAGAGGGTCGAAAGCCTTCTCTCAAGAGCCTTCTTCTCAGCCTCCTTCCCAAGCGGCACAAGTTGGACAACAATGGTTGCAGCAACTTGATTGTAACTAAATCTGGTCACATATGAGTTGCAATTGTCTATGTGGAACATTTGTGTTGCTAGGGTTTCAAGAGCCTTCTTCGAATGGTTTAAAGGCATCCTTTAAAGAATCTCGGAAGCCTTTTTTTAAGACGAGGCTTGAACGCTTCTTTCAAGAGGCTCGGAAGCCTGCCTTCAAGACTCTTAGAGACCTCCTTCCAAAGGGTTGAGAGACCTCCTTTCAAGAAGTTCGGAAGCTTTCTTTCAAGAAGCATGGAAGCCTCATTTCAAGAGACTTGTAAGCCTATGTTTAAGGGTTGCCAGCCTCCTTTCAAGATTCTAAGAAGCCTTCCTTTCAAGAGGGTCGAAAATATCCTTTCAAGAGGGTCTTCTTCTTCTTCTTCTTATTGGCATTACATCCCCACACTGGGATAGAGCCGCCTCACAGCTTAGTGTTCATTAATCACTTCCACAGTTATTAACTGCGAGGTTTCTAAGCCAAGTTACCATTTTTGCATTCGTATATCATGAGGCTAGCACGATGATACTTTTATGCCCAGGGAAGTCGAGACAATTTCCAATCCGAAAATTGCCTAGACCGGCACCGGGAATCGAACCCAGCCACCCTCAGCATGGTCTTGCTTTGTAGCCGCGCGTCTGACCGCACGGCTAAGGAGGGCCCCAAGAGGGTCAAGAAGGTCAAAAACTTCATTTCAAGAGGCTCGGATGCGTCCTTTCAAGAGGCTTGGAAGGTTGATGTATACGCTTAATTAAAATTGGAAAATTTCACGAACCAACGAAAATTTTAACAACTTTTTGGATAGAAACCATGTGAATACTTGAGTTATAAGGTACGCTTATTTTCATTTCGACGATTAAAATAGGGTTTACCTCAATCAATGCAAAAGTTCGAAGGGGTGCCTCTTAAGAAAAAGGTTGAGAACCACTGCTCTAAGTCGAAGTTATTCCTCAATGCATTTTACCTCGCTAACAAGATGTTGTCAGAATCAGTTCCATCCATCCAGAATGCATGCATAATATAATTGTTTTTCGATATTGCGATGCCTATGCACATAATTTTCATCGCATTCCGGTAGCGAAAACGCTTTTACGTACAAAAGTGGGGGCGATATATGTGTATTTCTTATCCGACGTTGCACGGTAGTGTATGCGATGTGCACGATTTTTATGCGAGTTTGTTTGTTATACATTGCGATGTAGTTTGTGATAACAAACTCTGTTTGACAGATAATCCGATTTCATTCGAGTTTGTTTGCAGGAATATGCGATGACAACAAATGAAACTGGAATTAACTCGTAAAATAGCCTACTATGCGGGAAAATTCATAAATAAACTGATGAGCTTCGCACCACAATGTGATTTTGATGAAACTTGGATCAGTAAACGATGTTATTCGTGCATTCTTATGCGATGTGTGGTTGTCTGGGAGAAGTTAGAAGCAAAAAGTAATAAACGAGAGTGAGAAATCTGAAAGTAATAAACGATAGTGAGATAGTGAGAAACTACTGAACCGATCGACGTGAAAATTTGTATGTGGAGGTTTTTGGGGCCGGAGAAGGTTCTTAAGATGGTTCAAGACCCCTCCCCGCTTTGGAAAGGGGGGCTCCCATACAAATGAAACACCAATTTCTTCATAACTCGAGATCTAATCAGAAAATAAATCAATTTTAGGCGAAACGAAGTTCGTCGGGTCTGCTAGTGAGAAATAAAAAGTTAGGAGGGAGAAAAAATAAGAAGTGAGAAGTACGAAGTGAGTAGTAGGAAGTGAGTCGTAGGAAGTGAGAAGTTAGGAGTGAGAAATTCAAAGTGCAAAGTGAGTAGTGAGAAGTGAAAAGTAAGAAATGGAAAGTGAAAAGTAGGAAGTGAAATATTAGAATTGATGAGTAAGAAATAAGATATCAGAAGTAAGATATAAGAAGTTATAAGTGAGAAGTAAAAAAAAAATAGATGTAAGAGGTTCGAAGTGAGAAGTGAGATGTGCGAAATGACAAACGAATAGTGAGAAGTGAAAAGTTAAAAGTAGGAAGTCAGAAATTTGAAAATAGAAGGAAGAAATGCGAAGTGAGAAGAGCCACGTAAGAAGTGAGAAGTGAGTAGAGGAAAGTAATAAACAAGAAGTGAGAAGTGAGAAATAAGAATTGAGAAATTTGAAATGCGAAGTAGTAGTGAGAAATGAAAAGTGAAAAGTTAGAAGTTTGAAGTGAAAAGGGATAAGTGCAAAATAAGAAGTCAGAAGTTAGATATAATAAGTTATAAGTAAGAAGTGAGAGGGGAAAATGAGAAGTGAGAAGTGCATTATTTTCTTGAGTAACGATTTGCTCTTTACGTTTGGAATAATTTATGTATTATCTAAACACATACAGTATTGTATTGCATTTCAGTACCCACAAATTGATTATAATTATGATCATCATATTGCTAGATTATTTGCCAAAAAAAACAAACATCAATTTTATCTATTTCATAAAAGTTCAAATACTCCTGCAGTAACAGTTACTCACCATAATTCCTTTTTCGCATTTGCTTTATAACGATATCATGAATTTTCTAGTTCGTTAGTGGCATTGAAATGAATGATGCATGCGAACTCTATCTCGGTTTATGAACTGTCGACCATTGCACAATGAACAGATCATTGACGTGCATTGCAATTACAACGCTATGTGTGTAGTTGAGTACCATTTACGGCGAAAACAGAAAGTGTGCGTATTCTACCATTCCAGTTGTTTAAAACGATCCATGAATCGATGTTTTTTTGTAGCCCAGTGAGATCACTTGCTAGATTATTTTGCCTTTTTGCCATATTCATTCATTATTTTTAACCATGCTGCGTAACGTCTTTCATCTTCCATAGATATAAATATGTTCAGTAAGCATTGCACTGATCTAACAGGAAAAAAACAATTCATATTTATGGAGAAAGTCTGTTTCGGCAGCAGGTTTCCACCATGGAATACCCCTATAAATCAGTCATTTCAGTCTGAACTGTCAATTTGCGAATAAGCATAAAGGCTTACGGTCTAGGTAGCTTTGAAAAAATAATATTCTTTTCGTTAGTTTTACCTTCTGGGCCTGAAAATGAGCCCCTGTCTTGAGCACCCATCTTTACCCCAACCATCCAATAAACGCAATTTCTTCACTCAACAACTCTGCTGTCGATCGAAATCAATTTGCTGAGAGATGTAGCATTTGCGTGTTCTAGCTTTACCCTCAGTTCACTGCAGAATATGGAGCAGCGATGTATTTTTGTGGTTTTATTTATGAGTTGAAGAGGCGCAACGTCTTATGCCTTGCTATGGTTTTTATGGAATCAATAATAATTCGCTCGTTTGCGCTTTCAATCTGTACATCCTTGAATATGTTGTTCGTTGGAGAATAACTTTCCGCAAGAGAAAGTGTTGTTCATAGCGTAATTTTATGTAAACATTATTGGGTTACTATTTTGGTGATTTATATAGCCCCCAAAACAAAGTTATATAGCCCCAAAGAAACAATGTGAAATTTTGGCCGTTTTTACGATTTGTTTTTGGTTGATTTTAACCTTATGATTTAATGACACGTTGAGTTTACCCCACGAAAGAAAAACAAAAAAAAGTGTTATGATATATAAAGAATTTTGGAAATTAATAAAAGCCAAGAAAAAGAAAAAGCAAAATTTCTTCTATATATTTTGTTACTTATAACTGGTTTTCAAATACTATCAGTGCGAATCAACATATGAGAATTGCACAGAAGTAGATGAGTAAGTAATCCTTCCTTAGAAGCCAAATCGAAACAGCAATACTATTATTTGGCCAAGTGTTTACCGAGCGTGTGACACCATGGAATCGCTCATCATGTAGATCTGAGGTGCCAACAAATTCGCCAACTTGACGCGTAAAATTAACTCTTTCATTTGATTATAAGAAACATATTGCAGCACGGAGGGAAATATTTCATTTAATTATGAAATTTGATTTGCAAAAATAGGAGTCGACAAGATTTTGGCCAACTTTTCTTTTTTGGTATATTTATCCACAAAACCCATTTGACTGAAGAACACTGTTATTCAAATTTGTCGAGAAAATATACATGACTATATGTAAAATTATAATCCACTCATTTTTTTCTAGGAATTAAACTTATTATGTAAAAAATCAATTAAACGTCACCGCGGTTTTGGATTTCGATTATGACATAAGAAACATTTGGAACACGCTTACTGAAAACGGCTTTATATGTATTTTGTATATCTATTAGATGACTGCGTGGAGTCTGATTGAAGTAGGAAGAGTGATTGAATCCAATTTTTCGCTGTGCACATTCTCATGGAAAATATTGCATAGTGCATATTACATATCGTGCGCCGATTGGCACCGCTTCAAACTTTGACGTCGGCATCGTCGTATCGCGTGTGCGATTGGTTGGCTGGCCGGCAGTGGCCCGATCGAAATCAACTCTCCGAATGTGTTTGATTCTGCACATTCAACGCGTCGCAAACGGCTGCCGCATTCGACGCTCCTTTATAGTGGATTATCACTGGCGCGTGTTGTGGAAAAATTCTCTCACGATTGCTCACTTTTCCGCAGCTCTTTTCGCGATCGCAGCCGTAGACTTGTTTGACCCTAGCAGTAGAGCTCGAAGATGACGAAATCGGTGGGGGAGGTGGCAGTTCGTAGTATGGCTTTACTGCTTTTCCATGCTACACTCTGACACTTTTAGACTTCAGATGCTGTCAATCTAATCTCATGTTTTTGAATTTCCTTGCTCCGTTTGTGTGTGGTTATAGGTTAGAAGTGTATGGTGAATAGCAACTTAAAACTTAGGGTAGAAGTAAAGATTGTGAGTTGTTTGATTTACTATTGATAAATGCGTATATGAAATGAAGAAGCAGGGCCCTCCTCAGCCGTGCGGTAAGACGCGCGGCTACAAAGCAAGACCATGCTGAGGGTGGCTGGGTTCGATTCCCGATACCGGTCTAGACAATTTTCGGATTGGAAATTGCCTCGACTTCCTTGGGCATAAAAGTATCATCGTGTTAGCCTCATGATATAAGAATGCAAAAATGGTAACTTGGCTTGGAAACCTCGCATTTAATAACTGCGAGGCGGCTCTGTCCCAGTGTACGGATGCTAATGCCAATAAGAAGAAGGAGAAGAAGAATGAAGAAGCATGCTATCATGATTAGAAAATTATTGAAAGATTCTTAGTGGAATGTTCTTATGAATCATAAAACGAGTCTTCCAAGTCGAATCAAATACGAGAAACTGATGATACATATTTTTAGAGCCGATGTCCATGTAGGGGAAGGGGGGGCAATATGCCCTAGCTAAGCAAACACTGCTCTATTGTCTTATTTGTAACGCTATTCATGGGTATTTTTACATGATGCATCAGTTAACCAAGATAGCTAGTTGATGCCATTCAAAAATTGTCAAAAATCTCAATCATATTGATAATATTCACATTTCAAAAAAGTGGTGATATTTTGTTGCCGGAAAACTCATGAGGCAAAACGCCTTTCAGCTGGCGGCTCCTAGGGAACAAAGTACCACGCGTCGGCGAATCAGCATTCTAGTATGGATAGTCCGTGGAGACGCAAGTACTTTGTAGGTTATTGCCACTAGGGTGTTTTGCCTCGCCAAAATGTTAGATGTTTCTTCAAAATGTGGAAATTTTCGTTTTTTCCGACCTTCCCATGCACTATTTTGAAATTTTCTTCGCCTATCCTACATAATTTTAGATCTAGTTTTGTTACGGACATATTAATGACGGTAAATATGAGGGAAACCACAAAAGGCGTTTTGCATCGGGGGGCGTTTTGGGGCCTCTTCCCCTAGCCGTTTTTAAGCTGTGTGGACGTCGCGTCCACGCAAATTACCCAACCTCAAATGGAGTAATAAACACGTATACATATGTGCACGACTACATCTGATGCTGTGTGGGTGGAAGACCAATCACTTCGACAGCGAAGTTTTCACCGCGGCCCTGGGACTGGAGGCCAACACCGACAGTCTAAGCGGGGATGCGCTGATAGCTGTCCTATCACGCGCGTGCGACGCTACTATGCCGAGGAAAGCCCTGCCAAGAAATGGCAGACGCCCGGTATACTGGTGGAGTTCCGAAATTGCAGCCCTACGATCAGCCTGCCTCAAGGCTAGACGTAGGACGCAACGAGCCCGCACTGAGGAGGAAAGAGCGGTCCGCCGGGAAGTGTTTCAAGCTGCGAGACTGGCCCTCAACAAGGCCATCAAGAGCAGCAAGAGAGCGTGCTTCGACAACCTGTGCGAGGGTGCCAATGCGAACCCGTGGTGTGACGCCTATAGGATCGTGATGGCCAAGACCAAAGGGGGCTCTTCACCCCCCGAAGGGTCACCGGACCGGTTGGCGAGGATTATCGAAGTACTCTTCCCGTCCCGAGCCACAAGTCCCTGGCCTCCTCCTGCGCTGCAAGGCGCTGGGAGTGTGGCCGAAATGGTGGCTCCGGTGACGAACGAAGAGTTACTCGCAGTGGTTAACACCCTTGCGATGAACAAAGCTCCAGGCCCCGATGGAGTTCCAAACAGTGCACTTAAGGCAGCGATCATAGCGAACCCGAACATGTTCAGGCTAGCTATGCAGAGATGCCTGGATGAGTGTTGTTTCCCTGAGAGATGGAAAAGGCAGAAGTTGGTACTGCTGCCGAAGGCCGGGAAGCCTCCGGGTGACCCATCGGCGTACAGACCAATTTGCCTGATCGACACGACGGGTAAACTGCTCGAGAAGATCATCTTCAACAGGCTCACCCCGTACGCAGAGGGTACGGATGGCCTGTCGAGTAACCAGTTTGGTTTTCGGAAGGGTAAGTCCACGGTGGACGCTATCAATTCAGTCCTCAAGGCTGCAGAGGTAGCGATCCAACGGAAAAGGCGAGGAATTCGATACTGTGCGTTGGTGACACTGGACGTGAAGAACGCATTCAACAGCGCAAGCTGGGATGCCATCGCGCTCTCGTTACACCGGCTTAGCCTGCCGGTGGGACTGTACCGGATCTTGGAATGCTACTTCCAGAACCGTGCGCTGCTATACGAGACCGATGCCGGTCAGAAAAGTGTTCCTATTACCGCAGGAGTCCCGCAAGGGTCAATCCTGGGCCCGGTACTATGGAGCCTGATGTATGACGGGGTTCTGAAGCTAAAGTTCCCTCCTGGTGTGAAGATCGTCGGCTTTGCTGACGATGTAACCCTAGAGGTCTACGGGGAGTCAATCCCCGAAGTAGAGCTAACCGCAGAACACGCGATCAGCACTGTGGCGGACTGGATGAGTGCGAGAGGCCTTAAGCTCGCTCAACATAAGACGGAGGTGGTTATCATCAGCAACCGTAAGTCGGCACAACATGCAGTTGTACACGTGGGAGACGTCGCGATCACTTCAAAGCGGAGTCTGAAGATTCTTGGGGTCATCATAGACGACAAGCTTACCTTCGGTAGCCATGTCGAATATGCGTGCAAGAAGGCTTCGACTGCTGTGGCGGCATTATCGAGGATGATGTCCAACAGCTCCAAGGTGTGCGCCAGTAGGCGTAGGCTACAGGCAGGCGTTGCCGCATCTATTCTTAGGTACGGCGGCCCGTCCTGGGCAAAAGCACTGGGGGTAACCAGTTACCTGCAGAAACTGGAGAGCACCTACCGCTTGATGTGTCTCAGGGTGATATCGGCCTACCACACGGTATCGCGCGACGCATCCTGCGTGATAGCGAGTATGATGCCAGTCGGGCTGGTCATCCGGGAGGACGAGGAGTGTTTTGACCTACGTGGCACCAGAGGAGCCCGCGAGCGTACCAGGGTGACTTCGGTTGCCAGATGGCAGCGCGAGTGGGATAACTCCTCGAAAGGTAGGTGGACCCACCGGCTGATTCCTAACATATCAAGCTGGGTGGGGAGACCCCATGGGGTGGTTCACTTCCATCTAACACAATTCCTGTCAGGCCATGGCTGTTTCCGACAGTACCACCACAGGTTTGGGCACGCGGAGGTCCCCGTCTGCCCTGACTGCCCAGGTGTTGACGAAACTGCAGAGCACATATTGTTCGTATGTCCTCGTTTCGACGTCGAAAGAAGAACAATGCTAGACGTTTGCGGCCGGGACACAACCCCGGATAATCTTATCCAAAGGATGTGTCAAGCGGTGGAGAAGTGGAACGCAGTCTCGACTGCAACCACTCAGATTGCCTGCAGCTTGCAGAGAATCTGGCGCGCCGAGCAACAATCGACAAGCATGACTAACTTGTGATTGGTTAGTTAGAGCGAAAGTGCCGAACGCGAAGAAGTGTGTGAATGGTCTGCCCATGCAAAGGTAATGGCGCAGCGGATGGCAACCGAGATCGTCACCTCGAAGCATGGCAGAAGGGTGAATGAATAGGTGTATGTATGGACTGCACACGCCGCGCTGGGAGTAGCGCAGGAATATTGGTTCCTACGACTACTGATACCCCGCGGCGTGGCAGAGGAGTGTGGGTGAGCATCCAAGTCAGTCTCACATGGTACGAAAGGAATGAGTTGAGTCGAGTTGAGCTAGTCTCATATGGCATGAATGAGGTGAGTCAGACTCACATGGTATGTCAGAAGTGGGAACCTAAGCCAAACGTCCCACAAGGGATGCCAGAGTGAGTGTTAGGTCGAATGACTCGAGTAGTATGTGTCAGCGCGAACTGAATGAAAGAGGTGAGCAGTCTCACATGGTACGATAAAGGTGGGCATACAAGTTAGTCCCACATGGCATGAGAAGGGTGGGCCCAAAAGTTAGACCCACACGGCATGAGAAGGGTGAGCACACAAGTCAGACACATAGGAGCGTTAACGTGTGTGCAAGCATGGAGTGTATGAGCATGAATCAAGGGTTTGGGTGGGCATACAAGTTAGACCCACATGGCATGAGAAGGGTGGGCACACAAGTTAGACCCGCACGGCATGACAGAGGTGCAACAGAGTATGTAGGGTGTGTTTGAGGGTGCGATAGAGCGAGCACCCAAGTCAGTCTGGCACGGGACGGGTGCCTGTGTGAGCGAGAATGAGCGAGTACGTTTAGTACTGCCATCCCCCAGAAGTAGTACTGGGAGGTAGTTCCTGGGGGAAACGATGGTGGAGCCCAAGAGAGTTTAGTCGGTATTACCGGTATGGTCGAGTCCGACACTCCAGTACACTTCCGTGTGGTAGTTTGGCAACTACAATGCACGTGTACTGGGTTAGTGTGTAAATGCATTCTCCCTTGTAAAAAAAAAAAAAAAAACATTTGATGCTGTGTACCTTGCATGAACGCGGCGTTCACACAGCTTAAAAAACGCGACATGTGCATCGGCCCTTACAGTTTCAATCAGGTAAGTTTGGTGGGACTGTACTAACTCATCTTATGGAAAGGGACGCGCTATTATGTCGTACACGCCCAAACATCTATGATACCAATTTATATCATAAATCAGCACTACATATTGGGGTGCTTGTAAACGAGGCAAACATAAAAACCAGCAAATAATTAAAATGCTGTGCATTAGAATAATGCAATTCTCCGTGAGTGTTGCGGATCGGACCGTACAGTACCGAAATCCGTCCACCTCAAGAGATATTATTTAACTGATGGGGATTTAAGGTAGTTAATTTACAAATAATTAATTTTTTCGTATACTGTCAAGCTTTTAGGCCATTGAGATGAAAAATAGGATTTAAAATCAAAACCACACAAGTCAAAAACAAATCGCCACTCACCAAACGTACTGGCGCCATTTTTTTGCGTGTAGAACATAATTGCACCAAAAGTTAACGTGTTCCGTGCACCTCAATTGCAAATTGCTACTAATAAAGTAAGCCAAGCGGAATACAAATCAAAGTTATCGCTTCTCAAGGTGCGTATTCAACTATTTTCAGTGTTTTTTTTTTACCAATTTGTTTATTTGATAGGCTCAGTCGTGTACAAAAAAACACTTTGCGGAGCCATGAGCATTATTGTTTGTTTTACAATATTATAACTACATACAATTTGATAACCTAGAATTATTACATTACAATGTAATTTGAAACTAATCATGATAGAACTGCATTTTATCTATCGGAATACCGAGGACTGCTGCCAGCCTTTGCTTATCCTCTTCAATCAGTGCTCTTCGTTCGTCTTCATCATCTAACCACTCATAAGTTCGTATTCTGTATCTATTGTTCTCGGATGAACATTCGGGTACTGTTATCATGCTGCCGTCACTTTCACTTGAAGCCAAGTTTTGATTATTCGGTTTCTTTTGTATCTGGTTGACCACAACGTCCGGCTCTCGATCAGAATCGATCGATCGTTGTCGTTTCGTATCCGCCTTCCTCTTTTTCGGTTGCTTTTTCCCATTTTTATTGCTGCTTTCTGGAACTGGCCCTTCCACTACCACCGCGATAGCGCCTTCTTCTGCCATTTCCTCGAGGGTCTCGATTTCAAGCTCAATAGTTGTTTGCTGTTTTTTCTTTTCATTCCACGTTCGAGCAACAGGACAACAACGTTTCAAGTGTTGGTCTGACTTGAAAGTAAAACATTTGAGCTTTATCCCATCGTAGTAAACTCTACCTTTTCGATTACGAATGAATAGAACATCCGGAATTTCTGCTTCGATATCCATATAGAGACCACGTACTCCGGTTAGCATATCAAGCTTGAATTCTGGCGGAAATCGCTCTTTTACGGTACGTTTAATGTTCCCAAATTTGGATAACACAGATGTAAGGTCAGCGTCCGTTATTTCTGGTGGAAGGTCAAATATGCGCACATATCTAGTGTTTCCCGCCACGGACATACGAACCATCACTTTCTTTCCATTATTGTATTGGAATGGAAGTAATTGTTCGTTGTTGGCAATAACAAGTTTCATCGCTTCTTCGCTGTTGAAACGTATGAAAACAGATTTCTCATCAGAAATCTTGTATGCCGCTTCCATCGTCGATAGGTCACCTTTGATGGATTTGATGAAGCTAGCCATGTCTGCAACTGTAGGCTGAACGGCATCTCCTGGAAACACAAAGGCCAGCGTATTTTTTACCGTGACATTACTCGACATTTTGACCGGAGAAGAATAAACCGATTCGATCAAAAACGAAACCGAAAACGAGCTAACGAGTGAACAAAAACGTCTTGTCTGATCAAAGTATGATCGCTCACTGATATTTTCAGTGGTTAACAAAAACTGTACGGTTTGATCCTTTGATTCGAAATCCGTCTACGGTGGACGGATTTCGGTTAAGGAGGTGTTGACTTAATTCATTATTTTATCATATTTTTCGTAGTTTCTAATGTGTAAAAGCTGAACACTTCAACAGTAGTGGCCATATTGCTCCTGAACCAACGATAAACGTTTCATTTGCATTCGATTCTTATTTTCTAGAGATTTTTTTATATACTGGGGGTCATTCCATACCAAGTGACCGAACCACTTGTAACCGACTTACACCGATTTTAATCAAATTCCGTGGATTTTTTTTATCTATCGATTATATGTAAAAATCCAAATTTATTTGATTGTACAGTACTGAATAGTACTTGTACTCGGGAATTCCAAGACGCAGGAGCGCATCTGCAATAGCTCCCCATCTGGAACAATTGAATGCATTCCTCACGTCGAGAGTCATTACTGCACAATAACGAGCTCCCCTCCTCTTACGTTGTGTATGTGTGTATGTGTCAATGCGTATATGTGTGTATGTTCGGAAATTAGTAAAAATCTTCAATGTTTACAGTGAAAAAAGGACTTAAAGAGCGGGCATTCCTGTTAAATTAAAAAAAAATATTTGGTCCCAATAAAAAGAAGTCCAATAACAATTTTTTGAGTAAATTTGATACCAACCTGAACAGCTTCAGTTTTGGTTTCGACCGGCGGATTTTGAGCGTTTGTAATATTTTTACCCGGTGAATCTGGGATCCTATTAGAATTTCCCGTCATCAATTTTGCACTGGAATTCAAAACTTTTTTGCGTGAAGGGCATTTCCAGAAATTGGATTTGTGATTGCCCCCACAATTGGCACATTTAAATTTATTGGAATCTTCTCTCACAGGACAGGCGTCCTTGGCGTGAGAGGTTCCACCACAAATCATGCATTTAGCATCCATGTGGCAATGTTTGATTCCATGACCCTACTTTCGGCATTTACGGCACTGAGTGGGGTTTTGGAAATTTCCCCCAGGCCTGTGGAAATGCTGTCATGTAACGCGGACATGGGACATAATAATAATACCTTTTCCAATTTTTTCTTATTCTTCAGTTCATTATTTTTTAAGTGAACTAAATAAAATTCTTGAGAAATACCCCTCTGGGAAGTACCAGAGTGAGATTTCTTTTTCATCATAATTACTTGAATTGGCCTTTGCATGAATCGAATCACCTGGGCTAGAAGTAGATTCGATTTGCTCAATTTCGTCATGAATCAAATCAAACTAATTGCTCAGTGCGATAGGAGAAGAACTATTTTCAATGTTTGAGTTAGAAGGAACATCTGTAGTAGAGTGGGTCGTCATGGTCATTTTTTCAAATCAATAGTTTTTCGAAGCCATTCTGGGTCCTGAACAACTGTGCAGAATTTGGGACCGATTGGCTGCTTCCTTGCTTTCCGCATCGCGTTTGAAGTTTGTATGGAAATTAGGATGGGAAAATGTATATTTTTGCATTTCTACTACTAGAGGTTTCAGTTCATTGTAAACCAAGTGGCACATTGCGTTAAAGTATAACCCAAAGGATGCCGAAAAACTTTGCTGAAGAAGGCACGTTGCTGGAACGTCCACGAAAAAAGTTATAACGCTTCGAAGATTGAATGTTCAAACCATATGCAAAAAATCGTTTATTCTGCCAGCACTGCCGAACCACGTATAGCAATAATTTAACTAAGTGTTATTTCGATATAATTGATCTTTTAGGGCTTTAGAGCAAATGGGAGCTATCCGGAATCATTTCACAAAGAAAAAAATCCGACAAGAAGGAAGATGGGTTTTGCCCTTCGATAACCATAGGTCGTCCGGTAGTGCTGGCAGAAACATTGATTTCTTGCATATGGTTTGAACTAGAGGCCTGAATAAGAGAAACGCGGATAGGTATGTGCCGCCAATCGAACCGTCAAAAAACAGCAGCCAATCGAGCAGGAGACCTGTCAAGCAGCCAAAATGTTGGCTCAAATACTGAAAACGGCCAAATGCGATTTTATGCCATTTTTAAATAAACAAAATTGAATGTATTTTACATTAGTTTGCAATAATATATGCAAGTCATTTATAGATTATGAAATGAAATTCCATTGTTTATTGGATTCTATTGTTATGTGATGTGGGCCCATAAAATAGCGGATTGTGAGATTATATCTACAGAAACCATTTCTTCCTTTTCATGTGTTGTTCTTTGATGAAGAAGATTGAATGCAGTGTTGGCAGAGTCATATTTTCTATCCGCGTTTCTCTTATTCAGGCCTCTAGTTTGAACAATCAATTTTCGAAACGTAATAACATTTTTTGTAGACCTTCCAGCTATGTACCTTCTTCGGCAAAGTCTTTCGGCATCTTTCAGACTATATGCTAACCTATTGAATAGAGTGATTGATGATAAATTGAAGCCGCTAATAGCAAAAATGTTAAAAAGTACTTTTTCCCATACTCTCCATGTAAATTTAAAACGCGATGCGGCATGCGAGGTCGCAACCAATCGAGCCCATATTTTGCACAGTTGATTGGGGTCCCAAAACGATTCAGAAAAACCTTGATCTCACTTGATCGGACAAAGTTTGCGTTTTTCCATACAACTGCGCCCCACTCTAATCTGTAGTCTCCAGCTTCTTTCTATTTTTTCCGCGCTTTTGCAGGACGGTCTTGAAACCTTGTTTCTTAGAAGGAAGTGGAAAATTCAGAGACTCCCCTTTCCTCTTGTTTTTATTAATGCTCATTGCTGAGCGTGGAGACGTGACCTCCTAAGAGTTTTTTTCAGAACGATGTCCTTGCAGGATTACCACCGCTTGTCGGAATTTCACTTCCGCAAAACAGAACCAACGTAAAACGAAGGCACGGGTACATGCAAAGTAGGTACAAATAGCGCTGACAAGTACTGTGGAAATTAAAATTGCTTCGGGTAGTATTAAAACTACCTTCAGCAAAGAGAACAGACAACCGCACAGTACAAGAGCACAATGCGGTCTGATATTTCTCATCCTCATTTCTCACTTCTAATTCTGAATAGTGAGAAGTGAAATGTCTGAATTCTAACTTCTTATTCCTAATTCCTCACTTCAGAAATGTGAAGCGAGAAATGCGAAATGAAACGAATCACTTTTCACTTCTCACTCCTTATTTATCCCTTTTCACTCCCACTTTCCACTTTTCAGCAGTGACAAGTGAGAAATAAGGGCGCTGCGCTTCTTATTTCTCACTTTTTAATTCTCATTAATTACTTCGCACTTTACACATTTTAGGCAGTATGACAAGTTCGGATAAAAGAAAATAAACTTTTTCCGCCAATCGACCATTTCTGCTGAACGGCATTTTGACCAAAAGTGCGTGTTCCAACCTTAGCCCATTCCATTGAAAAAATACGTACAGTCTGACTAAACACTAAGCAATGACCTGTTCGGCCTGACGACATTTTCGACCTTACGACTCGTTCGGCCAAATGAAATTCTCGGCCATTTTAGCCTAATGGCATTTTCGTTAAACGACCATTTCGACCAAACGGTATTTTCAGCCAAACAACATTTTTCGGGTAAATGAGTATTACTTTCGACGAAACAGGTGTAAGCCTTATGGTTTGCTCTACCAGATGAGTTTCAGCGCCCTCAGGTCCTCTTCAACTGCAAAAAGCCATCGTGTACGCGGCCTTCCACGAAGCCTGCGGCTCTCCGAAAGCTCTCTGATCAGTCTCCTTTAACGGCCATGTTTCATGGCCGTATAAAGCCACCGGAAGAATCAGAGTATATAGCGCGAGTTTTGTTTTCGTTTGCAGACTACGGGACTTAGCTGGTTGCGAAGTCCGTAATAAGCGCTATTTGGGGCTACAATACGCCTTTTCACCTTGCGGGTAACATCATTATCGCGCGTCACTAATGTTCCAAGATACACAAATTCTTCTACCACTTCAAATTTTTCACCATCCAGCACCATTTCCCCCTAGAATTGTTGCTGCTTTGCTTAAGCATTGCACATATCTGACATATCCCGCACGTCTACCTCTTCGTTCCACTACAGAAAGTTGAAACTAAAGTCCTATAAGAAGGGAGTCACCATGTACCGTATTCAACAGGTCTCCTAATTATTCTAAACGCGCATTTATGTGGAACTGATGATTTTATTCTAATTTCGATACTTGGTGGTACTCTTCTTTTAGGACTCTAGATGAAACTATTTTTTCAAGTTTTCCAGTTCGGTGAAAACCAATTGTTATATCTTACGAAAGGAAATCAAATACTGAGGAAAATGTATTTACGACAGGGAATGAAACCAAATAAAAATCAAGTTTTCTAACGTAATGCTAAAATATTCGCAGCCAAGTGTCCTATGTTGATTCTTGATATTCCAAAAGTAATATTTCCTTCAAATGTGTCAAAGCAGGTGGCAACATAATCAACTAAAATCAGTGTTTTGCTGAACCATTATCAGACGGTATTGATTGCAATTTTCATTTAAATTTTTTTCGTTGTAATTTTTTGCTCGCTGGCGAGTATTTATCAAGCTATAAACTAAAAGTATGTTCGCAAGTGTATTTTCCTTATCCTTGATCCTCATTCAAAAATTGTATTTTCTCATGTCATATCCAGTCCAAATTATATTCACCAAGCTATGTAGTCTAAATCAGGCTCGCAGCACATCTATTATAGTTGTCTTCGCTGTTTTCTTTTGGGAACGAATGAATGTGCATTAATTGGAATGAAGGGGAAATTCCTTATAACGTTGTTATTGTCTTGCATCACATTGATAACTGTCTGCCAATTTTTACATTAGTTTTTTCTCGAAGGTAAAATCACAATCTGCTATCCTACCCTACTCACAGATACCTTGAATCAGACAAACGCGTTATCTGTGTCCTCGGTTGCCTCCCCCATTCCGATGTATCGGCATCGACCGAACCGCCGGCAAGTCCACTGGCCTGGCAAAGCATCCTCAAAAAAGATGAGACGAACGAAGTCTCTCATTTTCCAAAAGTAAAATATACACGATTTCTAGAGCTACTTATAGCCATTTGGTGAACACCACACCTCCCACGACACGGGTGGAAAAGTATGTGGCGAAGTTGGCCCCGCAGGTCCACTCGCCGTTATCCAAATGCGGTTTTCGCAGCAGCTCTGGGCAACCCTCCGCCTCCATCGTCCGTTGCATCTTATCCATCTTCACATTGTGTGGAGGAGTTTTTAAATATAAATGATGTTGAATGATATTTTCGCTTTAGTTAGTTATTGAACGGCTCTCGGTTAATTAACTCATCACGTCCACGTCGGTTGGCAGTGCGAAACGCAGAGGCAGAAAAAGGCTCCAGAAGGCGTGCCCACTAAGTCGTGTATCCTTGCGAGGGAACAGCGCCTTGTGTAATTGAAGCTGTATACTCAGTTGCTCAGTGTCGGTATCCGTTTCGTGTGTCGAATCCGTGAATAATTATGGTAATTTTTCTTTTTAAGCCTTCTCTATCACATATACATACTCGGGGTTGAAACCTTCGTTGAATATACATTTCTTGAAGAATGAGATAATTTGAATAATGTGAATCAATTTTTCATGTATTTGAAGTAAACCGCATTCCAACGCCATACGTCTCAGTAGGAATCGAACTGAATTGTATGAATAGTTGAACAGTGAAGAAAACATGGAAAACTGAATGGACTTTTCTCTAAAAAGTTACTGTTCGTACTGCACAAGAAGAAAGAGTTTGTTTTGAATAGCCACAGTGGTTTCAGTACGCCTCCGCCACGCCACCTGCAGTGGTTTATTTGCCCTCTCCATGTGGCACTCAAATAAGGTGCAATAAATAAAACCTGCTGAGGAGCGGCAAAGTGAAATATTTCTATAGAATTGCCAACCATCGCCGAGCGGGTTGGAAAACTGCAATCAATCATCTCGACCCACAAGCCGTTTGAATTAATTATTCAATTTCTGTAAAGTGGAGCATTGCCTAAGGAAAACTTCAACGGCAAACAACCAGGAATGAGGAAACTATAGCTACTGTAACACGACCATCCTATCTATCGAAATTGTTGGGAAAATAAGAATCGTCGAGTGTCCCATAAATCTTCCATTAAGCCATTCATCCACCCAGGCTCAAAACCATCTCTGACATCATGTTCGAAAATATGAATGTTCACCTTTAGAACGTGTTTGTTTAATCGGCATTCAGGTGCAAAGCTGATCCATAAATAAATGCATGATTCAAATTCGATAACTGTCATCCTGGCCGTGGACGAGCAACGAAATTATTTGCTCATCTAAACTATGTGAATCATTTTCACGATCACGGTCGATTGTGAGTTATGCAAAAAGGAATGTTCTGTCATTCGATAGATTTGACAGCAAATCGTGAAGGCAGATATAAATTTAAAATCGTGACAGTGAGATGATCCTATTGATTGTGTTCGTGGCTGGTCAAGGTCGGAAGTTTGGCACTGTAAATAAAATTGAAAATGGTTGAATACGTTGTGGCGATTGGGTACTTTAGTGAATGTGAAGATAGTTAACAGCCAATGAGCTTTTATTTACGAATCTTCTAACTTACGTTATTGATGGTATTAAAAGGTGTTCACATGAAAAGTAAGCATCGAACTGCATTTTCAGTGCGTATCAAACGATCTTCTGAAATTGCATCGGTTTCAAGTACACAGGATTTTGTTTTTACACGATTTTTTTTCGCTCGTGTTTTTGATCGTGTGACTTCAATTTACGACCAAACTCTTCGCAACATGTTTAAAAAATCCAGGATAAATCAAAGAAAAATCACATGATAATTGACATGCGTTTAACATTTAGGATGAGTGCAAAATTGAGAAAATATAAATCGCGTAAAAACAAAATCCAGTGTACTTCAACAAACCTGAAAATTTGACATCTCTTAAAAAAGTAAAAAGTCTTTACAATAAAGACTTGGTAAAAAACTTCGTAAAATGTATGAATTTTAATTTTTTTTAAATATTCGAAGTAATGAATCCGACATTTATTTTTACACTTTCAATGATTTGAGGAAGCAGAAGAAATATTTTTAGTGCGATGTCGACTTGAAACGCTTTTTCTATAATCCAATGCCAAATATTGTTATTAATTACAAGCGTATTGATGCATTTCTGTTATGCTATATTTGAGTTACTATCTTTTTAACATATTGCATTCGCTAATGGCGGCTTGAGGTCCTTTTAGTTTGTCCTCCATGTAACGCTGACACCTTTGCGTGGTGTGTTATGATGTAAGATCTACCATGGTCCCATTGTTATCTACAGGCAAATTCTGACGCAACCCAACTTCCCCAAAATCCAACTCCGTGGTACTTATGAGGGTGTCAATGAGTCGGGGGCCTCTCATTAAGTCAGTACTACAACAACACTTCCTTCTTCTCTCAAGTTACGGTGAAGATGAGTGTGGCCAGGAGTAGTAACCCTCAGCTTTGGGTTTCGATACATTGGTTTATATATAATGAATGATACAAATTTGACAATCACAAATTTATAAACTGTGATTAGGGACTGTTCATATACTACGTGGATAGTTCAGGGGGAGGAGTGGTATGACAAATGCACGAGCAGAGAATAATTCCACACGCTGATGTTCGCCGAGGAATCGGTTTGCAGGAAAAGAAAAAAGATGTGATGAGAGATAACTATTTCTCCCTCATTACTCCCTCATTACCGTGAACAGTTGATTTGCTCGTTTTCTCACTCCTTTCTTCCTTTTCATGCCATCACCAATTGCAAAAAGAGTAGCCTATATGGAACAACAAACCTAATCCCTACATACAGTCGATGTGTTCGAATCCCGTTGCGGTCATAATTTTTTTGTAATTGCTTACCGAAAGTTTTCGTGAAAAATGAGTGGGGCGTAAATCACGTAAATCAAACGAAAAAAGAAATTCATCATGTAGGTACGAATTTCACTTATCTTCTAGGTTCGCTCTAGAGAAAAAAAAAAGGGTGGGTGAAAGATGTTTTTCACTACAAACTCCGAAAAAAGATTCTCCTCCGACCCGAAAATCGCTTGATTTCGTCTCATCGAAACGAAAAGTACGAATCCTCTATGTAATTGATTGAGAATAAGGCCGAAGTGGCCTCTGTAGTACATAAAAGTTGTCTCCATTCAACTCAGTCCACAACTGCAGCACGTCACCAAACACGCAGGGTCCCCAAATCATCCTCCACGTATCGTCGGACCGCTATCGAGAACCATTTTCACCGGATTATTATTTGACGCTCTGATGGCTACGTGTTCGACCCAGAGCAGTCATCCGATTTTCACAGTGTCAATGATGGATGACTCCTCCAAGAGCTAACGCAATTCTTGATTCATCTATTTCCTTCATTTTGGTTACAAAGGGTTGTTTACGCGCTGATACAGGCAAACTTCCGCACATTGTGCACTGGGTATAGAACTTTCCGTAACGGAAACTAGCCACCGAAAAACACCTTGGGCTCAAGCAAATATTCCCCCTTTCGGTATTACTTCAGCATAGGACCTGATTTAGCTGGAAGAGGGCCTCAATGCCGCGGCCGACAACTTGCTGGGCCCTAAATGTACTAAAAAAATGTTGGTTTACATATATTAGAATCTATAGGCCGCTTCCTGGATCCCCCTCGCTCGAATCTCGACTCTTTTTCAAGGGGTATGCTATTAGTGTTTTAGCACCGTTTGTAGATTGGCATTCCTTATGCTGCCCTACTTAAGCTATTTTGAGCTCCTTAGCTCTTCTAACATCTTGAGCCCTTCAGTTCCTTTTCTTTAGTGAGCCATTTAGCTCCCGGCTTCCTTCATGTATCCCACAAAAGATGGTTGTCAGTGTATTGTGTTCGTAGCAGCCTGCTGGTCTTATAAACGTATTGTTGATAATCTGTTTTGTACGATGACGAACACTATTCGATCGTAGTTTACTGCGGAATCCAAAGTAATTATTATTATTTATTCAGACTAAGGCCGAAGTGGCCTGTGCGGTATATAAGAGTCTTCTTCATTCGGCTCGGTCCATGGCTACACGTCGCCAACCACGCAGTCTACGGAGGGTCCGCAAGTCATCTTCCACCTGATCCGTCCACCTTGCCCACTGCGCACCTCGCCTTCTTGTGCCCGTCGGATCGTTGTCGAGAACCAAAGTAAACACGATCCAAATTTCGTTGCTGGTGTTGCTTTTGGAGCTCATCAGTAGCTCATCATTCATCACGATTTTGTAACCACTCTTCTCAAAGTTACGTGTAATAATATCAATATCATCGCCTCAGCAAATAACAGAAAGAACGTTCCTTGTGAAAATTCAACAACTTCATTCATTCAACATGGGTGATGTGGGTGAAGAATAGTTTTTATTGCGAATCATCTTCGTTAGATGTATAACATACACTACTACACTTTTCTACTCCAAAACAGTTAAATGGATGTAATGAAAAAAATATTTTTGCCACTTGGATCAATTTTTTTTTGCAGTGATAAAAGTTGACGTTTTTCAAGGCCGTTACAATTTTTTTTTTTTTAATATGTCTCCACGCTCTGATTTTTATGACCAAAAATAATAATTTGAGGGGGCAACAAAAAAATTCGGAACATTTTGAGGATTTGCAGTTTTTTTTAAAAGAAATTCGAGAAGTTTTTGTTTTTATTTTTCATTTATTTCCTACTAGTCTAACCTGCCCAATCTCGCTCGGGTTGGTCTTTTTCGAACAAATTGTCATTCCTTTATTTATTTGCAGCGTCGCACTCTAGATTGATTTCAGTTCGAGTTTGATAACTTTGTTCTAAATACATGAAAACTTTGCATTTTGACCATTTTTTCAACATTCCCGCTATATTTTTATAAGACGAATCGATTAGTGAGAAAATCTCGTAAATTGGTCCATCCGTTCGTGAGTTAAAGTGCCTCAAAGATAGTGCAAACTCATTTGATATATGTATAGATTATACGCCCCCCCTTGACTTTTTAGAAACCAATACTGCCGTCATACGCATATTTGTCCCATGTTTGCTGCGATTCTTAGGGAACATCCATAAATTACGTAACGTTTAGAGGGGGAGGGGGGTTGAGTGAAGTGTGACAGTCCATACAAAAAAAAAGATGATTCATACAAAAAGTGTGACATAGGGGAGAGGGGGGATTGAAAATGGTCGATTCTTGCGTTACGTAATTAATGGATCTTCCCTTATATACATGGGACAATTCTGCGTATAACGGCAGAATAGGACATAATTGATATTAAATATTTGTAACGGCCTTATTGGAGAAATAAAGTTCCTGTATTCAATGGATGAAATTATAAAAAAATATATTCGAGTACAAATTTCATACAGTTATAATTTGTTTTATATAGACGGATGTTGAATTAATGGCGTGTCCTTGGCGATGTCTGGTAGGCATATGGATGCGGTCAATTCCCGACCTATTAACATCCCTCGTACCGTTCACAATTGTCCATTAGTCTACTGGGCTTAATTTTTCGTTCAAGCGTGTCAAACCATCTTCTCAATTCCGTCAATTACATTTGCGCAAGACAGGATCCGCCCGTTTTAAGTACGTAATTAACGAACCATAAACAAATTTTCGATTTATGAACTTCTCAATTATTCCCTACCACTCAATTGCCAAATGGGAATCTATTTCCGAATTGCATGAAAATAAATATTTATTTATACACCGAAGCGTTCGAGCGGTCTGACCGACAGCCAGTTGTGGGGTAATTAAGATTTAAAATTATTCGCTTTTATAATTCATTATAAACACCGTAAAATCTTTCGGTCAAACCCACACCGGAGAAGAATAATTGAAGACATTAATCTTGAACACTGGCCGGCCCCGATACCATCGACATTTGCCTATCATTGACATCATTAGTACACTTTTGGACAGAGCTGCGCATCCGTTCGGTCGGATAAATCATTGGGAATTTTATTACTCCCCATCCAATCACAAGTAAGGGAATGCCGTGCAAAAGGCACCTAAGTGGAAAATCTAAAAAGAGATTGAATTGTGTCTGATGTTAGGAATTGGTTTCATCGGTACCCGCTGAGCTACGGAGAACGTCGCAGGACCTTCGTAGCTTAGGGTACCGAAAGAAGTGGTTGCCCTGCAATACATTTTTCAAACTAAATCTCTCACAATCGAGCTCCAGACCAGTACTGAGATTTTCATTTTCATTGAGAGAGGTCACGATAATTACATTTTATTCACTCCCGCATTCATAGAAAACATAAACAATGAAAAGAATTCCCCCAAATTTTCACGGATTTTTATTTCATGAAAGTGCATTAAACTATATTTATATTTTCAAGAGACCAAATGAAAATGTAGCGGGCTCATGGTCATCTGTCACATTACAAGCTGTCAAGTTGGGAATGTTGCTTTTTCTTGGATTGTAAATTTCTAAATAGGGGTAATGACAGCTTTGGCAGGTTTTGTTCTATTATTGTCAGGGGGGTTTTTGTTGACCAAATTTTATGAAATTTGGCCACAATATTCTTTGATATGCAAATAATGCCAAGCTTGAGCATAATTGGTTATAGAAAACCCCCTGATAATAATAGAACAAAACCTGTCAAAGCCGTCATTCCCTAAGTTCTAATAGATCTGTGCAAATAATGATGACAACTCGATGAAATGATTATATTGTTCATGATTTTCGAGTTATAAGTGACATTATTGATGAAGAAACAGCTTGTTTACAATAGTTAAATGCTTCTTCTTCTTCTCATTGGCATTACAACCCCCACAGAGACATTGCCGCCTTGCTGCTTAGTGTTCATACAGCACTTCCACAGTTATTTACCGCGAGGTTTCTAAGCCAAGTTACCATTTTTGCATTCGTATATTATGAGATTAACACGATGATACTTTTATGCCTAGGGAAGTCGAGACAATTTCCAAACCGAAAATTGCCTAGACCGGCATCGGAAATCGAACCCAGCCACCCTCAGCATGGTCTTGCTTTTTAGCCGCGTGTCTTACCGCTAGGCTACGGAGGGTCCGCCAACTTTTTTCATATTCTGGGTAAAAATCGTACAAACAATTTATAAGATTTCGGGTTTAACAATATTGCAAAATTCTTATACAAAAATAATAGACAACTTTTCCTACATAAAATCCTACACTTAAAAAATGTACCCGAATCCGCGAATCAGCAAAATCGCACCGTGAGTTAAATTACGGATTGGGGAACACCAGTCACATTTTCCAAAATAATGTTCTCCGAAAAACGTCAAAACCCTATTAGGCGTATTTTGACGTAAACTACGTCTAAGGGGAAGACTCAGATACAGGGTGTAAAACCGAAATTTCCAAATTCGAGACCGTCACGAAATTAGGATAGATTTCAAACGCTAATAGCGTCTTTATCTTTCGATGGATTTTCGACATTTGCTTATCAATCGATTCAGAAACTCTCCAGCAATTTGCCAATTATATTGATACTATTGATTATCAACGTTAAACTATTGAAAATGTTGTTTCTTTCCAAACCGGGTGAAAAATTCAATTCCGTTCATAAATCCCCAACACGGACATCAGATTGCAGTAAGGTACGGGCCTTTTGATCCACTGCCTGTGTATAAAAAGCCCCGTGTTTCGCGTGCGCGCGTCATTTTCATTCTGGATGTCACGGCGAGCGGACCAGGGCGTCCAGAAGCGGTCCCAGTGACAACGGCTGTCTCAGCGGATGAAATTTTTTCGGTCGGTGGTGGTGGCGGTCGTGGAAGCAGCAGCACATCATTTTCATCCGTGTCTCATCTTCGGCAGTTCTGGCAATCGACGGCGTTCGTTGAGTCGAATCATCGGATGGCAGTCGCGCAGCCCAGTGGCTGCTGTTAATAAGGCGCATAAGTGGCAATCAATCGGTTCTTTTCAGGACCATCATCATATTTGGGAGGAAGGTTAAGTTGAAATAATTTTCCTAAAGTGCAAGTGCAATTCTTCGGTGAAATTTTCTAGCGTATTTCGGAGTTATATGATTTTAGTGATTGAGAATGTTGATATTAGGCGAACTTTCTTCATAGAACAAAGCATAATTGTTTGGCATCGGTAGCGGAATCATAGCATTAGTGCCGGTCCGAGCATAGGCTGTCATCGGAAGATTGCTACAGCAATTTATTCACTAATGTGGCGTTTGGAACGATTTGGATGTTATCGGCACAACATGAAATTTTCCCGCGAGACTCTAATTTTGTATTTTTCCTGTTGATGATTGAAAAAGAAATCGGTTCCGAGATGAACTTTATTCAAAGCGCAACGCTAACGTCGGTAGTTGAATCCCAAGCAAGTATCGGAAGAAGACCATGCAAACAATTGATTCGCATTATGACTGAAGAAAATTGTATGGCGTCAGTATTGATGCTTGCTACAGATTTTTTGACGTAAACTACGTCTAAGGGGAAGACTCAGATACAGGGTTTAAAACGGAAATTTCCAAATTCGAGACTGTCACAAAAATTAGGATAGATTTCAAGCGCTAATAGCGTCTTTATCTTATTTTCGACATTTGCTTATCAATCGATTCGGAAACCTTTCAGCAATTTGCCAATTCTATTGATACTTCTTCTTCTTATTGGCATGACATCCCCACACTGGGACAGAGCCGCCTCGCAGCTTAGTGTTAATTAAGCAGTTATTAACTGCGAGGTTTCTAGGCCAAGTTACCATTTTTGCATTCGTATATCATGAGGCTAACACGATGATACTTTTATGCCCAGGGAAGTCGAGACAATTTCCAATCCGAAAATTGCTTAGACCGGCACCGGGAATCGAACCCAGCCACCCTCAGCATGGTCTTGCTTTGTAGCCGCGTATCTTACCGCACGGCTAAGGAGGGCCCCTATTGATACTATTGATTATCATTAATGCTTAATTTTTTTCTACAACAAATATGATTTTGAAAAAGTATCACCGGCGCGTGCTTACTCGCAATCTACATGCTGATACATTTACAGTTACATCAAACAACTGAAAACCGAAATACGCCACTCCAAAATTACGAGGTGACAATGTTAGAAAGAGACCTCCCCGAGTCACCTTATTGAGCCACTTTCATTGATGGTAGCTGATCGTTAGTACCTCATTTCAAATATCATATCATATCATAGCATATCAATGAATATTGTGGCCAAATTTCATAAAATTTGGTCAACAAAAACCCCCTGACAATAATAGAACAAAACCTGCCAAAGCCGTCATTCCCCCTTTTTCGGACAAGAAAATTTAATCTGAACGCTGCTAATGTTGATGACGACGACCGCGTGACCCACACCATCGCCGGGAATAAAATTTCCGGTAGGAGCTCCGCCGATGCCGAAGGTGGTACCACGGTCTGCTCGTCTGCTCTCCGCGACATTTCGAACGAAATGGCTCGCGCGCGCGGAAGAGCTGCTTTCTTGTAATCAATAAAGTTGAACCTGTAGCCACGCCCCTTTGGGGGGTGTGTGACGGTTACACAATATTTGCAGTCATACCGGACAACAAAGAGGCGGGACTAATGAGCCATCTTTATTGATTATAAGAAAACTGCTCTTCCGCGCGCGCGTGGCATTTCAGCACCTAAAAACTCATGGATGGGTTGAATCATCGTATGTTTTCTGTATGTATGTAGAATCACGAGCGCGCGTCAAACGGAGAAGCTGCAAAAATGTATTCGCATGGATGGCTATCTACTAAAATAATGTCTTTCTCTGAATCGTGATCTCGTGATTCTACTACCGACGGAAAACAATCTGCCATCACCAAGCAATTAAGTTTTACTTTGATCAAAATTCATCTCGCCTCAAGTTGTGACTTAAGAGTTACTTTCATTGATGGTAGCCAATCGTTAGTAGGGGAAATTACGGATTTGGCAGGTTTTGTTCTATTATTGTCAGGGGGTTTTCTGTAACTAATTATGCTCAAATTTGGCCTAAACATTCTTTGCATATCAAAGAATATTGTAGCCAAATTTCATAAAATTTGGCCAACAAAAACCCCCTGACAATAGAACAAAACCTGCCAAAGCCGTCATTCCCCCTACTTCATAGAAGAAAATTTAATCTGAGCGCTGCTAATGTTAACGACGACGACCGCGCGACCCACACCATCGCCGGGAATAAAACTTCCGGTAGCAACTCCGCCGATGCCGAAGGTGGTGCCACGGTCTGCTCTTCGCAACATCTCGAACGAAATGGCTCGCGCGCGCGGAAGAGCTGCTTTTTTGTAATCAATAAAGTTGAACCTGTAGCCACGCCCCTTTGGTGAGTGTGTGACGGTTACACAATATTTGCAGTCATACCGGACAACAAATAGGCGGGACTAATGAGCCATCTTTATTGATTATAAGAAAACTGCTCTCCCGCGCGCGCGTGGCCCATTCCAGTTCGAGACAGCAGCACGTACGGACGTGTTTTTTGTTCGCGCATTTTGACGTTAACTACGTCTAAAAGGAAGCCTCGGATACAGGGTGCAAAATGAAAATTTCCAAATTGAGAACCGTCACGAAATCATGTAAGATTTCAAACGGTAATGGCGACTTTACTTTTCGACGGATTTTCGAGATTTTGTTATTAATAGATTCGGAAACTTTCCACCAATTTGCTAATTGTATTAAAACTATTCATTATCAACGGCAAACTATTGAAAATGCTATTTCTTTCCAAATCGGGTGAAAAATTCAGAAATTATCAATTCCGTTCATAAATCCCCAACACGGACATCAGATTGCAGTAAGTTACCGGCTTTTTGATCCACTGCTTCGTTTTTCCTGTGTATAAAAAGCCCCGTGTTTCGCGTGCGCGCGTCATTTTCATTCTGGATTTCATGGAAAGCGGACCAAGGCGTCCAGAAGCGGTCCTAGCGACAACGGCTGTGGTGGTGCGGATGAAAATTTTTTGTTCGATAGTTGTGGCGGTCGTGGCAACAGCAGTACATCTTTACATCCGTGTTACAAGCAGCATTTTTGGATCTGGCAATTAACGGCGTGCGTAGAGCCGAATCATCAGATGGCTGTCGCGCAGTCCAGTAGTAGTTGTTGGTGAGGCACATAATTGGGAATGAATCGGATCTTTTCAGAACCACCATTATGTTTGGGAAAAAGGTTAAGTTGAAATAATTTGTCTATAGTGCAACCGCTAGGAACTAGAAAATTTTTCAGTGAAATATTCTAGCGTGATTCTGAGCTCAATTATATGATGTTTGTGTAGCACTTAACTACTCTTCTTGCTGTGGATTTAATTTTAAACAATGATTCAGTGATTGATAAGTGATTGAGAAAGTTGATATAGAACGAATTTTTTTCATAGAACAAAGCATAATTGTTTGGTATAAGTAGCGAGCTACCTACTAGAATTATAATCTTGATGGGAAATTTCACTTGACTGTTACTGCTATCCACGCGAATAGTTTTCGGCAGCGTCTTTTTATAACGCGCGCTTGTGATTCTGCTACCGATGGAAAACAATCTGCCATCACCAAGCAATTAAGTTTTACTTTGAACAAAATTCATCTCGCCTCAAGTTGTGACTTAAGAGCAACTTTCTCTGATGTCAGCCAATCATTAGTACTTCAGACAAGAAAATTTAATCTGAGCGCGAACAACCGCATGAACCACACCATCGATGAGAATGAAATTTCCGGTAGCAGCTCCGCCGAAGCCGATGGTGGGACTACGATCTGCTTTTCGCGACATCTCGAACGAAATGGCTCGCGCGCGCGGAAGAGCTGCTTTCTTGTAATCAATAAAGTTAAACCTGTAGCCACGCCCCTTTAGTAAGTGTGAGACGGGTACACAATATTTGCAGTCATACCGGACAACGAAGAGGCGGGACTAATGAGCCATCTTTATTGATTATAAGAAAACTGCTTTCCCCGCGCGCGTGGCATTTAATTTGAAATATCGCGGAGAGCGGTCCCAGCATCGGTGGAGATGTCGCAAATTAATAGATTACTTCGATTAATCAATTATTTGTTGTGATAATCGATTAATTTTTAAATCGATTACTTCCCAACGATTAATCGATTCAATAATCGACAAGATTCGAGAGTAATCGATTCATCGGGATTTTACGACAACTATTAGATTTCGATTACTTCAATTAATCGACTCATCGTTATGATAATCGATTAATTTTGATTCGATTACTACTCAACGATGAATCGATTCAATAATCGTCAAGAATCGAGAGTAATCGATTAGTTACTAATCGATTAATCGAGATTTTACGACATCTCTAAGCATCGGCGGAGTTGCTGAGCAAATTTTATTCCAAATACATATGAGATATTGGAAAATCGGTTCTTTTCAGGGCCTCTATTCTATACAAAGGAAGATTGAGGCGAGGCGAACTTTTTTCAAAGTGCAAATTAACCGCTTGGAGACGCCATAAAGTTGCCTGGCGTCCGTAGCAGAATCACGAGCGCGCGTCGGAGGGAGATGCTACAAATTATTAAAATGTCTTATTAAAATGTAACTATACTAAAACAAGCAAAAACTATTAGTCCTTCCGTTCCAGCTTGACGAAACATTTCGATGAAATATTTCAGAAAATTTCCCATACGAATTCAAGCGTCCGAAGTTTGAGTGTGTCCGAATTTTGATTATACACGGTATTAAACTTCACCTCACTACTACAGTTCGAATTTTGAAAAACATCACACGAATATTCAAGTCGTAGGATGACATAGTCAGAATACTACTGCATCGACTCCTTTCACTTGTCTGGCACTGGGAGTGCTTACTATGGGCAGTAGTGTTGTCCTACACTCAGGAAAAAAATCTGCTCTTTAATTTTACTCCATCTAAACTATTTCATAGTTTTAACTAAGTAAGTTCAACTAATAGAGGGATATTTGAATTTTCTAAATGTCATGACATATTGTCAAAAAAATGCACGCTAGAGCCACAGGAGCGCGTGCACTGAAAATACACTCCAGTGTATTTTCAGCGCGGGCGCTCCTGTGGCTCTGGAGTGTATTTTTTGACAGTTTGTCATGACATTTAGAAAATTCAAATATCTTTCTATTAGTTGAACTTACTTAGTTAAAACTATAAAATTGTTTAGATGGAGTAAAATAAAAGGGCAGAACTTTTTGCACTGAGTGTAGGACAACACTGATGGACAATAAAAAAAAAACATTATTTGTCTTGTTTATATTGACGTTTTCCGCTGAAAGTGCCTCATGATTTAAAACTTGGACTCAGCTATGTGTGATACATAACATTAATTCTAATCTTAAATGTGTTTAGATCGGTAATAATTTGGTAATTACATTGTACTAGGCGTCTTCACGCACTGTCTGTAGCAGAATTCTGATTGGCCGACGTCTGGTGCGTTGTTCCCAAAGAGCTGCCAGCTGGAAGGCGTTTTGCCTCATGAGTTTTCCGGCAACGAAATATCACCACTTTCTTGAAATGTTGATATTATCAATTCTCCTAACTGCAACTTGACAACGGGCAAATTGTGGCAGTCAATCTCATACGCATTGCTGCATTGCTTTGCATTGCTGAACCAATGCACCATGCGTCTCCATATGCTTGTATGCTTATATGTACGTCAAACATGTTCAAAGCTTGTTGGCATAAAAAGCAATAAATCTCCAACAGTAATTAAATTACGAACTTGGTGTCTTCGACAATTTTTTTTTTAGGAAAACTTTTGCTACAACTCTCGTGAAGACATATACATTGCATGTTGTACAGTGGCAAAAATAAATTTGTCATCTCACTTTTACCTTCAAATAAGCGTATCGACTTCAGCAATCAGGCGACGGGAATTGTTATTTCTTCTTTTAAAGTAGCAGTTTGCTCAAAATAAGTCAATGGTGGATGTCATCCCTTTTTCGGCAGCAATCTTGTCGTTTCGTTTGTCCATTCTTTCGAACAATTTCTATCCTCAGTTAATATTTATCAGAACATGTTTTCGATCTACTTCATCTATGTGGAAATCATATAAGCCTTTCTCTTTTACACACTTTTGCTGCAGTTCAAAATAATGCCAAATGTCCGTTATGCCAAATAACCCAGACCCACTTTACAGTGGGTATCAAGAGTTTCCAGCTTCATTAGTCCTTTTGTAGAGATCGTCATGTTGTCCATAGATATATTTCCAGTTCTTATAAAATTATGTTCAAGCCTTGTTTAGTCGAATGTCTTTAGGTAATTTTTGATGTCTCGTACTTAAGCTGAGTTGGTAGTCGAGTCTAGTACGATATATTGAAGACGGCATTATTGTTGAGGTCAGAATAAGCGGAAAATTTAATGAATGAATAGAGTTCAGAACACTGCATGGAGCGATATTGCGACTGAACCGCGACGACAGACAATCACAGCCACCCAGTGACAGCTTAAGGACAAGCATCCCGGAATCCAAATTTAAATCTACTCGCATTTTCAAGGACACACCACTCAATAAAGAAGCAACGCACAACTATCATCCTTCTATTTCAGCTTTGCTGTCTCGCATTATTTGTGAAATAATAAAAATTACAGTTGTGCGATGCTTCTCTATTGAGTGGTGTTTCAAGGGATCACGCGAGTGAATTTTGTTTTGGATTCCAGAAGGGTTGATTTTCAAGGCGTTTACCTGCATGAGTTTTCTGACAACAGATCATCACACCTTTTTCGAACAATGTACGTACATTTTTATTATTATTAGGATTTACTGAAATTCAGAGATGGTATTAGAAACACATACTTACGAACATTGTTAAAATTGAAAGAATAAAACTGCATTTTCTTAGCTAGGGCATATTGTCCATCTCTCCCTCACCGATCATCAGTTTGTGACTAACAATATGCAGTGTTGGCCAGTTCGGATGGGATCGGTCAGCAATAGCAATATCGCACCACCAATAAGTGTGCACAGCAGGTTTGTAAAAGCGAGTAGAATTCTTGAACCACAGTGGCGCATCTGCCATATCGAAAAAGCACTTTTACTCGGCCAATTCGACTATTACGTCGTTCATATCTAAGGATCTTGAATTAGTTTTCGATCTTATCCCTGCATTCAAAAACTATTGAGAATTTGGGTTCCTAAGTGCCATGTTCCAACAATTTTTCTATTGACAATTTAACACTTAGATTTCAAAACACTCTCGGTCTCGCAGGATTCAAACGATGGATAATTAATTAATGTCTACACTCGACGGTACAGTGTGGCGCAAAATGTTTTGAACAATTACAAAATTTGACGATAACGATTTTATCAAATTATTTTATTCAAAATCAGGTACATATTAAGCCCAATGAGCTTGAGACTTTCTCTTAAGCAACTCTACTAGTGTACTAGTCTATGACAACAACATCCAATGACCCAAATCAAATCCAAACTAATCTAAAGAGCAGTAAAACAATAGAAGAGAAGGAGTACGAATTAATATTAGTTAATATTAACGCGAACGAAAAGTAAAATAACTTCAAAAATATTGTTTAAATTGGAGAAAGAAAACAAACATAATAAATCGTTTTCGTTTAAAATTATGACCAATTTGTTCAACATTGATGTCATTTTGATAATAAATATCCTAAGGACGTAGGTAAAGTTTAATATTATTAAAACTATTTCGAACTTCATTCGTTTCAGCATGATATTTTTTGCGCACCGCCCTGTTGATAAACAAACATGTCGCTTGCATCCCGAATAAGTATTAACCTTGTCATTCAGCATTCAATTTTCTCCCACCGGCACCACTCGATGCTCCCTGTTTGAGACCGCCAAGTGTTTAGAAAATGGCCCACACATATATTACCTCCACCACACATCCTCCCACCCAGCGGGTCCTTTCCCTTCCAATAATGTAATGCGGACAGCTCACGGAATTGGCAACTTCCCCGTTTTGTGTGCTTGGAAAGAAAGCAACTAGCCAGACAGCCAGCCCCGATCGGTTCCTCTATGATTTGATTTTACGTTCGGTTTGATTCGATATTGGTGTTCGCACCTCTGCTCTGGCCGGAGTAATGTTGGTGTAGGTTGATTATGCAGCTCTTCGTCTGCTCTGCTGATGGGCTGCGGTCAATCGGAAATAGAACCTGGTGGTCAGTCTAAGATCTAGGTCGGTCCTCGGAGGACACACTGATCGGTAGCCGCGCGCGATCGTGCTCTTCTAGTTCTTTCTGGGTGATAGACTCATTTTTACTCCAGTATCCCTTGGTTATTTTTCTGTTTGTTATTGCGAACCTGGTTGGCGAATACCGGCTCCAAACTGGCTTCCAAGAATCTACGGCGAGCGAGCAGCATCGCGGTTTACGACGTGAGTGTTTTCCCATCAAATTGTTTCCGTTTCCGGTTTGTGCCAAGCGAGGTGTTCGTTGGTTCTGTTGCTTTGAAATTTATTCAAACGAATCGACAAGGGCAGCTCGTTTCTGGTAATTAGTGGCCGAGCAGAAGTAGTTAACGACATCGTTTTCCGGAATGCCACTTGCGTAGCAGACGCGATCTAGATAATTTAATGTGAAATTGACGATGAATTGACGATGGACGCCATATGGTCGAGATTTGTGAGCTATCCCGGGCAGAAGCCATATATTGAAGAGCAAGACATAATATGGACTTAATGGGCATCAGGGCTCAAAAAAGGCAACGGTATCAAAAATTTGCACCGAAATATGTCGAGATATATCAATATATGAACCATTTCCTACAAACAGCATAACCTGATGTTGATATTGTCGTCTGTTTTTTCATCTCTTATATCAAACGGAATCCAAGTTTAAAAGTACTCGAGTTTTCAAGGGCACATAACTCAATACGGAAGCAACGTACAACTGTCATTTTTGTTATTTCACGCATACTGAGACGCAAATCTTGTTTAATTTATCGAAATCTTTTACATAGGGATGGTAAGTTGGCGATTTTATTCTTGCCAAAAACTTGATGCTAAATTCAAACTTAAAATATAGTTCTGGAAATTGTTTTATCATCTGATATAAAAGACTGGAAATTAACGATTTTCTCATGTGGGTGTTTATATTTGTGCTGCTTTTTCGTTGATCTGCTTTTGCATATTTTAGATGAGTGATTTTCCCGGTTTTCCAAGCTCTATAAACGCATAACTGTGAAAATACGTGGAAGACTGCAACTTTCTTAACCTTACTAATTCTAAAATATTTTACTTATATCAGCATAAACATCGAGCTGGTGAGCACTAAGCACGTAATTTATATGAAAATCACGACTTGCTTCGACGTTTTGTGGTCCTGAAAGCAAAAAGACATTTTGGTCCGATCGGTGCTTTCAACGTAAACTTGAAAGCCTTAATGAATACTAAACTCCAGGGCGATAATGTTCCAGTAGGGGTTCTTCCGACAAGGAAGAAAAGCCGTCATCAGAATTAACTATATTTATTGTTTCTTACTATCCGCATTTTTGCCAAATTTGGGAGAAGCACGTAGTCTCTTAAATTGATCACTAACAGATACTGTAGTAAAACAAGAACTAAAGAAATGAAAGGACGTTCTAAGACCACGTTAACCATTAATTTATAAAAAACAATCTATGTTTAATCGGCAACACCATTACGATGTTTTACATACGTATTATGCACCATTTATATTTATTCAATGACAGCAAGCCCTTGCTAAACCAATTTGAATTTCTATTATTATTTTTTAGTCAGAATGTGGAAGAGGAAAAAGTATAAGCATTAGCAAGTCACCGATGTACCGCCAAAAATTCCTCATTTACTGATTCGTCCAACCGTGACTCTGTATGACATTTCCAATGTGCCTCGAACAGATGTCAAACATTTTTCTCGCACCGCAGGAGGTGAATATTGGAAATCGTAGCCCGCACAAAATGGATCAATTAATTTAATATTGCTGTTCAGTCACTCTTAACTGCAACCTTCGTCCCATGAATCAATCTGCTAATAAATATATCACCGCGTGTTGGCTGATAGTCAAGACATTTTTCACAAAAAATGAAATGCTCATTGGTGAAGGGTTTTCTAGGTTATTGTTAGAAGTTTGATGATGTTGGTTCGGTTTGAAATCGGTTATTAAATTCGTTCCAAAATATAATATTTTTTATTTGACAACTAAAATAGCACCATCTTCAATGGCCCAATGACAAATGGAAGAGATTTTTCTGGATATCTTCCTTACTACTCTGGCCACCGAACCAGTATCACAATGTAAAACATCATGCACTTATGTTATATGCAACAAGAAAATCATTCGTCTATATCCCTAAAAAGTTTCACATCACTTCGATACTTCCTTGTTTATTTATGTTGTATTACTTTGGTTGATGAAACCTGTTATTGTTCATGAGGTGCAATTAAAAGGAGGTCAGTTTAGGTCTGATGTCTACGTAGCGGTTTTCAAGCTGCGTGCACGCTGCGTCCACGCAAGGTACCCAGCATCAAACGGAGCAATACACACGTATACGTGTGCACGTCTACATTTGAAGCTGGGTACCTTGCGTGGACGCGGCGTGCACGCAGCTTGAAAAAACGCTACGTGGGCATCGGCCCTTAACATTCCTGTACTACGTTGATCACCGGGTGGATGTCCAGATTCTGGAATATCTGTGAAATTAGCCAACACCAAGAAATTAGCCAATTTTTAAAATTTGGTCTGGAAAGGAGCGATTTTGTTAAACCCTATTTTTGCAATATAAAAACAAAAACTCATTAACCCTGATTAGCTGCTGTGTGGTCTTCAGCAAGTTTCGTATCATTGAAAAAAATGACCAATAATTGAAATTCCTTCTAGAGAGCTGCAACTTTTTTCAAACCATTTGTAATAGTGATTGGAGAGCAAAATCATGGCGTGTATATCTCATTTATCCCAAATGACACTGAATGGTCATCCAAAGGTACCGATATATCCGGGAAAGTGATCAACTTTTAAAACTGCGACTTTTTCCAATCGTTTTTTTTTGTTGTTGGAATTTGAGAGCAAAATAATTGTACAACACTCATTGAATTCTGCGACTTTTTCTAAACCATTTACTGTAACTAGGGACCCGGCAGGTATTTCCATCCATCGTCGTAGGGCTAAAACCAACGAAAGTAACCTCCATTTGCTAGAACTCCACTATAGCAGAACGTTTCTCCTGAGCTTACGATTTGGTAAGGATGAGTCATTGGTTTTCGAAATTATGACGAAAAGACGAAAATGCCTGCCTTAACCCTATGTGAAAGAAAAACCATTGCAACATCTACTCATTGATCACCAAGCACTCATTCCGGATATTTCGGAAGAGCCGAAAGTGTTCAATACTTGCAATTTTCCCTGAAAGGCTGTGACTTAATTTTAAGTACTTGAAGCTTAAAAATTGAATAAAAAATTGTAGGATACACCCATTGACCGCAGGTAGCCACTATAGTTATCTTCCGGAAGTTCCGTAACTTTTCTAAACATTTGGTTCAAGGAATGTTAAATCAAAGTCATTGCTGAAACCACTCATTGTCCCCAGCGGCAAATAAGTGGTTCTAGAGAATATCCGGAATACGCGAAGAAATTGTGGTTTGCTTGACTCGTTGACCAAGAGAAATAATTAGGGATAGAAACATATTTTTTTTTTAAATAATCGAGAAATGTGAAGAACTAATTATTTCTCAAAATTCATAAATAATAAAAGGTAATGGTGATTGCGCAATACTCGCACACGATAACATGTTTAAATTATCAGTTGGTTTTTTTGACGTAGGACTTACGTCTCTCTTTACTATACCGGGTGTCATTTCAAAATTTCTAAATCGGCCGCGTTACACTGTGTTGAAAGATTTCAAACGTTAATAGCTTTCACCCTAGTGAACAGATTTCTGCAGTTAACCCCTCAATCGACAGCTTTCAAGTATGCCTTTCATATTAATGCTTGATAATATCCGAAAACTTGTTTCAATAGGCCTAAAACTGTTTTCAAAGCAAAACATTGAATTCACGAAATCCTATAAATATGGGTACCGCATCATTCTTGCATCATTCCATTACCACGTTCTGATTGGTGCAGACGTCAACGAATGAGCTCACGCTAGGTCTGCTAAGAAGGCATAAAATAGCGCAGCGCGAATTTTTCCTCTCAATCTGACCGAAACAGGCAAAGCAATAACAGCAGCGCATCGTCGGAATTTTTGAACGGTTGCATCATCGTCTCAGCCACGCATTCGCAAACCTAAGCCTTTTTATGAGCAAGGCAGAATCGTCAGCATTCTCAGGTCAGCATCATCGGCATTTTCAGCCCGTCATTGTCGAGAAGCCAACAGTAAGCGCGGCACGGCGGTGTGTGACGATAGAGTGTCGACGACAACACTACTGATCAAGTTTTCTCGGCCGATGGCAACAGCGGTTAAGCGTTTGGTATTCCTGCAGACATCGATTCATAATGTTTTAAACAATCATAAACTCCCAGTTGAACCGTTCAAGAGGAAATTTACATCTAACATTGTGAATGGATCTTTTCAGAACCACTAATCATTGCGAGGGGTGCTTAAACGTGTAATTCAATGTGCAGCATAACATGTCGAAATAATGTCCTAGAAATCATCACATGATTCCATTTTGGAATCTTAGGCTGTGAACCATTCCACCGATTCATTTAACTTTTAGTTAAAATTTGACACTTCGATGGTTATTTTCCCATCGTGGTTAAAATTTTACGCCGAAGCCGACCCATTTGAGTTTTGACAGATTGATAGTTATTCGGAACGAAATGGATTTGGCGCCAATTTCCTCGCGAACAAAGTTTAACTATCGAACTGTCAAATCTAACCATGCTCCGGAGCAGGGTTATTTTTAACCACGGCGAAATAACCATCGAACTGTCAAATTTTCACTTAAAGTTAAACGAATCGGTGGAATGGTTCACAGCCTTACTTTAAAAATGAAATGTTGAAAAATGTAATTAAAATTTTCAAAAATTGTAAAATTAGTGTAATATTTGCAATTATCGCACCCCTGGCAATCATTTTTAGGCGTTAGTTATCTTTGGTAACCCAAGATGGTGTGAATGTGCTGTCTGTTGCCCAATATATGGGGATTCTCGAAGTGGACCATGTTGTTAATGTACTATATATGTGACAAATCATTTTTGCTTGGTTGGTCAACGTAAAGGTAGAACCAACAAATGTTTTGCGATGTATTCATCAAACAGGTGGAACATCGGCTTAAGTTGCAATGCTATAATGAAGAAATCATTCGCTTTATTGATCAATGTAAAGGTGTAGCCATCAGCTGATTTACAATGGTATTATTCATCGAAAAGGCGGAGCTTCGGCGGATTTCCTATGCTATAGTTCATCTTTTTTGGCAATTATGGCATTGAAAATACTTCGAATGTCCCATATATAATTATTTTGATAGTGAACTCTTTTATTCATTAGTTATTATTTAGAAAATAATAATTTTGAAATGTTTTGTCACTTTAATTACCCACGACTAGCAGTGAGCAAACGATGTTCAATGGTCTTATTCATCAAAGGGGCGGAGCTTCGGCTAGAGTTCTGATATAATGATAAAATCATGGCTCACGCGAGTTTAGTTCCTGCTCAAATTTTGTCTTGAGCGGTCGGTAGAGAACCAACATCCAGCGACAGGCAGGCCTGACAATAGTCATCGTCGCAGCAAGAAAAACCGCAGTAGCGGCGAGATTTATTGTCTTCATTGTTACTCGACGCATCGTCAATGACGCGCACAACGTTAGCTTTCGTCGTGCAACCAAATCGTCATGACGACAGCGAAGAACGAAGACTTCATACCATTATTCTTCAAGCGGCAGCTGCCCTGCGAAGATTTTTTTATTTCTTTGTGAAAATGAACTTGAAGTAACGTATGAAGATGTTATAAATGCTATCGAAACATTTATGTTACCAAAGTTCGTACTATTTCTTTATTCTAGACGTCATTATGTTTTTAACTACTCCGTCTATAATGACGTGCAATCGATTATGTGAAGAAGTGACGACGGAAATCGTCATAACTTTTGGCTGCACGACTATCTTCGTGGTAGGCATGCGGCATGAAGAAACCGAATAGGTGTCGCATCGGGCAATGTTATGACGAAGACTATATTTTTTTCGCTTTCTTCATACGATGAGAATGACTATTGTCAGCCCGGACAGGGATGATGATATTGCCGTCTCTAGAAATCAAAGAATTATCTTTTTACATCAGCTTACTTTCATCAATGACAAAAAAAATCAACATTAGATGAAAAATCGATTGATAGCTTTCCATTTTGATATTTTTTCTCTAGATTGGTAACGAAACGTGTAATAATGCTTATGAATAATGCTGAGCAAAATATGTATTTTTACATGCATGGTCAAGCCAAGTCCTACGTCCACTTCCGGTTATGTCACAGACATTACCCACTGTTAGTTTTTTCAATTTTGAAAAACATTCATTCAAAATAGTAGTTTGTGCAACTAGTTGCAAAAAGATGATTTTTTCAGCACGAGTTGTACGTTTATCCAACGAGGCTTGCCGAGTTGTATAAATACAACGAGTGCTGAAAAAATTGAGTTTTGCAACGAGTTGCACACGCTAATTTTTGCAATGACGAAAAATAGGCTTTAATATGATAAATCCGTACCAAAATGGTACAATTTACATGACCAATCTTGCCAAAATATCATGGTGCTGCAGGAATCAAACATATTCCATGTTATCGTGCCACATTGTATGCTCGACAGACCATGAAGCGATAGAAAAACCTGCCTTTGAAGAATTTGATGTCATGCCCATCAAATAATTTAATTTATTATGTGACACGGAGAATACACTATTTGAACACTCATCCAAGCTAATTGAGCTAAATAAGGTCATGTAACTACTGTTCTAATCTGTCATAAGACGAGTTTAAGACAGGTGAAAACATTCCACTAAAAAGCTCAAAATAATTTTCTTACTGTTCTAATGATGGTTTTTCATTAAAGCACCCAAATGAGTGCTATAATAGATTTTATGCAACCCATTTGAGTTGCATAATGTTCATTAAAGCACCCATTTCATTGGTATGGAAAAGTAGGCCGTTTCATCATTCAAATGTCAACTGTAAACCAGGTATTATGATCAGGAATTGCAAAAAATACCTTTTTCTGAGCTACATTTTATTTTTAAAGTCACACCCCAAATTTGGTGTGTAGAGTTAATTTTAAAGTATTTGTAAATTTTACTGTTTGGCAGTTTGCTCACAGGTTGACAGCTCGGCCCATAGTAAAATCAAGTTAGGGGTGTTCAGAAAGGGATTTTATCAGATTTTCAATAATAATTTAGAACAGTTACCGTTCACCAAAATTCATAAAGTTTTACATTTGTGCTCAGTTTCTATATAAGAATCAAGATATGTAATAATCTGCATAACTCTAAAAACAAAATTGATAAAAACTCGCCAACGAGTAAAATTCGTTTGACTCGATTTGTAACTCGATTTTAAGTATTATGGTTACTTTTTGAGTTTTACAGTTTCATTACTTTCAAAGAATTATTTCGTTTCGTCACGCGTTATATGAGTCTTGCCAAGTACTACGAGTGCTGAAAAAAAAAATGAGTTTTGCAACGAGTTGCAAACTTATTTTTTGCAATGACGAAAAATGGGCTTTAATATGATAAATCTGATCAAACTTGTACAGTCTAATTTACTCCGCATGACCATTCTTGTCAATAAATTATATTGCTACAGAGAACAATCAGATTTCATGTTATCGTGCCACATTGCATGGCTCGACAATCCTCGAAGCGGTAGATGAACTTGCCGTTGGAAGATTCTGATGTCATGTCCATCAAACTATTTCATTTATTACGCGACGCAGATAACACACTATTGGAACACTTACCCAAGCTAATTCAGCAGAATGTAGTCATGAAATTACTGTTCTGATGTTGGATTTTCGTTATAGTACCTAAATGAGTGCTAAAGTGGAATTTATGCAACTTATTTAAGTTTGGAAAAGTAGGCTGTTTTATTTTTCGAAAATGAACTGTAAACCTAATATTATGATAAGGAATCGCAAAAAATAGTTTTTTCATCATATCTTTTTGCCTTTCTCGTTTATTTTCATTTATACATTTTACACATGTGCTAGAAAGTTCTAGAGAATAATAAAATTCGTTGTTTAGTGGCTATTGCGACTTATATCTTGAAATATAGAAAAGTTATAACAGGTTTTAATAGTTTCAAGTCATATTTGATATAACTGCAACTTGACAAGAGACAAATTGTGGTTGACAATCGCATATGCATAACAAAGTACATGTAAATGACTTTTATTTAACATATGACCTGTAGAGTTGTAAGGAAATGTTTGGTATGTTAAATCAAAAACGTTTACTTAATAGGTGAGTCAGCCTAGGGCTGGAAACCTTCCAAATAAAGACAAAAACACTTTACTTAGGGTAAAGAATGTATTTTGGACCACCCTTACGGGAGCTCTTATTTTGGACCACCAAGAGGAATTTGCATTCAGTGGTCCAAAATATGAGCCGTCGAACTGGTGGTCCAAAATACCTCCCTTACCCTACAATGCAACGCAGAAATCAATGTTTCACATTTTATCATTACCCATGTGAAACTTCAAGTATGTAGGCCTTAACGCCAAGCCAGGTTGCTTTTGATCGTAGCTTGATGCACATGGGTTTCACTGGTTTGCAAATTATCATAAAAATTAAATTTTTGCGCAAAAAGCTTAGTCCCAAGAAGTTTAAGAACCAAATCACCAAATCCATATAGGGGAACGGTTCGCCACTTCATCTCATAGCTCCTATTTCCATCTCATCAAAAACAAAGCAATGGAAAGGAATTTGGTTTGTTTATTATTTTTGTGATATTTTTCAGCAGTGAGCACGCATGTTGACAAAAAGAAGCGACGAATTTGGTGCCGTTCAGTGACTGAGTAAAATTGAATTGTAATTTTACTCAACTTCCATCAAAAGCAGGATTACTCATATTTTTGAGTAGTCCTGCTTTTGATTGAAACTGAGTAAAATTTCCGTGAGATAGAAAGAGAGAGTAATGCAATTTTACTTAGTCACTGAGTAGGTGAAAGTTAGCGTGTATGCTTGTATAGTGAACAATAACTCCCCAAGACCCCCAGGTTTAAGGCTCCCCAAGACACCCAGACTAGTCGCGACGATTCTATTGTTGGGTTGCTGCAGGCAATGTTCCATTTACGCATCCATATTAACGGCAACAGAATCGCAGTCGCCAAGCGATAGAATCACGTAGCGTGAGTTTGGGCCGATGCCCACATAGCGTTTTTTTCAACGCTGTGTGCACGTGTCGTTGAAAAACCGCAGGTATGCATCGGTGCCGAGACACTGCGTTACCGCTTCTTCCCGATGCACACATGCGATATTATAACGTCGTGTGCACGCAGCGTTGAAAAGACGATACATGGGCACCGAGCCTTAGGCCCGATGCCCACGTAGCGTCTTTTCAACGCTGCGTGCACACGGCGTTAAAAGGACGCATGTGTGCATCGGGAAAAAGCGGTAACGCAGCGTCGCCGCATCGATGCACACCTGCGTTTTTTCAACGCCACGTGCCCGCAGCGTTGAAAAAACGCTACGTGGGCATCGGGCCTAAGGCTCGGTGCCCATGTATCGTTGAAAAACCGCAGGTATGCATCGGTGCCGAGACACTGCGTTACCGCTTCTTCCCGATGCACACATGCGATATTTTAACGTCGTGTGCACGCAGCGTTGAAAAAAACGCTATGTGGGCATCGGCCCAAACTCACGCTACGGGATTCTATCGCTTGGCGACTGCGAAAGTCACCTAATGTAGGTACTATCAAATAAAAGACGAAGGGACATTTCATTGAATGGGCCTTTCGTCGAACGTCGTCATGCATATCAATGCATGCATGATTTTCTCATTCTTTTTATGGATACTCTTTCCTTCACTTAATTTTTACAACAAACAATTAGTTTGAAATAAAACTTACTTACAAACATAATTCGTTAATGGCTTGGTTAATAACTTCATGTTGAACAAATAGCCATTCAAATTAATGTCTATTCGACGTATTGTACTTTCTAACGAATGTTATTCGACTAATGTCGAAAAATTTTGCAATCATTGGTATAGAGACAACGGTATGATCTTGCCCATGGGCTTTGGGACATTTCGTCGAATGACATTAAGTCGAACGACATTTCGTCGAAAGGGCTTTGGGACAGTTTGTCGAATGAAATTTCGTCAAATGACGTTTAGTCGAATGACATTTGATCGAAAGCACATTTGGTCGAAGGGACATTTAGTCGAATGGAATCTAGTCGAATGTTGAAAGTGTTTAGTCGGTAATAGTACAAAAAGTGTGACATAGAGGGGTTGGGTGGTTGAAAATTACCGATTTTTGGGTTACGTCATTCATGGATTTCCCTTATTTGCTGAGATGGGACAAAAGGAGAAAGAGATTTTTTATCTAGCTAGGGTAAGACGGTATGATGTGATATTAGAACAAAATTACTGACCTTCCAATCGATTGCAAATAACCATATTATGGAACAATTCTAAAATGGCGGCGAATGTAAATAATGCCGTTTTAATGCAAATATTAGCCACAAATTCGTTCATACCGCCAATGTGATTGCTGCAATATAACACTAACCTACAATTATTGCTTTTGAGCGTGGATGTCGAGACAAAAAAAAATGACAAAGAAGCGATTTATACAGGAAATACTAAACGAAAATTTTGTTGTGGTCACAATCATGGAAGACTGATCAATTCAATTTTCTCAAATTAATCAAATTTAAAACTTTTGAAAAATTTGAAGCGGTCATGGGTTGCTAGTTGCTGATGAAAATTCATTTTCATTGAAAATAGTGAATTTGATTGTGAAATTATTACTTTTTGGCTAAAGTGTTCCATAATTGTGGGAGGAGTGTACCGATTCTCCGGTGTTTCTGGTAGATGGCGCTGTCAGCTAATCTATCTGCACTCTCGTTTGTCGTTACTCAAACTATTTGTGTGCGAAATGTAGGTCAGTTTTGGACCATGGAGGGGTCGGTTTCGGACCACAATTTTTGAGAATGCCGAGAACGTATACATTCACTTCACCCTCTGTATCTCCTAACTTTCCACAGCTGCACCCACAATGAAGCCTCGGAAATATAGGATAATGTCCCCGCTACAATATGGCCAAAACAATATGGCTACAAAACTTGGCCAAAAAATCATTTTAGGCAATTTCATGGCCTCTGCCATGGGTCGGTTTGGGAGCATTCTTCCCTATGTACTAATTATAAAATACCCACTATTCTATTATTCGGCACATGGTAAAAAACTAATGATATCAATTTTAATTTGCCAATACCTACTTCATCGGCTTTGGAACATTTCGTTGATTGACATTTAGTCGATAACATTTGGTCAAATGACATTTCGTTGAAAGGACGTTTAGTCGAAGGGGCATTTGGTCGAATGGAAATGGTTGTCTTATTCTTCTCATTGATAGTATTGCTTTCACTCAATATTAATACAATAATTTTTTCAGCACAAAATTGTCTTCCAACCATAATTCGTTAATTATTTGCTGATAATTTAATTTCGACCAAATAGTCTTATGACCTAATGTCTATTCGAAACGAAACGAAACATCATACGACTAAATTTATTTTGGTGGTATAGATTCATCGTAGTCTGTTAGAGGGGTTCGCCACAGTCAATGTCCAGTCGAAAATATTCTTGGAATATTCACCTTTTTCGTATTATTTATTCTTTTTATGAACCCATCATCAATTATACAATATTGGAGCAATAATTATGTGACTTTTAGAAAAATCGCAATCAAATTTTACCTTTAACAGATACGACTTCAGTGTCTCGTACTTGACTCGACATGAAAAAAAAAATTATCGCGGCTTATACTATTTATACTAGGCGTAAGTACTATCTAAGTACATTAACTTATTCAACTACAGTGTTTACTTCCACGCGCTTGTTACGCTACGTTACGTATTGTTTAATTTGTTTACTAAAGTTTCTGTCTTTCAAATATCCATTCGACGGAACATCATTAGACTAGGTGTACCAAGATTATTAATTCGAAAATCCGCTTTCGACCAAATGTCCTTTCGACTAAACGTCATTCGACCGAATGTACGAAGATTCTTCTTTCTAAAATCTGATTTGGACTAAATGTCCATTCGACGTAGTATCCATTCGATCAAACCTCATTCGACCAAATGTCCTACGTCTCTACTGGAATAAAACATCTTTTTCAAGTTGACGTCGAGCTTTCGGTCGTATAAGACGTGTGAAGTAAAGTCTGTTAAAAAATTAAATTGTTTAGCCTACGGACTCGTCCGGCAGGCACTCTTTTCACCGTTTGGTGGAAATACAAAGCAAGACAAGATGCCTGATTATCGGAAAAATTCGATGATCATCGACTTCAGCGTAGTTCCAACTCGACCGACAGTTTCAGAAATCCATAATTTCATGTTCGAATGCCTCAAAATAACAATAGCTTCCATCAAGAGCATACAACTTAGCATCACGAAATCCTATGCCTACATGGAAATGGAGTCGGCAGCTCTAGCGGAAAAACTAGTTGCAGAAAACAATCGGAAATTTTCCATCAAAACAGACGAAGGTGAATACGATATTCCGATGTTCATCGTGGACGGCGGGGTGGAAGTTAAAGTTCACGACTTACCACCTCATATGCCCAACGCTACTATCGTCAAACAATTGACCATCTACGGCGAAGTCATATCTATCAAGAATGATGTCTGGCGAGATTATTTTCCAGGACTGCCAAATGGAAACAGAACTGTTCGTATGCGAATTCAAAAAGCAATTCCATCATATCTGTCGATCGAAGACGAAACTGCATACATTCGCTACCGTAATCAGGTACCCACCTGGAGATATTGTTCCCGAAATCTTCATGTTGGTTCGAAATGTGCGGACGTGAGAAAAGCGCTAGCCGAAAGCGTCAATGAACGATTGTCTCTGGCAAGCATTGTTCAAGGGGTCAATCCAAAAATACCAGCATCAACAGAAACAAATACCTCAGCACTCGATGAAGCTCCCATCCGCGGGGCATCACTAAAGAGAAACAGTACACCTCTCGGGTCCACGACGAATCTATTGTTGGAAGATGACTCGATGCTTGCCGATACTGAGATATACACTGGAAACAATAAAACTGCTGCGCCGGGGAGGAAAACTCTAACTCAGGAAAACTTTGACATTTCGGACAGCGACAACGGCGAAAATTATAACAGTTTACATGGACTACCACAAGTGCACCCACCAATCTCAAACCAACGTGTTGCAGATGAGAGAACCGAGAGAACAGATGGCAGTGTTGCTAGCAGTATGGATATTCGTGAGACCATGGTAGATCAACAGCGAGAAGTTCGTCCAAAAAGGATGGGATCTCCGAAATTGGCAGAAATTTTGATGTTGAACCCAAACGCCCATCACGTCCAAGAAATCGCTACAAATAAAATGCTGTTTGTTATAGGTAAGAGTTTGTATATGTCCAGCCAAAGCTACATTAGATTCTACCACACTCAACCATATTCTCTCCATCCTCCACACGCCACATGGATCCTGCCAACCGCCAAGTTTCGGAAAATCATCCAATATCCGTCTGAAGTTTGATCATCATTGTCAAGGTTCACACATTATTTGTCGACTGATGGAACTAAGAAACTTTAAGATAGCAACTATCAACCTGAACGCTATTACAAGCCCAACTAAAGTGGAAGCTCTGCGAACATTCTGCCGTGCTGCTGAACTGGATGTTGTATTTCTTCAAGAAGTGGCCAGCCCAAGTTTACATCTAATAGGATATCAATTGTTTTTCAATATAGACGAGAGGAAGAGAGGTACAGCAATAGCAGTAAAAAACGAATTCAAATGCCACGATGTTCGTCGAAGTTTGGACGCCCGGTTAATATGTCTTCGAGTGGAAAAAGTTACATTTATCAACGTGTACGCACCATCCGGAGCAAACCAACGGAGCAACCGTGAGACGTTTTTCAACAGCACTCTAGCCAGCTACTTCTACCAGGCAACTGACACAGTTGTGGTAGGAGGGGATTTCAACTCGGTGATCGACAAGAAGGATGCAATAGGTTCAAACTCACATAGCCCCATGCTGAAAAGATTAGTTCAAGGAGCAAATATAGTAGACGTGTGGGAAGTACTCAATGGGCGAAACGTGGAATACTCTCTTGTAAGGCATGATTCATCATCGAGAATCGATCGTATTTATATAAGCAAAGCAATGGCTCCATGGATGCACACCAGTCATTTCGTAGCTCTTTCTTTCACTGATCACAAAGCATTTGTAATCCGTATGTCATTACCAATAACTGGAGCTAATACAGGACGCGGAATTTGGCGCTTCCAGCCACAAATCCTCGATGCTCCAGATGTAATGCAAGAGCTAACTGTAAAATGGTCATACTGGACAAGAGCACGCAGAAATTATCCCTCGTCGATTAACTGGTGGATTTCTTACGCAAAGCCGAAACTAATTTCATTTTTAAAGTGGAAATCATCAATTTTTCGAAGAGATTTCAGTGACACAATGGAAATGTACTACATCGCACTGAAATCTGCATACGATAACTTCTTTGGACATCCTGAGCATCTGCAAAATATAAACAAAATTAAAGCCCAAATGCTAAATCTCCAACGGAACCATACTGCGAAGCAATGCGGTCAATCTGAGTTTTTTATTGGAGGGGAAAATACAACGATATACCATGTTGCTGAGAGGAAAAGGCGAAAAGCAGGAACGGTAATAACGGAATTAGTAGAAGAAGGACGAAATATAAATGACCCACTGGACATCAGAGAACACGTTACAAGCTACTTCGAGGGCCTCTATGCTGCAGCTGAGTTGGATTCCAGTGAAACGTTCAAGCCAACGCGGAAGATTACGGACAACAATTACTGGAATAGAATGCTTATGGATTTGGTTACAACTGATGAAGTATTCAATGCTATCAAGACAAGCGCGCCGGGTAAGTCCCCTGGATTGGATGGACTCCCAAAAGAGTTCTACTCAAAAGCATGGCAAATCATTTCTAAAGAATTAACGGATGTGATAAATGACGCTATCAATGGTACGATACCGAAACAATTCACGGATGGTGTTATAATACTCGTTAAGAAGAAAAATGGTAAAAACGATGCTTCCGGATTTCGACCCATATCTCTACTCAATGTAGATTATAACATCATGGCTCGTATTCTCAAGCAGAGAATGGCAGTCCTCCTTCCACTAGTTCTATGCAGTAAACAAAAATGTTCCAACGGCAAGAAAAATATTTTTGAGGCAACATCTAGAATTGTAGATAGACTCTGTGAGCTGGAAGACAAACGATGTAGTTCGCTACTTGTATCATTCGACCTTGACCATGCATTTGATAGAGTGGATCATGCTTTTCTGAAACAAACCATGTTAGAGATGCAGTTTAATCCGAATTTCGTTCAGCTTATAAGCAACATAATGGGAAATTGTTTCTCTAGGGTACTTGTTAACGGATCCTTATCAAGAGAAATACGAATCCAACGTTCTGTTAGACAAGGAGATCCACTTGCAATGTTTTTGTTTGTAATCTACCTTCAGCCTCTTTTGGACAAATTATCAAATGCTTTCCCGAATGCAATAATAAATGCATACGCGGATGATGATTCAATGTTCGTGCAAACTGAGAGAGAATTGATAGCGATAACAGAAATTTTTGCTGCCTTTACAAACATTTCTGGAGCGGCTCTGAATACTACTAAGACTATTGCGATCATGATCGGAGATATCAATCTTACGGCCGATACTGAGTGGTTAGCGATAGAGAATGAGATAAAAATTTTAGGGATACTCTTCACCGACAACTTCACAAGAACAATAGAAATGAATTGGTCTTCAGCTTATCTGAAATTTCAACGTGCATTGTGGATGAATAACGCTCGAGCTTTAAATCTGATTCAGAAAACCATACTTCTGAATACATATATTTGCTCAAAAATATGGTATCTGGCGTCGGTTATCCCTCTTCCAACAAGTTTGGTGGTAAATTCATATCAAAAATTGGATCATTTCTTTGGTTCGGCCAGAACTCATCGAGAGTGTCTTTCGAGACTTTGATATTACCTAAGAACAGAGGAGGACTCAATCTTCACTCCCCTACCGTGAAAGCAAAAGCCTTGCTGGTAAACAAGATGATAGGACTAGTCGATAGTTTACCCTTTTTCGACAGCTTCTACAAAACCAATGCTAATCCTCCTTTCATTCTTGGTGTGCCTAAAAAGTTTGCTCACATAAGGACTACGGTACAGGAATCAGCTTTCTTGCCTGAAACAGTAATGGAAATCTTTTCTTCGACATCACTATACCGTGTCTTCATTGAGAGATTGAAAAACCCGAAAATTATGCTGGAAAATCCACAGCGAGAATGGAAAATAATATTTAAAAATCTGCATAATAAAAACCTCAGTTCGAAATCACGTTCAACGTGGTATCGTATAATGCACGGGAAAATAATGACCAACAGCATGCTTTTCAACCAACAGCGAAGACCTGATCCGTATTGTGAAGAATGTAACATGGAAATCGATGACATAGAGCACAAAATCTTCAAGTGTTCAACCAGCAGGAGGATATGGCATTTTCAGCGACAATTGTTCATCCATGAAGACAGGCGGCTACAAGTTCTAGAGTCAATGGATCAAAAAAATATGCATATCAAAGCAATCAGTACTTTCTTTGAATACATATATGAAACACCTAAAGAACAACAAAGTGTTGAAAATTATAAGTTTTATAAAATGTACAATTAGGTTAAAAATTTGACAATAAAACTCTGAACCAATAAAAAAAAATCAATTGGACAATATTGGAGCAATAATTATGTGACTTTTAGAAAAATCGCAATCAAATTTTACCTTTAACAGATACGACTTCAGTGTCTCGTACTTGACCGTCATGAAAAAAAAAAATTATCGCGGCTTATACTATTTATACTAGGCGTAAGTACTATCTAAGTACATTAACTTATTCAACTACAGTGTTTACTTCCACGCGCTTGTTACGCTACGTTACGTATTGTTTAATTTGTTTACTAAAGTTTCTGTCTTTCAAATATCCATTCGACGGAACATCATTAGACTAGGTGTACCAAGATTATTAATTCGAAAATCCGCTTTCGACCAAATGTCCTTTCGACTAAACGTCATTCGACCGAATGTACGAAGATTCTTCTTTCTAAAATCTGATTTGGACTAAATGTCCATTCGACGTAGTATCCATTCGATCAAACCTCATTCGACCAAATGTCCTACGTCTCTACTGGAATAAAACATCTTTTTCGACCATTTAACATAATGTTGTCGTCTAAATGTCGTTCAACGAAATGTCTCTCGACGAAATGGTATAGATTCCATCGAAATAACGTTAACAAGGCAAATTTGATCCAATAGACATCATCGAAAGTGAATGGCAGCATGATTTTGTTATTCTTTTCATGCATACTCTTTCTTCCACTTAATATTCACACAATAAGTAGTTAGTTAAGTATGAACTTTACATCTCACCATAATTTGGTAATAATTACTTGAAAATTTAATTTTGACCTAATGACCTTCGATGATCTAGTGTTCCTTGGGCGTAATATCCTTTCGACTAATGTCATTCGATGAAACGTCTTTAAACTAAATGTCTTTTGACCAAATGGTATACATTGCTTTCACCATGACACGCCCATCCTATTACAGCTTAAGCAAATTTATGAATATGGTTAATGCTGAATTAAACCAATTTACCAATATCAATCATAAATTCATAATCGAGAACAAAGAATTTTAGTACAAATTGTTTGTTTCTTGTTTTCTGATTTTTTTTATAGCGGTGAACACGAACTCCGCAGCAGTGAGTACGCAGCGGTATAATACCCGCGGCTACAAAGCGTGCAAATTTTCGACTTCCTTGGGTATTGCATTATTTGTACTAGAAAAATGATATACAAATGCAAAAACGGTAACATGACTTATCAATAGGTAATAACTGTGAAACCTCTTAATCAAAAGAACTCTTCGAGCCAGCAATGTTCTAGTTGTGGGAAAGTATGCCAGTGATGAAGAAAAGACAAACAGAGATAGTTTTTTGAAAATTTATTATAATAAGATACAGATAGACTTATTTGTTTCTTGCTCTCCCGCTCCACAATTGCACAACTTCAATCATAAATAGAATATATATTAGCTAAGGTAACTTATAGAATTCCTGTGCATGGTTCATTTTACCACTTCTTCCCAAAGCCTCGGTTGTGTAAAGATAAAGCTGCTTTGACATACCATGCGCCTCCATGTTGCCTATAGTTGATGAGCATTTCATAGTGCCCAATAATTATATTTATAATCAGGGAAAACTATTCTGGAGTTTCGTGAATAAAAACACGATTCTCGATTATAAATCATTGACTTTTAATATTTAGTCCGAAAAACTAAAACATATGCATGGTGTCTGGCAACTAACGGACATGATCTCGGTTTTAGTTACGCAACAAACAAATAACCATTTCTGATTTGTGTTATTTTTGGCATTAAAAAAAAGATTAGTAATAATTTTATAATTGTGATCAAAACTTTGAATGTATAAATCGTTGACGGTGCCTTCCATTCCGGTATATTCGATGATGCTTCAGAGTGGAAAAGATAATCTGGACATTCAGACATATCCTTGTGCTCTTTATACATTCTGCTTGTTATATGTTCTTAAAAAAGGTATTAATAATAATTTAGAAAGCCTTCAATGCTATTGCTCCTAGAAACGATGTAAAAGAATCAAGTTCCCATTAGAACGTAGACTCATAGAGGAGAAGAAGAATATACTATATCTCAAAATCTCCAAACATTCCAACAAAACAATTTATAGTAAATTAAAAAATGTTAAAAAATGTTTTTTTTTGCATTCCACAGGAGGATGAAGAACAGAGGCTTATCATCATGCGCAAGGCATTCCAGATGTTCGATACAACCAAGTGCGGTTTTATCGACACAGTCAAAATCTCCACCATTCTCAACACATTAGGCCAACAGTTCGACGAGGGAGAGCTGCAGGCTCTAATCGACGAGGAAGACCCAGAGGAAACCGGACGGGTGAACTTCGACCAATTTGCAACCATTGCTTCAAACTTCCTGATAGAGGATGAGGATGCCGAAGCCATGCAGCAGGAGCTCAAAGAAGCTTTCCGATTGTACGATCGAGAGGGTAACGGTTATATCACCACAAGGTAGGCATAACTCAAACTTTCTTCGGTGAATATATGATGTTGAAATTCCCTTTTCCATAAAAAAAATCACATGGGCTACAATTATCATGTTTTGCTGACTCTTTATGCAGAGCAGTCAACGATTTTTGTTTCAACAACACAATTCTCATTTATCACCCTACATGCAGATAACCTAAAAATGTCCTTCATGATTTCAATGCCATCGCAATATCTACTCCATATTGGTTCAAAGCGAGAAAACGGTTGACAGACAGGCAGTAATCCTACATTGAATTATTCAAAGCCCATCTGCAGCAAGAATAATTGTGCCTACGAACGTACCTGCCTACACAGTGAAATAACATTCAAGGAAGCACACAGAAACATGCACACACTATCACAGCTATCATGGCATTCATGGCTATAGATACATCCGTGTCGTGTCGTCATCATGTCGGAATGCCCATTCACGAACGACATCTCCATACGGCTAGCTTTCCCCAATGAAATTGGGGCGAACGGTATACACGAGAAACCAGAAGCAAAAATACCTGGCCATGGAACCATCAAGATGTGTTATTTCCACCAGCTATTCGTTTTTGTTTAGGCATCAGCATATGAAAGAAAGAATGCGCATTAGGCTCTTTCTTAATTTGAGTTTCATGCCTCTCAATTTATGTACACACTATATTCTCCATATCAACTTTAGAAACAGAATCGCTGCTCAAAATCAATTGATGCTATGGTATTTGTCGTACCCAAAAATCGTACTAGAATGTTTCCCTTCCCAAGGAAACATTTTGCTACTAATGACCTACCTATTCTTTGAAACTCTTCATGTAAAACTTACTGAATTTTATTACTTTTTTTCTTGTAATTTGATTAGGCACGATTCATCTCATCAGATTGAGGGATTTATATTGTTGTTTCTTTATTGTAGGGTACCATTTAATCTTTATTACATTTTGGAAAATACTTATAAGTAAATGGAAATTTCGTATCTTATTATTAGGTACTTTAACCTTGATGTACATAATGGTGATATCCCAATTTTCTGGAGAAAATATTCAATTATGTATGGATAGTTTATTTTGCAGCCAATTCAAACTCAAATGATTACCTGTTTTTCATATGGCATACTAACACGAAAAGGCATTCATTTGGTTGAATTTTGAATATATGACAGCATGACTCAATCCCGGAAGCAGCTGTAATACATTCCAAAAGTCTGATCCAATGCGGATAGATCTTTGCCCTGCATCGGGTATAATATCTTAATAGCAACAAGACAATTTTGCACACTTTTTACTTTCCAGCCTAGTAGGTGCCCGTGCTACACAGTAAACATCTGTTCTGTGTCACCACACGGCATAGCTGAGGGAAAGCTGCTTTTCGGACAACATGATGATTGCTACCTCGCTGACGACGACCGTCGCGACGGTGTGGCCACAATTTGGAGAAACCTCGAAACAAGCGGCTGAAACACCTCCGATAGATAAATCTCGCTGAATGACTTTCATAGGTGCCAGTAGTGATGTAAAAATAAACATTTACAAATCCATCGAGAGCTGCCTATACCTGAGCGAAGAGATGCGCATTCTATCGGAGATGACAAGTGGACGAATGAAATTTTTCGGGAGGCAACATTCCAAATCATTCGGTCCGGGACCAGGTTGCTCGGTTGAAACGGTGCCAACAAATTGGAACATCACGTTTGCCACAAGATTTCACCTCATGCTCTGCCACCAATAAGAGGAGTCCGCCGGGAAAGAAGTGATGATAATCTGAAAAAGGTGCTGATGCTTCTAATAAAGTGATGTGTCCTCGGATTGCTTTAGCTGATACAAGCAAGAAAATTCGATTTCGACCTTAGTTTCGCGATTTTTTGTAATACCTATTCACCTCAGGGTGTGGATCTTTGCGTGCGGGATTTTCCTCTCTAATAGTGGGCCATCATCTTCGTCAAAATAAATAAACACCCCGTCATCGTAACATTCGACATTTTCCAACTTCGCTTCGGCTGTCAGTAGGTCATAAGTTAATATAGACTTTTCGACCTTGCGTCTGCTTCGGTGTGAGCAACTTGTCGTGTCGGTTTCGAATTCAGAAAACATCATGTGTTGGAACGAAACATTTATGATGATTGGAATATACTCGACTAGTCATATTCTGGTTGAACAGTAATAAAATATTGGGCACAGTAATCAAATGGCTGGTGTTACTAATGTTATATAATGACACAAACTTGGTCGTAAATTTTTCACCTATTGGCATTGTGTTTCAATTAGAGACATAACTTGGGATCACATTGCACATCATAGTCGAGTGGATCGAATATAAAAATATTTTTGAAAAATATGCAATATACAAACATTTTTAAAAAATATGTCTCTGTCCAAAATGTGTGTCCAAACATGTTAATTTGAGAGGGCGTATTCGCTTGCATTCATCGCCATTGTCAAACCCATATCCTATTGATTTTTTTTCTGATAACACTGTTTCACTCGTTCTTTTGCACTCAAACGTCCACCACAGCACGCTGAAAGAAATCCTGGCTGCTCTAGATGATAAGCTAACGAATGACGACTTGGATGGCATGATCAACGAAATTGATGCTGACGGTTCAGGAACTGTTGATTTTGATGGTGAGTGAATTCTGTTTCCTTGGTCATTATAATCGATGACTAATCTAATTTTTCTGTAATCTTCTTTTTCCCTTACCAATAAATGTGCAGAGTTCATGGAAATGATGACCGGCGAGTAAGCGCAGTGCTTCCAGAGTTGTTCGACAATTAACACACGAAACACATCTTCGCTACTAGCAGCGAGAAAAAAAACGACATTGTAGCAGCTGTAGGAAACTTCAGAATAGAAAAAAAATCAACCGTGTTCTCTGTTTGACTGATATTACAACATCAGATGCACTCCAGCTGGCGTCACTCACGTATCACGGACTAGGAATTCAATCAGTTCTTTCAATCATCATCCGGCAGGAGAATTCCAAAACCCCACAACGTATAGCACGCTACTAGTGAATGAAACCTCTTCATTCTATGAAATCACGTACTACTGGTCGCTTTTCATTTTCCTTTATAACAAAAAATCTTCACGTCAGAGCATTCTAATAACAACTCTTTACTAGTAGTGGAAAATATTTTCCACTTTCTTCAGCTCATTTTTTTTTTCAATGCAATTTGACCTACTTCGAATTCAAATTGGCTTACAATTGAATTAAGCCTTTTTTTGCTCGTCTTGATTTTCGCTCAACAGCTGTCGTTAGTTTATGGTGTAGAGCCCTTATCCCGCATTAACACTTGCGCTTCTGGAGATATTTTACCCTAGTTTAGTAGTTGCATCGACAATGGCAATAATAGACGTACATAGTGAATCACACACAATCACTGTTCAATGTAGATATTAATGAGAAACTGTATGACGTAATTAAACTGCAGGAAATAAAGTTCCCTTATTTATTAACATACTACTTATTGAAGCATGATGACAATATAAATTATGATGTTGGGGAAAAAATTAAGTTTATTTTAATATTTTCTTTCTGTGGCAGCATGTTAAATAACTTGGAATTGGCACGAGATTTAATCAACTAAGCAAAAAAACAGTCTGTTGAAAGAAATCAGTTGAATAATTTGATTTTTATTCAACAGGTTATCTTGATTTTTTTAGTTTATGGTACCATATAAAATGCGAGTCACAAACAGATAACAGATTTGTAACACTTGTAAAAAAGACATCCTACATTTATTTTGTTTTACGGTTTGTCCGCGAGTATGTGACAAAACACATTTTCTAATCGACATCGATAAAGTTCCCGCCGGCATTGCGGCACAGTAGCTGTCATTGGTACAAAACTTCCCCTTTTCGAATGCAGCACGTCTATAGGCTGGCTGAATGAAATATGGGCTAATTGAACTGGTAATTTTGTGATGCAATTGAACTGACGCCACATAGTAGATTAGAATTTGGAAAGCATGACGACGAAATGCAACTTGATAAAAAATGATTGAATTATTCCAAATATTAAAGTCACAAGTAAAAGAGCAGTGATGATTAATAACTGTTATAAAAATCAACTGTTATAGTTTCACATGATAGCAGTGCTTTGAATCGGTGCCTTCTACCTCATACAACCAGTCCTGGCTACTCTTCGAAGCTCCGAACCTATTTCAAGCACAGTGACACAGTGAAGTACATTTAAATTTTAAAGTTAATTGCCTTTATTGCCTATGTATGAAACTCGATGTGTGCATATATACAAGTACCTGTCTAGCGTACTGGAGTCGTGGGATCAAACCCCATCAAAGGAAGTGGTTACCTCCAATACATTTTTCGAAATAAATCTTTCACGTATTGCAGAGGAGAATAGTCCAAAATGCACCCCTTAAATTTTTTCCATGTTTTCACCAATAGAAACTAGAGTATCGAACCATTTCAACGTGTAGATGCAAAATTTGCACAAAACTAGCTTCATTTAACAACAATCTTCTATTCAAAACAACAAGGTTTTGATGACTTTCTAACGCGTTTTAAAAATGGACCTGGGGTAGTTAGTTTGGTAGTTTGTTTTCTCCTAATGGATTGAACCTCGATCCTACGTTGGAGGTAAATAATTTGCAAATCGTTAAATTTAAACGTCGGATAAAAACTTAAAATCCGTTTATGAGCAAAAGAAGACTGAAAGCCATATCCTCAAACATCACCATCATAGTCGATCTATAGATCGATCTAGAAAGTTAAATTTATATCAACATGAAAAGATTTTGTTCACATTTCCCATTGCATCTCAATAATGAATAACCAATATTGAATTGTTGAATGCGTGAATCAACTAGACGCGTTGAATAAAAGGATATGTAATATCCTGGGCACGTCAAATGCTGGGTAATGCGTACTTTTGATACTTAGCATACCTGAAGGAATAAAACAGGGGGAAGGCTTGCTACTCTCCGGTGGTGCAAATCCGATAGAGCGTCAGTTCTCCATGTTAGGGGCGGCTGATCATCGCCGAGTGCTAGCGAAGCAAAGCAAAATTGTGCACCATGGTCCACCGGAAATTTAGGCGGAATGGTCTTCCGAAAATTTAGGAGGTTAGTGTCACGCCCTGCAAGCTAGCTTTAAGAAAAAAACAAGCAAAGCCTCAATAGAGAAATAAAAGAAGTCAACTTAAATCTATCCTGGAAACAGGTTAAAGCGATAGCTGGACATCGCTCAGGATGGAGATCTTTTCAGTCTGCCCTTTGCACCACAGGAGGTGTACAGGACCCATAACTAACTAACTTTTGTAAGAATACAAAACTATCTCGGATATGAGACCCCCACCGTGGGGGTTTGATAAAACGCACAGTTAAAAGGCATCATTAGAACCAGCGACCCCGCAGAAAGAAATTTATCATGGAGTATAGCCCCCGAATCAGTTCATTATCGTAACAGCGTCCTCACGGCAACGTGTAATATTCCGTAAGCTTGTTGGCCATGAATTTTAACCTTTGCGATGTTGATAGACGTCAAAATCATCATCGACGTCAAAATCATCATAGGAGATTTGAACGCTCAGGTTTGCCAAGAAGAAGAGTTTAGACCGACCAGCATTGGAAAGCTCAGCGCCCACCGGCTGACGAACGAAAACGGCCTACGTCTAATTGATTTCGCCGCCTCCAAGTATATGGTCATTCGCAGCACCTACTTCCATCACAGCCTTCCGTATCGGTACACCTGGCGATCACCACTGCAGACAGAATCACAAATGGACCACGTTCTGATAGATGGCCTACACTTCTCCGACGTTATCGATGTCAGAACATATCGTGGTGCTAACATCGACTTACTTACTCACTTATGGATCCTGTACACCTCCGGTGGTGCAAAGGGCCGACTTGAAAGATCTCCATCCTGAGCGTTTCCCGGCTATCGCTTTAACCTGTTGCCAGGTTAGATTTCGGTCGACTTCTTTTATTTCTTTATTGAGGCTTCGCCGCCATGAGCCTCTGGGTCTGCCTTTGCTGCGATGTCCCGCTGGATTTCAGTTCAATGCTTGTTTACAGATTTCGTTTCCGCCCCTACGTAATGTGTGGTCGACCCAGCCCTGATTCCAAATTTCTGTGGCTATCGGCCTCTGGTGACAACGACGATGGAGCTCGTTGTTTGAAATCCAGTTGTGTGGCCACCAGGCCCGAATTATATACCGCAGGCATCTATTAATGAACACCTGCAGCCGTTGAGTGTTCTCCACTGATACACACCATGTTTCGCTAGCGTATAACAGCACAGATTTCACGTCAGAGTTGAAAATTCGTATTTTGGTGCGTTCACTTATCTGTCTGTTTTTCCAGATATTTCTTAAACACGCAAAGGCAGCCCTTCCTTTCTTTATCCGTGCGCCTATGTCGATCTTGGTACCGCCGTCTGACGCCATTTGGCTACCAAGATATTGGAAGCTTTCAACATTCTCCACTGGTTGCCCGGCTACTGTGAAACTGGAAGGAGTCACCGTGTTTACATCCAACGATTTGGTTTTGTTGACGTTGATGACTAAACCTGCCGAGGAGGAGCGATCGGCAAGGTCGATGAGCTTACTCTGCATATCAGAGCGCCGTTGCGCGAGTAGTGCAACGTCATCCGCCAATTCGAAGTCATTAAGGTGCACCATGGTTATAGGCTGCCATAACAGCCCGCGGTTTGGCTCACGGTCAATCGCATCTACCAGAATCTCGTCGATTACGATGAGGTACAGTAATGGTGATATAATACATCCTTGCCTCACACCAGCTACGACCCGGATAGGGTCGGACAAGACCCCATTGTGCAGCACTCTACACGAGAAGGCCTCGTACTGTGCCTAGATGAGGCCGATGATTTTCTCAGGAACTCCCTTGCGTCTCAGGGCGCCCCCATATTCTCGTGATTGAGACGGTCGAAAGCTTTTTCGTAGTCAATGAATCTTCCGGCACGGAATCCGGCTTGCTGCCGCCGGAGAGTCGCATCGATCTTCTCCTGAATCCGGGCTAGGATAATTTTGCACAGAACTTTGAGAACGGTACACAGCAACATAATGCCTCGCCAGTTATCGCATACAGTCAGGTCACCCTTTTTGGGCACCTTCACTAAGATACCTTGCATCCAGTCGACCGGGAAAGTTGTGGTGTCCCAGATATTACGAAATAAACGATGCAGTAGTTGAGCGGATGTCATGGGGTCAGCTTTGAGCATCTCGGCTGATATGCGGTCGACCCCTGGGGCTTTATTCGATTTCATGCTTTGGATGGCTGTTTGAATCTCTAGCAGTGATGGAGCGGTATTGACGCGTGTTATACGTCGGATCCTAGGCAGATCATGCCGAGGTGGTGATGGCCTGGCTGGCACTTGAAAAAGTTGTTCGAAGTGCTCGAACCAGCGTTTCAGCTGGTCAGTTGGGTCGGACAATAACTGATCATTCGCGTCTTTCACAGGCATCGTTGCATTCATCTTCGCCCCGCTTAAGCGTCGTGAGATATCGTAGAGGAGGCGAATGTCCCCGGTTGCGGCGGCTCTCTCTCCTTCGTCGGCCAGAGAGTCTGCCCACGCTCGCTTGTCCCGTCGACATGAGCGTTTTACTTCCTTCTCAAGAGCCGAGTATCGTTGACGGGCTAAGACTTTGGCTCCTCTGGTTTTCGATCGCTCTATCGCGGCTTTAGCTTCTTTTTATCCTCTATCTTTCTCCAGGTCTCATCGGTGATCCATTGTTTTCTCTGGGTGCGAAGTTCGCCCAGATTGTTCTCGCTGGTGGTGATAAAGGCATTCTTGATGGCGGTTCATTGGTCTTCCACGCTGCCACCTTCCGGAATATCTGCAGCACGCGTCTCCAGTTCGTCAACGAAGGACCGTTTCACCGTGGCATCTTCCAGTCGGCGTGTGTTGAATCGTTGTCCAATTTTTTCCTCCTCCCGACGAATCCGCGCAATGCGCAGGCGTATTTCGCCGATGAGGAGGTGATGATCAGACGCGATGCTAACATCGACTGTGACCACTAAATGGTGATGGTTAAACTGCGCCCAAAACTATTCGACGATGAAAAGTGCTGGAAGATTCTGGAGGAGAAGGACGCAGCACGGGCGGTTGCGCTCCATCAAGGGGCCCGGATGTATATTTAGTTTCAAAATTTTAAAATTGATTTTTATATTAGTTTTGAACAGCAATAATGAAAAACAACTATTCAATTGAAGGGTGAAAACATACAGTATCCTTAGCAAAGTTTCTCAAAACGCAAAATTCTAAAATATAGTCAAAACCCCGAGCAAAAAAATGAAGATATTTTTTTTGCTCGGGTATTGCATGAAATATACATTATGCCCAAGGAGTCAATAATGGTTCCACCTGAAAACATCCTGGACCGGGCCGAGGATCGAACTCGTTATCTCCGGATTGGCAATCCTACGCCTTTCCCACAAGGCGTATGGAGGAAATCAAAATATCATATGGCGGCTATCGAGCTATTGTAACATATCCAATATGATTGACTTGGAGATATCATCAATATTCATGTCTAAATTTTAAATTTTCAAATCCAATTTTTCCTTAAATTTTCAAATAAATATAAATGAAATAAACAAAAATGAAAAAAGAACAAGAGTTTTTCCTCGCAATATGCATACAGCTGAAACATTTTCAACACCCTTAAAGCACGCTTTGCATATTGATCCCTATCTATGCGGGACTATAATGAAGCTTCCTATTCTATAGCACACTAGAGTGATTCAAATTTTGACTTTTTTGCCCCCCGATGCTTAAACGATTGCATTTGCCTTTTTAATAATCCTCCTAAATTTTTAGCTAATTTGGATGTAATTTGAGTGAGCACGTGCTGTTTGAAGTTTGTATGAAAATTACTTTGAAAACAGTAACTTTCATGGAAAACCGTTCCCCAACGCTTCCCTTCAAGGTCTAAAAACATATGAGTACATCGACAACACAGGAAATTTTACAAGGAAATAGGCCGTCTTTGTTGTACGATTTGATGCATTTTTGTTTTCTTCATAACTTTGCTTCAAAACGAGAAATCGCTTCGCAACAACAACTGCCTTTCAGCTTGAGAAGTATTCTGTGTACTCAATGTGTTGATTATATTTAAAGAGTTCATGTGCCACCTCACGGAGCGGTCTTTCACATTAGGGTCAGTTTTCACAGTAATTTCCATACAAACTTTAAATGACGTGTGCACAGTCAAATTACATCCCAATTTGCTAAAAATTTAGGAGGATTATTAAAATTAAGCATCGGGGGGCAAAAAAGTCAAAATTTGAATCACTCTAATAGCACACGCTTTTTATGTTTATCCAAATCTTCAATTTGGATTACACTTCTATTTCATGACACAAAACAACAAACAAAATCATTGTAAAATAGCTCGACAAAAAAAGGCCACAAAAATTTTGAAATCAACGTCCTTTTCCATTATCACCTTTCTCTCGTTTGCATCCCTTTACTCTTGATATTTATAAAGGGTTCCATCTGATTGAGATGTTTGTTTTAGTCGTGAAACAGACTTAGAGAACGGAGACAATTTTCTTCTTTTCAATTTATCAGTTCACTGAACTGAAATTCACGTTGCTTCTTTTCAATTATATGTATATGCGTAGGACTCTATACGCGCCTATTTACGATTGTGATTTTTATTTTGGTTAACCCTTTCCACGTATTTTTATTCAACGTTGGGTGGGCGAATCTGCAAACATGACGTGCGGTACAGTTCAATATTGTACCGCCGAAACTTTCAGGAAGGTAGGAAAATCGGAATTGCGTCACTATAGAACTACCATTCACCAATCAGTGCACTAAGCACGAGATAATATTTTTACCTTATACTTTATCCCTTATCACTAGATACTCTCCTTTAAAGCACCCCCATTTCTCATAAATGTGCGTAACTTCTTGTTTTCCCATACGCTTTATCCATTTCATGAGCTCGTGGTGAAAATTTCAAACCAAAGCGTAGCATGTGTAACACAATAGATAGAGAAGCTAGCATCGTCACTTAGTGATGATCATCATGAACTTGGTACTCAGATGTAGTTTTCAACACTACGGGGTGAAGGCAACTTGAATAGCTAGTAGCAGTGATAACGGGGTTTTGATTATTGAACCTTATGTTACGTTTATGGTATTTTTATCCATGGGAGGCCCGTTCGCTTTTGGCAAAAGGACTTTTCCCCGAAGCAGAGTGTTCTGGGTACCCAAAGTATATTTTTCGAAGTTTAAACCAGCATCCTTAAGGTAGCAGAAAATTTCTGCCATCGAAATTCCGTTGTCCGCTAGTGCGTCCCGAATACTACCTGGAATCCCGTAAAGATTTCGGGGGTAGTTGTACTTGGGGCATCTGCAGACAAAGTGCTCCACACTGTTTTCTATTTCGCAGAGGTCATAGCGAGACCGGAAAGGGCCTCCTCAGAAGTTGTGGGAGACCTCTGTGTGACCGGTCTGAAGCCTTGATATGATTTTTTTTCTGGGGTACAGGATCGCTTCAGAGGTCAATTTTCCTCAAGAAAAGTACTCTGTTACTGCTCCAAATCCGAGCCAAGTCCTGGCCGACGACACTCTTAGCCCATTTTGTATAACATCAGCCAGCAGGATGGAGTGGGTGTAAGGCGACCCCTTCAATCCGACACTGGCCAGGGCTTCGGTGATTTTCCTAATGCCGCAATGGCCGGGAATCCAGGCAAAGGTGTTACCAGGGATCATACCCGCGAGAATTCTTTGGATCTAAGGGTGTTTGGGATGCTCACTTTGAAGAGCCGAAACAACACTAGCGGAGTCGTTAAAGATAGTGATAGGCCTGGTAGCCGGGTGGGTAGCTGCAACAAAGACAGCAGGAGCTTCGGTTGAAAAAATTAAACACTGGTGATTAGAAAAATATATTAAGCTCTTTTAGTAGAATGTATTCAACCGTCTTAGACGAATTAAGTACTCTCCATTTAATTCCACCAATTATTTTCGATATCTTTGCAGATACGTATTTCGACCACAACTGTGTGATCGTCTTCAGTGTTTCGTACGAGTCGAGTCAAGTACGAGACACTGAAGACGACCACACAGTTGTGGTCGAAATACGTATCTGCAAAGTTATCGAAAATAATTGGTGGAATTAAATGGAGAGTATTTAATTCCGAGTAGCACAATTTAGTTCTGTTTGGTTGCAGCAACTCATATGCGACTGGATTTAGTCGTAAATAGATCACAGAAACTCGTATATGACAAGTGTGCTGCCTGGGGATCTCGGCTAGAGACATATCCGTCAGAGTACCGAATCTTGCTATTTCGGAAACATTTTACAATTAGTAAGACAGGTCTTCTATGTTCGTCCGTGCATTCTCCTCTTTTGAACCGGGAAGCGATGGTACTATTGATAATGGGAGGCATCAGCCAGCCCTTTGCTACGTGCCAGCCACGCTTCTTAGGATCCGGTCAGCTTTCGGGTAGATAACCATGAAGACTAGATGTTCAAAGGACATGACACCGGCATCGACGCATGCTGCTTCGGCGGGAAAGTAATCGGCTGTCAATAATGGCTTGGCCGATTTTCAGTCTGATGTTCGTACTGTTCCTACGGTGCTTTGTCGCGAGGGTCCTCATGATGTTCATACGGGTTTTGCATGCCACCTTCACCACCCGGAAGTGTGATAAAAATGTCAATTTTCGTTCTATGTCGACACCGAGAACCCGAACAATTTTTCGGTTGGGTACGGCTTTAGTGTTTAGCTTTCTAGCAGGTCCCGCTAGCAGATGACAGTTGTAGCAGATGTAACAAGGACACATTTTCTGGCGTTCATGCTGGAACCGATAGATAAAGCCCAAGGATGAATGGCGCTCATCGCTGCCTGAGCTCTAATTCTAGTCCATCCAGGGGTATTGTCGACCAAGAGTATGTCGTTGGAATGGACGAGTAAATGTACATTCGCAGGTAAGACTCCGAAGACCCCGTCCATGGTAATCAGAAATTACGTCACTGTTGGTACCGACCCTTGGGGAACACCAGTCTCTTCGGGAAACTCATCAGATTCGATGCCTCCTATTGGCACCTTTTGAGGATTTTCGAGTCCGCCTGTCCCGTAGTGAAGCTATGGAAGCCGCAAATCCTCCCCGCCGGTCGGTTCTGCACCAAAAAGTAGCTGGTAGCCAGAAGATTACCGCCCCAGCAGGTCGGTGAAACTCCAGAAGTGCCAAAGAGCCCCAAGCGATACCCCTAGCAGCTAAAGGAAGCCACATGGCTCGATAAGTAGAAGCCATTTTGAAATTCATGATTGTCAACATCCGGTGTGTTTTGGTCGAATTGGCTCCATGAGTAGAACTCATCAACGTCTACTTCATCTCCAACGCTTCTATTCATTGAGCCCATTCCGCCAATACCCATGTTGTATGAAGTTCGGAACTTTGCAAAATGATCGATCCCACAATCCATACAAATATTCTAGAAGCTACCGGAATTCAAGATGGCAAGATCACAACCGTGTAGGGGATTGTATGATCATGGTCTCCAAACAACCTTGCAAGCGAAGGCGTGGGATTCTGACAACGTCCTTACGAAGAGATATGATCGTTAACTGGACACCTATCGAACCAGCAGTGAGCTTTTCATTTTCATTGAGAGAGGTCACGCGATGATTAAATTTTATTCTCTCCCGCTTTCATAGAAAACATAAACAATGGATCGAATAAAATGCACAATTATACACTGAAAAAATGCTTGGTAAAATTCAGAAAAGTCCCGTTTGTTTGAGAAACTGCATATGTGACATTTGAGATTTTTATATATTCTGAATCCTCGTCCAAAAATACGTATTATGGCAAAAAATACGAAAAAATATTATTTTGCCAAAACTTCTCCGTAACCGTGCGTAACATTAGCATGGGCCGTTTTGTCCCAGCACTTTTCATAAAAGCGTTATTACGTTATTAGCGTTTTCTTTATAAAATTTTCATATGAAAACTCACATGTAATGTATTGCACTTTTTGGGCTATCTAATAACACAACCATTGCGTAAATTGCGGTGAAAAGTTATAGAATATTTTAGTGTATTGCCTTAATATGGAGGGCAAGCTATACCAGCTTACTCTATCGCTAACAAATAGCATGGAATTCCGATCAAATTGTGAATCGCGGGTATGCAAGTATAACATGTTCTACTGATTCTACCTTGTCGATATATGCCAGGCAGTCTGATGACTATGTAAATCCGAAACTATGAAAAAAATCTTTAAATAACCATTTTCAGAAAATCATGTGATACCCCAAGTACGCTGGCATTAATTAACGAATTTATTCGCTTTACACGGTGCCTCCGAATCTTGTCTACTTTTACAGGAGTATGTCAAACGGCAATAAAACTTTAGCAAACTGAAGTACGTGTCAAAATACAACATGCCACTTTCCTACTGATTCAGCGGAAAGCTTGATGGAAATTACTCGTAAAAACTAAAATCAGCGAATGGCGTATACGCCACTTTGATTACGGCAGCCGCTATATACTACCTCATACGATATGATGTACTTGTGTTCAATGGAAATTGTACTCACCATCTGTGCTTGAGCGCCTGATTGTAGACAAGACTTCCCGTCAATCAGTCTGCGTATATGGCTCTCTACCGTTGATCTGCCAAATATCATTCGTGATAACGATCTTATCGCAAGCGACGCCTTTTCGCAAACATAATGGACGTGGTTTGTTAAGTTGAATTGAAGTACCTAATCGCCGACCTTTGAGCCAGATATCCTGCTTTGATTTCAGCCTGCTGCTGTTCGTTGATTGTGTACAATGACGACTTTCGTTTGGTGATGTTATAGCACAAGTATTCTGGAGTTGAGTCAGTTTTATAGCATACTAGCAAAATTTTCACAAACAAACAACAAATCTTACAATTATTGTATAAAACCTTGGCATCTACAATTCTGAAAAGTTTTAATAATCCATTGTTGCCTCGACCAACCAGCAACGGTATCATTTTATCCAGAAATCCGCGTTCGTGTATTAGCTGCCATAGCTGGTCTCGGTCGATTGTATCATAAGCGGCATTTATTCCGCACATTGTGGGCACATTGCATTCGCGGCATTTCTGCAATATTTGGCGTACGGTGAACACCTGGTTCGTGGTAGTTCGTGCTACAATCTACCTTATCACCCTGTTGGTAGGTGGAACACTCGACACCTTCCATCCACTATTGCGGAATAACCTCTTCCTACCTAATCATACTAACTACCCACTTCAGCGCTCTATCCAGTGTCTCACCATCGTGTTTAAATAGTTTTCCTGTTGTTTTTAAGCCGGTCAATCTCCTTGTCAATTCCTTGGAGATTCGGAGATGAAAAACGTATATATGTCCTGCGCACGTGCTTCCAGTTTCGTTACTATACCGTCATCGATGTTTGCTACATCGCCATTCAGGTACTCTTCATAGTGCTGCCACCATTTCTGTATTACCTCATACACGTAGAGTAGAGTGGGGCAAGAGTGCGCGTGGGGTAAGAGTACGTTTTCGATTTTTTGAAGTAATAAAAATAGATAAACTAGCAGCACTGCATCAGTTTGACAGGTATTCTGGCCAACTATTATCATGTGTAATTGTGAACGATTTGAATAAACAACAAGGGAGATATGGAGTTAGATAATTTTTTGGTCACTTTGCTAAAAATAATTATGTTTTCGCAACTAGTATTTCATTACCATATATACGTTCAATCAGGTGAACATTATACCATTTCGATAACCTATTATATAGAGCACTTTATGGTGCCGATCACCAATCCGGTTGGTTTTCCAAGAAGTCAAAACCATTACTTGAATAAATTTTGGGACTGTGGGGTAAAAGTACGCAGATACGGGTGGGGCAAGAGTACGCATGTGAATCTTCAAATTCTTTAGCCGAAATAAGACTACTTACGAAGTGTAAAGTTCCACAACTAAGACATAAGGGACAGAAATCGAAAATTATTACAAGTTTTGAGGATAAGTTGAAGTAATTTGGTGTTAGAAAGGACTTAGAGAACAAAGTACTGCAGCGAATTTAAGACATTGTATTAGGACTTGTTGTACATCTTAACATAGTACGAAAACACAATTTCATCTAAATGATTGTTTTATTTAATCGAAAGAAACATTCATAAATAACGCAATGCTTAGCTGGGAGAGGTTGTGAGATGTATGACGACCCATATAATTATTAGAGGATTCATACAAAAAGTGTGAGATAGGGGGGAGGGGTGATGAAATTGCCAAATTTTACGTTACGTGATTGGTGGACTTCCTTTAAGGAAAATTTCTTTGTTTACGCCACGCGAAACCTAATATATTTTTCCTCTGTAGTTTTTAAACTATAACAAGTAAACAATGGTATTTAGTATGAAAGTTCACATTTCTGGGACCCCCTCCCCCTTTAAGAGTTACGTAATCTTTAAACATTCCCTAATATATGTTCATTAAACATCAATTAAATGTTATTAACTCTTATTTGTGCTAATATATACTTAAAGCACATGATTGAATAAATGCGTACTCTTACCCCACCCGATGCGCACTCTTACCCCACCGGTGGGGTAAGAGTGCGTTTTTTACGTGTCTTGCAATAAGGGTTCTACTAAAACGAATCACAATAATTTCAATATTTTTTCCACTGGGTAACATAGAGGAAGAGTATACGAATCGACGACATTGATTTGAAATGCAGAAGCTTGCTTCATAAGGGCCACATGATCGATTAAAAACTAAGTGCGTACTCTTGCCCCACTCTGCTCTATATAAAAAGGTTCCAGTTTATGTCCTCATACATGTCACGCTTTGGCTCATGGCCCTTACGTTTGGTCCAATTATCACGATTTCACGGGTCACGGTTCACGGATCCATCTTCAACAAGTCTTACATGCTTCTTGGTTTTGCGGATGACATCGACATCATTGGGGTGGATCACAAAGGACAATCATGTGGAGGAAGAAAGTACATACTTCAAACTACCATTTCGCGGAATGCTGCAAAGATTCTGCATCGTTGGTCGTTGTCAATTGATACGGTATGCAGACTATCCGGCCCGATCACCGGTCTGTACATTTCCTATCTTCCTACCTAAGCGTTCATGTCACCGATTTTGACGTCCCGCAGTGGGCATTGGCATCGATCATATGTCTGTTCTAGCTGTGCATAAAACGCTTCTTTCTCTTCGTCGGGTCGCCCTCCGTGTGAGCAGTGCACGTTAATGATGATGTAGTTGAAGAAACGGTCTTTTATCTCATTATTTTGCGGAATCATGAAGGTTGAGGTGTCACACGACCTGTTTTGAATTAAATTTGTAAATGACCTCTTTTTCCGTGGACAACAGACCCCAACAAAATCTAGAATAATTCTGGAACCGTACGGATGATTGAACTAAATCCAATATGATTCAAAAAATTAGATCCAGCCGGATCGAATGCAGCATGTTGCGAAGGAATCGGTCAAGAAATGTGGTTTTTACAGCAGTTTTAATTTTTGAAAGCCCTTAAAAAACAGACGTTAGGGACAGGCGCAAAAATTGTTATCGGAGACGCTAACGCTAACTCAGTAGCATTGCGCGAAATAATATCCGAAAGCTCCCGTAGACACCCAAATGGCGAAACTTGCAACCAGATAGACTATGTTGGACGGGTTGTGTCGATGTTTTTGAGAGATTGACAGACTAGAAGAACGTTGCCAGAAGCCGAATGATCTCGCAAGATACATCCGCAACTGCCAACGCAACGGCTGCTATTTCAGCTGCCGTTCAAGCTAGTGATTTTTATGGTGTCATTTCCATAGACGAATCGGACTCTGACGTAGTCGATATGGATGATTCTGCGGAGGTACACGTGCCCGAAAAGAGGAAGAAACTGTCTTCCCCGGGATTGCGCCATAAGAAAACAAAAATCATCCCTAGCAGCTTGCCGAAATCTGATGGTAATGGGGGATTATTTAAAATTCCGAAGCAACCTGTCTATACTGCTCCTTTTGACCCATGTTGCGGTAAGATATTCCCGCCATTGCCTAAAACTGATGTTACAAAGAAACATCAGTCAAGGAATATCTCTGAGCATAAAACTGCTACTCGCACTTCCAAGAAAAGAATCTCGTCCAAGCGAGGATTGATATCCTTTAAGGACCTTGTGGATCGTATTTTGAACTTATTCAATATTCCGAATTCATTGAGGCCAATCATTGACCTCTTTATTCCAACAGTTGAAAGCTATCTGAAGCAATTGACTGTTTCATGACCCCTTCTTGCAGAAATTGTATCTTTCGATGGATAATACGGCCAATACCCAAGATACAATCACTATGCTGCACTGTCTTTTTTTTTTTTTTACAAGGGAGAATGCATTTACACACTACCCAGTACACGTGCATTGTAGTTGCCAAACTACCACACGGAAGTGTACTGGAGTGTCGGACTCGACCATACCGGTAATACCGACTAAACTCCCTTGGGCTCCACCATCGTTTCCCCCAGGAACTACCTCGCAGTACTAAGTACTTCTGTGGGGATGGCAGTACTAAGCGTACTCGCTCATTATCGCTCACACAGGCACTCGTCCCATGCGAGACTGACTTGGGTGCTCGCACACCATTCACTCCATTTGAGTCTTACTTGGATGCTCTCCCGCTCCGCTGCCATGCCTCGAGATGTCAATAGCGGTAACTGCCTGGGCCTACATATATTACGCTACGACACTCCTGCCTCAGCACGAGCAGATCAATCACACCACTGCCGAAGCAGACCACACGCTACCCTGCCGAAGCAGGGACACTCCCCATGCACCACATGTGCACAACTGTAGGTGTGTGGGTACAACCCACTGCTACCCTGCCGCCGAAGCAGCTTCTCCAAAGACCATTCGCTCCATGTGACCCTTTTTCGGGTGCTCACTCTAACACTCCACTGCCATGCCTCGAGGTGTCGATAGGTACCTCGAATCCTACCTCAGCATGTGCAGTCCATACTCAGACTTCTGCTGCGCTTCGAGGTGACAATAGCGGCGACACGCTATGACACTCCTGCCTCAGCACAACCAGATCACTCACTCCCTGCCGAAGCAGCTCACGCGCTACCCTACCGAAGTAGGGACACTCCCTAACTCACTCTAACGCTCCACTGCCATGCCTCGAGGTGTCGATAGCGGTATGTAGGGACCAATCAACGATAGCAGAGCAGAGCAGAGCCCACTGCTAAATCCCACCACGCCCTAGGCAGTTCTCCCTGACTCGCAGACGGCTGGGGAGGGGTCGTCAAGCCCCCTGTGCTGCACTGTCTGTCGGGACTGAACTGTCATAGTCTAAAAAATAAATTAGACGGGTTCAAGTTTTTGATTCGCAATTACGATTGCGATATATTTGCACTTTGTGAAACTTGGCTTTCTTCTGAAGATGAAATCAACTTCCACGATTTTAACATTATTCGCCAAGATCGGAATGATAACTATGGTGGCGTTCTTCTGGGGATCAAAAAATGTTACCCCTTCTACGGAATTTCCATCCCAATTGTCGCTTGCCAAATAAATGTAAAGAATAAAGACCTTTGCATAGCTTCAGTTTATATTCCTCCAAATGCCTCGCTCAGTCGTCGACATCTTTGGAGCGCAGTCTCGCTTCTATCATCCCCAGTTTTAATACTGGGTGATATAAATGCACATGGTACTGCATGGGGCGAAACCAGAGACGATACCAGAGCGCCTATTTTCTATGGTTTGTGCGACGATTTCAACTTGAATATTTTGAACACAGGTGAAGTAACTCAAATAGGACCAAATGGTCAACGCAGCCGTATTGATCTGTCTTTATGCTCAAATTCACTATCATTACATTGCACGTGGAAGGTAATCCAAGATCCCCATGGTAGTGACCACATGCCTATAGTCACTACAATAAAAAGTGGCTATCAACGATCAGAGCCAGTTACTGTTCTTTTCGACCTCACGAGGAATATCGGTTAGCAAAAATGTGCATCGGCAAAAATGTGAATCTACTGATACTCTTCCACCTTTGGATGAATATCGATTCCTTACTAATTTAATTCATAAAAGCGCACTCGAAGCTCAGAAACGACGCGTTCCAAGTACATCTGTTTCGAAGAGTACTTGAGGTTTGAAAGAAAGCTCAAAAATCTACTAAAGGCTAAGAAACGTAGGTACTGGCGACGTTTTGCCGAGGGACTATTGCGAGAAACCTCAATGACAACACTTTGGAAAACGGCCCACAACATGCGGAACCGCATTTCCACCAACGAGAGTGAAGAATACTCCAATCGATGGATATTCAATTTCGCAAAAAAGGTCAGTCCAGATTCCGTACCAGCAGTACCGCTATTTCGAGATTCAATCACCGATCCATTGTTCATAGGGTGGACCATTCTCAATGCTGGAACTTTCTATGTCTCTTCTTTCGTCGAATAACTCTGCTCCGGGATGCGATAACATCAAATTCAATTTTCTTAAAAACCTCCCAGATATCGCAAAAAGACGATTACTTGACCTGTACAACTGTTTCATGGAGTACAACATTGTGCCACCAGAATGGCGGCAGGTCAAAGTAATAGCTATTCAAAAGCTTGGGAAACCAGCGTCTGATCACAATTCTTACCGACCGATTGCCATGCTATCATGCATGAGAAAGTTATTGGAGAAAATGATCCTTTTTAGAATCGACCATTGGGTTGAACAAAATGCATAACTCACAATTACTCTCAAATAAAAAGGAACAAATGATTGTCTAGCGTTTCTCTCTTCAGATATACCACTGGCCTTTGCGCATAAGGAGCAACTGGCTTCAGTTTTCTTGGACATTAAGGGCGCTTTTGATTCAGTTTCCATAGAAGTACTGTCAGATAATCTGCACAGTAGTGGATTACCCGTTATTTTAAATAATTTCTTGTACAATTTGTTTTCAGTTAAACATATGAACTTAAATCTCGGCACTCTGACAACTTCCAGAAATAGCTACATAGCCTTTATAATTTCTATGTTAAAGATATTGACAATTGTTTGGAAGGACAATGCACGCTCAGACAACTTGCAGATGATGCCGTGATCTCTCTAAGAAGACCTTGTGCAGAAGTCCTGCAAAGACCATTGCAAACTTCCCTAAATAATCTGACTGTTTGGGCCAGACATTTAGGGATCGAGTTCTCACCGCAAAAAACTCAATTGGTTGTGTTTACTAAGAAGCGGTACCCAGCTCAACTGAAACTAAAGCTGTTGAAAGATGACATCCCTAGCAGCACAATTCACGTTGATTTAGTTTCAATAACTCATATATGACCAAATTTGGTCATATATGAGTATCATCAACTGATTTACAACATGTGTGTTGCTCGGGATTAACCAGTCTTTGACTTATAAATACCTTGGGGTCTGGTTTGATTCCAAATGTACCTGGAAAACCCATTTTGACTATTTGATTGTAAAATGTCGACCAAGGATCAATTTTCTACGTTCTATTTCTGGAACATGGTGGGGTACTCACCCGGAAGATCTCATCAAACTATATATAGAAATAATATTCTCTCTGTTTTAGAGTATGGCTCTTTCTGCTTCCCCTTAACAGCTGATTGCCACCAAATAAAATTGAAACGAATTCAATATCGTTGTTTGCGTATTGCCCTTGGCTGTATGCATTCAACGCATAATATGAGCCTCTTTTTTGGCAGTTAGATTGACGGCACATACGTATCCACATTCCGCTACCAACGATAATGGTCTGCGACTTGTAACCTTTGCTGCTGCTAGAGGGATGGCAATAAACAGTACCTAATTCGCACGTAAGAATATCCGCAAACAAACCTGACAACATTCAAGTGGAGACACTTGCTTACAGATAGACCACGTGTTGGTCGACGGACGACCTTTCTCGGATGTTATAGATGTAAGGTCCTTCAGAGGTCCGAACATCGACTCGGATCACTACCTTGTAGTTGCAAAAATTCAGGCGCGACTCTCTAGCGTCACGAATTCACGAAGCAACAGAACGATGCGTTTCAATATACAACGCTTGTCAGTTGAAGGAATTGCTGAACAGTACCACCAGAAGCTGGACGAGCGGATAGGAGATGACACCGGATCTGGCGACGTCAACAGATTGTGGGAACATATCCACGAAGCTGTGACTACAACAGCGCAGGAAGTGTTGGGCACTGCACAGCGACGCTAACACTCTAACTTTCACCTACTCAGTGACTGAGTAAAATTGTATTGGCATCTCTTTTCTTCCCACGGAAATTTTACTCAATTTTCGTCAAAAGCAGGCTTACTCATAGTTTTGAGTTGTCCTGCTTTTGACGGAAATTGAGTAAAATTTCCGTGGGTTAGAAAGAGAGAGCAATACAATTTTACTCAGTCACTGAGTAGGTGAAAGTTAGCGTGAACGAAATGGTTGGTTTGATGAGGAGTGCCAGCGAGTGACGGACGAGAAAAATGTTGCTAGAAGTCGAATGCTAGTGGCTCGTACCCGTTCCAACAGAGAGCGGTACAGTGTAGCAAGGGCAGAAGAGAAATGAATTCACCGCTGAAAAAAGGCAACACCAAATTAGTGTGATAGCTGAAACGCAGAAGAACATGAATACAAACGATATGTGGAGGTTTTACGCAACTGTCAATGGCGTGCGGCATAAGACTGCACCAGTGCCCGCCATATGCAATGACCGCGAGGAGAATTTGCTGACAGACAAAACTATGGGACAGCCAGGTGGAACGAGCACTTCGAAGATTTGTTGAACGGTGAAAATGAAGGTGTATTAAGGAGCAGGATGGACATAGTCGACGATGGTCAAGCTGTGGAACCACCAACGCTGGACGAAGTGAAGAAGGCTCAAAACGAGCTGAAAAACAGTAAAGCTGTTGGGATGGACGAGATCCCTGTCGAGCTTCTCAAACACGGAAGTGAGCAGCTGCATCAATCAATCCACCATATTATTTAGAAAATATGAGAGGACGAAGAACTGCCTACAGGCTGGTTGGATGGCCTCATATGCCCAATCTATAAGAAAGGGCACAGACTAGAGTGTGCCAATTACAGAGGGATCACCCTTCTGAACTCGGCGTACAAAAGCCTGTTGCGTATCCTGTTTAACAGACTGAGACCGCTTGAGGAGTCCTTCGTCGGCGAATACCAGGCAGGTTTTCGTTAGGGCCGATCAACGACGGATCAGATGTTCCTAAGCTGCACATTTTGAATGGATTTGTTTGAAGCAACTTCAATGTGACCGAATTCGGTCACAAATAAGTTGCATCAACCAAATTGCAACATGTGTGCTACTCGGGTTTAGCCTGCAGATGATCCTTGATAAATTCCGGGAGTACAACTTGCAGACTGACTATCTGCTCATTGATTTCAAAGCAGCGTACGATTCAGTGAATAGAAATGAGCTGTGGCAGATAATGTCCGAACATGGCTTTCCGGAAAAACTGATTAGACTGATACATGCAACGCTGGATGGCTCGAAATCAAGTATTCGGATTGCAGACGAAGTGTCAACCTCGTTTGTGACTTTAGACGGATTGAAGCAGGGTGATGCACTTTCGAATTTATTGTTCAACACTGCACTCGAAGGCGCTATTAGGAGATCTGGCGTGCAGAGGAACAGCATTATCATCACACGGTCGCATATGCTCCTGAGTTTTGCGGACGACATCGACCTTATTAGAATCGATAGCAGAGCAGTAGGCTCAACGGTGAGGATAGGCTTAACCATTAACTCTACCAAGACAAAGTACATGGTGGCAGGTAGAAATAGGGGAAGACCTAGTGGTGTTGGTGCAAAGGAAGTGCTTGATGGGGATGTGTTTGAAGTTGTTGAAATATTTATTTATCTTGGAACGCTTGTGACATGTGACAATGACGTTTCCCGTGAAGTGAAGAGACGTATTGCTGCTGCGGATAGGGTCTTTTACGGATTACGTAACCAGCTTAGGTTCCGCAACATACAGACGGAAACGAAATTTGCTCTATACAAAACTCTGATTCTACCAGTGACCCTTTATGGACATGAAGCATGGACATTAAAAGAGACGGACCGGAGAGCTTTCGAGGTTTTCGAGCGAAAAGTGCTGCGTACAATACTCGGAGGGAACCTAGAAAATGGTGTGTGGCACAGACGCATGTATCATAAGCTGTATCAAGAATACAAAGAAGAAAATATTGTGAATAGTATAAAATACGGCAGACTTCAGTGGGCTGGTCACTTAGTGCGAATGTTGAAAGAAAGAGTAGCGAAAACAATATTCAACAGATAACCAGATAGGGGCCGGCTGCACGCGGTGGAATCGGACCTGGGGACCCCGAACGTTCGGGAAAACTTGAGGAACATCCAAGACCGACGAATATGGAGCTCTACAATACGCCAGGCATAGGTGTATCGACGCTGTAGCCAACCAGGTATCCAGGTAGGTACGTATCCACATTGCTGCTGTCCAAGCTTCTAATTTTGACGGCTTGTGGTCGATCTAGCCCATCTTCAATTAGACAAGATCGCAAGTTCGGACATTCATGTACACACACAAAACCTACCCCCAACCAACAGACATCATCTCAACTATTCGTGAAATTTGTTAAATAAAAAATTAAATTTGTTTTAGCACACTGTAATCAAACTTAGTTTACGAGAGAAGTATAAAACGATCATCTACCATTGCAGCAACCGCAACGTATACTCAAAATGACGTGGATACGTGAATAGTACGTGGAAACCAATCTTGATATATCCAACATATTATTAATATTAACGTGAGCTAATAGATTATATTTGAACACTGGCGAAAATCTGTCGATTACGAAACGATAACCTATGATAACCGATTACAGTAAATGGTGATTATAGAAAAAAAAAACCTTATCGTCTACGTCTGTCGTATGTTACGAATTTATTTATCGTATATTCCTCAACTCATTCATTGATTGACATATTGCTGAGCCATGTTTTAAAATCTGATATACTTTAATCTTTAATCAGGAAATAAAAGCTTGGTTAGAGGAATTCGCAGCTTAAGGTAATCTTTCTACCCGATAAAATACATCCTTATCATAAATCTCTGCAACCCTATATAAACTGATATTCTCCGATTAATAATTCATTCTTACAATTCACCTCAAGGCAAAAGAGATCTAAGTACGAGAACAGTGAACAAAGCAAAATAAAATGAAAACTGCATTCTTCGTCGTGCTGATTGCTATCAGTGGAATTTCTGGTAGCCCAATTCAAATCAGTGACAATAACGTTGGAGATATTATTTCTGTTGGAGTAGACATTGATGCCAAACTCGAAAGTGAAATCAATGCCAATCTTGAAAACGTTATAATTGCTTTGCTGAAAAATGTAACGATTTACAATCCACCACCACTACCACCATTGCCGTCCCCACCAACACCGCCGCCAACCACTACCGGAATCCCGATAACAACCCCTGAGCTGCCAATCACCACCGTGCTACCAAACACCACTGTGACGACTCCAATCACCACTGTTACCACAGCACAAACACCAACTACCACTCCGGTAACAACTACTGGCGCCGTAACAGTAACTACTACTGGCGCCGTAACGGTAACCACGCAAGCATCTGCCACCACAGCATCCAATCTATAGGTACCATTAATAACTTTGTGATAATAGACAATCTAGAACTTAATTAATGTAACAAAGTAGCCAAAAATATGTGATTACTTAAGAAACAGAGGTGTATCCTGCTGGAAAGCGAATGAAATTATTCATCTGAGCACGAAGATCAATACGTTAATAAATTATAAGATCCAACAAAATCTAAATTTTGCAATAACTTTTTATTTTTCATTCTAGAACAATCAATTCAGAAACGTTAGCTTGTTCAGTAATTTCTTAGAGATGAAGAATTTTCTTTAGTTACGTAGTCTACATTTCATTCAATCGTAGGGTTTAAGCTTTTCATTTTTTAAATCTCGTAATATAATATACATTAAAATGTTTTAGTTGACCGGTAGATAGATTTTTTAAACCGAGCTTTTGAACTAACAACAGTTTCGATACACAGAAAAAATAATGAAAAATAAACAGCGTGTAAAACTTGACATGCGGAAATTTACGCTATTCTACGCTGAAATGGCCCTCTTCCTAACAATATTGCTTACAACTTGTATGCAATATCGACGATTCACGTCAATTATTGTATACATTTAGGCTACTTCTCGTGTGGAAGTACGCTAATAATGACGTTCCATTTATGTGCATGATTTTCAGCGTAAATTTCAGTGGATTTTTCTATATGTGTAGTTAAAAAGTGTTTTATTTCAATTAGGGCCGATACAAATATTAAGTGAATCATTTGTTTGAGAAACTGCATAAGTCCATTTTACACAATTTCGAGAAAACAACAAAAAACTGTTTTTGAACAAATTGGCACCGAATCTTTTGATTTCTTCGATACAGATCAATATTTTTTGGCAAAACTCAACACCCTGAGGCACTTTTGGTGCTAAAACTGTAAGCAGTACTCCACAATTGCTCTTCAAAGTACGTGGACATATGTAGTTTCTCAAACAAACGAAAAAAATTTCATACATTCCTGAACAACAATTTTTTTTCGTATTTTTTGCCAGAATACGTATTTTTGGACGAGGATTCAGAATATATAAAAATCTCATTTTGGCCAAAAATGTTACATATGCAGTTTCTCAAACAAACGGTTCAAATTTATTTTATGTCCGACAGCTCTTGGAAAACACGAGGGGGGGCATAAAAAAAATAACAAGGAAACGAAAAAAAAGTCCAAAATGGGAATAATCGCATAAAAAATGGAATTTTAATGGAAAATTATAGCAAAAAAATTGAATATTTGTAATATATTTATGCAGTAATGAACTTAGCAGAAACTTTAAATAATTTAAAAAATACTGGAACTTATTCCCGCAGAAATTTTAGTTTTTCTTTTTGGAAAAGTTTTTGTTGATGGACTCTAAACTGTTGAATCCATAACACCAACATTTTTAAAGTACGGCTAGAATTATAAGCTTTTGTTTAAGTTAAGTATGAAGCTCAAATTGGATGTACTGGGGCAATGGTCAGCTGTACTTTTGAGATCAGAGATGTGTTGTCTGAACATGGATGTTTTATGAAGGTTCGGAATTGAAGACTTCCCGGACTATACGGAACAGATAGGTGAAGTTTGAAGTAGAATCGGTGAAGCACGTCATATCAGCTCGTCATATCATGCTCACGTTCTCAAAATTATTGAAATGCCATGCTACTTGTTAGCGGCATATATACGGCCTCGGATAAACCCGTAGAGAGAATGCAATGGACGTTGAACTTACTTATGCCAGAAATATGCGTGGATCAGCTGCGGGGGTTTCTGTATAGTCGTAAGGAGGCCATTTCGGCTCATGCACGGCGATTGCTGCATGGGCGCTTCCCAATCCTTACACGATCTGAGATGTCTTATCAGGTGTCTGGTTGCAGATTTTGGTTAATCTTACTCCAAGGTTGCAACCTTGCTTTTTGAGAGATACCGCTCCACTTGTTTTATGAAAAATAAAAAATTCTTCCAAACAAGTTCTAAAATAAATCTCTATTCTTAACTAATCAAAGTTACACAATTCATAGGCTAAACGACACTAGGATTGGTTTCATTAAGTAGGATTCAATTCACACACCCACTCTTGTGTTCTGAACACCTTTTAAGGTACATGGGGACAACGTTAAGAATATCCATCCTTGGCTTGATCCCAAGTCTGATTCCCATCGACTTTGCTTATTTCTCTGTCAGGGTTTTACCGCCAGGCGATTCTGGGTCTGCCTCTGCTGCGATGTCCTGCAGGATTCCAGCGCTTGCTTGCAGATCTCGTCTCTGCTCTAACGTTGTCTGTGGCCGGCCTACGCCCATTCACACTGTGGAGTTGCCGTTAATATTGGATCGTCGATGGAACTCAGTATTCGAGATCCAGTTGCGAACCCACCAGGCCCGATCTGTAAAACATAGACATCGGGTGATGACTACTTGCAAATCTATGTGATCTCTGCCAATACGCACCAAGTCTCACTGGTGTATAACATCACAGATTTAATGTTAGGGTTGAGTATTCGAGGTTTGGTGCGTTGCCTGGACAGATTGAATCTCCATGTTTTATATTGATCTTGGTCCGCCGTCCGACGTTGGCTGGCTTTGGTTTCGACCTTCTCCACTGTTTGCCCGGCTACCGTGCAGTTGGAGTTTGTTGAGTGGGAACATACGACCAGGTCATTCAGTTTACTCTACTTGGTAGAGCGCTGTGGCGTTAGTAGAGCAGTACCATCATCTCGTTCGATTGCTCTATGGAGGTAGACTGCTAGAGAAGTCCATGATTTGGTCGACTACGATGTGAAATAGCACAAGAGGTATAATACATGCACCCTTGTCTCACTCTTGTACTCACTCACGATTCCGTGGTCAATCAGTACCAAATGGAGGGACTCTTGAAATTAAATTACCTGCTCCAGCATGATGCAAAGCGTGACAGAATAGTTCTCACATGGTCGTCCGAAGCAGAATCCTGCCTAGTGCCGTCGGAGAATTGTTAACCTTTCCCTATATCTGAATTAGGAGAGGTTTACTTGTCATAAGACGAGTTTGTACAGTCCCATTGAAATTCCACCACTTAATTGTATCTTGACAGATACGTATTTCGACCTCAACAGTAAGGCCGTCTTCAGTGTCTCGTACTTGACTCGACTAAGTCGACTAAGTAAGTGGTGGAATTTCAATGGGATTGTACAAACTCGTCTTATGACAAGTGAAGACATTCCACTAAAAAGCTCAAAATAATTTTCTTAACAAAATAGGAGAGGTTTTCAAAACTTGAAGAAGTTGTTGTAAGTTGTCGAGCCAACGTTCCAGCTAATCAGCTGGATCGATGAGTGACTGACATGTCGCGTCTTTATCTATCATTTACGGATTTGTCCTTGCTCCATTCAGGCGTCGTGAAATATCGAAGAGTAAATGAATATAGCCGGTTGTTGCGGGTTTCCTCCTGCCCGCTTCTCATGTCTGCAGGCAGAAGAATTTGACTTACTTCCCAGACCCGCTTTTAGTTGGCAGTACTAGTAGTATTTAGCTCATCTGGAAATAAATCAGCTGATAACGGAGACGATGCCTTCTTAAGTCCGTAATAACCGCAGCGCTGACATCGCTTTTGACTATCATCTTCTAATTGGCGACAACGCATTGCTTGGATTCAGCGGTGTCAGGGAAAGCTCGGGCGACGAATCAAAATAAACCGTCCAGAAAATCCAGCTGTGAAGAAATCGTTCGTTGAAGATCTTAGAACTCGGGTAGTGGATGTTCTGGAAGGTGGCAGCGTAGAAGATAAGTGGGCAGTGAAGAATGCTTTTATCGTAATCGGCGAGAAAAACTTGGGTGAGCTGCTCACTCAGCGAAAAGAATGGATTACAGATATAACCCGACGGAAGATTGAGGAGCGTAGAGAAGCAAACGGTGAGGAAAGTGAAGAATCAGAGAAGTAAAGTAGAGTTCGTCAACGGTATGTATTCCTGTGAGTGGGAGTCGGGCGCTACTGCAGACAGGACAGGCGGGCATGGGTGGACTTCCTGACCGTGACCGATGAAGAAAGGATGGCTGCAGCAACCGGAGGTTATTGCCTCAATTGCTCTTTGACTTGGACAGCTGAAGTGTTGGTTCGAGAACTTCGAACAGCGTCTTCAAGTCTCAGCCAGTGTTCTTCAAAAACCACCCATCCGAGGCATACAATTTGAAGTGTTGGCTAATGATCACGAAACGCTATATTAAAGCTTGTCCACGTTAAATTTCGGACACTTAGGTACTGTTAATTGATTTGTCGCCATTTTTATCAATTTGGGCGTGTTCAAAACATCTGAAAGCAGCACATAAAGCAGACAGTTTCAGCTGTCATGTAAATTGATCGTCTCAGTGGTGAGTATTTTCAAAAATTGCCTGATGAGATGGGTGTTTGAAATTTAACGTGGACAGGCTTTAGTACTGCGACGCTCATTTATGCTGAGTGGGTTCAAAGGGCTGACCGTTTGCTTTTTTGCGGCGTCTAACCATCAAAGTCAGCAGGACCAGGTGGTTGAGTGTCAACGGGAACAGCCCCCCAAACTTTGCAGTAGCCGGACGATCGGAGGATTTAAATATCTTGACAGTCTGATATCAGCAGATAGCGAAATTGGGATCGACATGGAACCACGAGCTGGGGATAACTTTGCGAGTTATCGAAATATTTGGAAACCCAACCGGATTGATCCACGCACCAAAGTTCGAGTGTACCACTCGATCTTGAAACGTGTTGAGTATATAGGCAAAGATAACGCAGATGATGTTTAAAATTTACAATTCGGACGACCATTCAGCTGGATAGCGTGTGCCGAGCAACATAAAAGCCATCAAATACCTATAACAATATTTAGATGTTCGAGAACATTGGTGGAAATGGGTAGGCCACATATTGCAAAGGAGAATCTGTAAGCAAGAGTCCCCTTAATATGCGTGACCTGATAGGATATAGAATATTTATGCCGATAGATATATATGCTGTTATTTTTATTTAAAATACTCTTGGCGACAAATATATGGTCTATAAATGATATATTTCGTACCAAGATAAAAACAGTTATGCACATGCTCAAAATAAAATAAAAATCACCGAAAAAAAATTTTTTTTTCGCTCCCTCAATATTTTTGCAAAGTTGAAGGGGGCATGTGACATAAAATAAATTTAATATTTCTATCGGCCTAATTGCATATTATTCGGCAACTCGGCCGTACGAAAATTATTTTTTTGTTAAATATCTTGGCTGTGCATATGTTTGACCCGTAACGCTGAGTAGACACCTTTACGTGGTGCGCTACGGGATAAGATCTACCACGGTTACATTGCCAGCTACAGGCGAAACCTGAACCAACGAATACCCTCCTTATTATCCAACTCCGTGGTACTTATGAGGGTGTCGCTATATCGGTGGCCTCTCGTTATGTAAGTACCACATCAACACTTCCTTCCTCTTCTAGTTACGGTGAAGATGGGCGTGGCCAGGAGTAGTAATCATCATGCTTTTGCTATTTTTGTTTAAGACTGAAATCAAGGACTACTTCCCTTCTTGAATTCTAATAGCATTCTAGATAAGGATCTCAAAAGTAAAACATGAGTATCACTAGTGTCCTATCTGCGAATTACACCGTAACAATGCTAATGCTATGCTATCTAAGCTGTGCCAATTGAAAACATTTGTTAAGTAAATTAACCAAAAAGGATAAAGCGCTCTCAGGAAGTTTTGTATGTAGTAAGTATGTAGAAAATACTATCATCACCCAGAGCTTTCATATTTTTAAATTTGCTAGTAAGGGTCAAAAACATTCTCTTGATTGAGAATGTCTTCGAAGCTCTGTGTAGCCTGATTCTCAATTGGACTAGTGAGACCTAGACTAAAATTATGGGCATTCTCAAACTGCGGAGCAAGTTTTTGAGCCCTTTTCGCCATTTGTTAATCAAATTTTCTTCTCCTCTTTAAGCGCTGGAATTGGCTTTTTCGTTAATTTCCAAAAGGGTTTCGAACTGGGATCCAACTTCGAGACATTATTCTCGAAATTGGTATTTCTCAGAATAGCGAAATGTTTTTTTAAATTTCATTTTGCAAATCTCGCCAAATAACTTTCAACTCGGGATCGAGAGTTCTTTGGTATTGCCTTCGCCCAATCATTAAGACGGATCAGTAGCTGAAGATCGTAGTCAATAATAATGGAGTTGAATTTAATTTCACATTTAGGAATTGCAATGCCTTTGGCTTCGACAATTAAATTTCTCAAAGATACGAGAGCATTATCAATATCACTTTTGGTATCGAGAGGAAGATCAACATCAAAATTCCTATCGATATACGTTTTATATAAATCCCAATCAGCTTTATGATAATTAAAAGTAGAACTTCTTGGATTGATAATGGCTTCTTGTGAGATTTCAAACGTCACAGGAAGGTGATCAGAGTCAAAGTCAGCATGAGTTAACAATTGGCCATACATTCATTTCATTTATTTAGTTTACATCTAAACAGATAACACTGAATCAACAATTTGACGCCACAATACACGGTTCGAGGCCGCATCTCTCCATCCTCGGATACGCCCCACGCTCGCCAAGTCGTTTTACACCTGGTCTGCCCATCTCGCTCGTTGCGCTCCACGCCGTCTCGTACCTGCCGGATCGGAAGCGAACACCATCTTTGCAGGGTTGCTGTCCGGCATTCTTGCAACATGTCCTGCCCATCGTACCCTTCCGGCTTTAGCTACCTTCTGGATACTGGGTTCGCCGGGTGTCAGGCCATTTGGCCGAATGCCGTTTGGCTGAACGCCATTTGGCCGAATGCCGTTTGGCCGAACGGGTCGTTTGGCCGAATGTCGTTTGGCCGAATAGTAAAAAAAAATGATCTCAGTTTACGAGTTGTCCTTCTTTCTACTTCCTTCTTCTTCTTCCTTCCTTCTTCTTCCTTCTTCCTTCCTTCTTCCTTCTTCCTTCTTCCTTCCTCCTTATTCCTGCTTTCTACTTTCTTCTTTTTTCCCATCCTCTATCTTCTTTCTTCCTTTCTCTTCCTTCCTTCTTCTTAATTTTTTCCTTCTTCCTTCTTACTCACTTTCTTCTTCTTTCTTCCTTTTTCTTTCTTATTCCTTTTTTTTCTTCCTTCTTCTTCTTTCTTCCTTCTTTCTTCGTCTTTCTTCCTTCTTCTTTCTTCTACCTTCTTCCTTCTTTCTTCTTCCTTCTTCCTTCTTTCTTATTCCTTCTAACTTCTTCCTTCTTCCTTATTCCTTCTTCCTTATTCCTTCTTCCTTATTCCTTCTTCCTTATTCCTTCTTCCTTATTCCTTCTTCCTTATTCCTTCTTCCTTATTCCTTCTTCCTTATTCCTTCTTCCTTATTCCTTCTTCCTTTATCCTTCTTCCTTTATCCTTCTTCCTTCTTTCTTCTTCCTTCTTCCTTCTTCCTTCTTCCTTCTTCCTTCTTCCTTCTTCCTTCTTCCTTCTTCCTTCCTCCTTCTTCCTTCTTCCTTCCTCCTTCTTCCTTCTTCCTTCTTCCTTCTTCCTTCTTCCTTCTTTCTTCTTTCTTCTTCCTTCTTCCTTCTTATTTCTTCCTTCTTCCTTCTTCCTTTTTTCTTCCACATTCTTCCTTCTTTCTTCTTCCTTCTTTCTTCTTTCTTCTTTCTTTCTTCTTCCTTCTTCATTCTACCTTCTTCCTTCTTCTTTCTTCCTTCTTCCTTCTTCCTTCTACCTTCTTCCTTCTTCTTTCTTCCTTCTTCCTTATTCCTTATTCCTTCTTCCTTCTGCCTTCTTCCTTCTTCTTTCTTCCTTCTTCCTTCTTCCTTTTTCCTTCTTCCTTCTTTCTTCTTCCTTCTTCCTTCTTCCTTCTTCCTTCTTACTTCTACCTTCTTCCTTTTTCCTTCTTCCTTCTACCTTCTACCTTCATCCTTCTTCCTTCTTCTTTCTTCCTTCTTCCTTCTTCCCTTCTTTCTTCCTTCTTTCTTCATTCTTTTTCCTTCTTCCTCTTCCTTCTCCCTTCTTCCTTCTTTCTTCTTCCTTCTTCCTTCTTTCTTCTTCCTATATGTGCATAACTAAGAAATAAAAAATTATAAAGTATACTAATCGAAATCCGAAACCGTAAAATTCTTGACACCGGAAACGCCTCCAGTAATATCTTCCGAAAAGGAACTTCAGAATCCGTCACACAAGGATGTTTACCAAAAGTTCTGATGGCTGCACCCACAACCGTAGGAATCCGTCAGCTGTTTCAAATCCTTCGATCCACGAACCACGTCACGACACTTAACTGCACAAGGATTATGTACCATTCTACAAAATACATAGAAAATATAGAAAATAAGCTCTTTCATGATTTTAAGTCGTAGCTTCTCTCAGTATCGTTCACTGAAGTACATAAAGCTATGTCCATTTAGAATCCGGAATAATAAAATCATCTGTATCTCGGTAACGGATTGACGTACAAATAAGGTTAATACATCAAAACAAGGGTAATTCACTGTACTTTTAGGAAAAAATATTGATACAATTAATTTCTTCTTGTTTCTAGTGAAAATTCGCACCTTCTTCTTTATTCCTCTCATCAAAAGTTGCACACCTCCGGAGTCAACTTCCTTGGCAAATTTTTTCCACATTTTGGTTATCTGAGTCGCGTCCCGAGCTGTTTTTCCACTTTTTCCACTTTTTTTAAGCTTCCGCTCCATTACTGCCCAAACTTGTCTATATGGGCCGGAGCTGTGGGCAGTTGCATGGATTTATGTTTTTATCGATGAAATCTTCGTTATTATCGCGGTACCACTGGATGACTTCCCGGCTGTAATGGCAACTCGTCAAATCTGGCCAAAACTTCACGGGACCTTTATGGGCTTTATGGAAGGTCGACCGCGGTTTTTGAGACATTCCTGCTTCGAGTCCATCGTCTTATTCGTCACAAACACTTATGCCTTTGCTCCACAGCTGCATATCCCTTGCCAAAAATATCTGTTTTTTTTGCAAGTTTGTCCAAAAGCAAACTTAAACTACGCAGGAACTATTCCTCGTGCCGTCACCATGTAGAATTTTTGGCTAGGAAGCTGTCCGAAATCCATTTTGACGTAGGTTCCATCGTCGATGAGCAGGATTATCAACGTGGGTGTGCAGACTTTTGACGTAGAACTACGTCTGTCTTTTCTATATTGGGGTACACTTTACATTTGCAAAAAATCGAAAAACGTCACGAAAATATGATAGACTTTGATCGTTAATATCTCAGCCGTTTCTCGATGGATTTTCAATTTTCTTGGACCATCCGATCAAGGAAGAGTCAACGCTTCATTCCCGATGTACACTGAAGTCGTTTTTTACGCGTTTTATTTCTACACGAATTGCTTTTTATGCAATTTTTTTCACTAGAATTTCGGGATTAACGCGATTCTTTTAGACATATTTTGGAATTTATGCGGTTTTTTACGTTGTTTTAATTTACGCGGCCCATATCCACCGCGTAAAAGCTGACTCCAGTGTGTTACAATATTTATGTATGAATATTTACTACTGAACAATTGCTAACAGTTTAGCAATCGGTTTTGGTGAATCAATCAAACTCGTAAGTGCATCGCAAGCTTCTTCTTCCATAGCACTACATTACAACTGGAACTTGGCCTGCTTTCAACTCACTAAATCTCAGCAGACAATCACGAAAACCACCAGTACTGCCACGTAGTTCAACGTCACCTTTGCGTACAACCCGATTGGGCTGCACCTTTGAGTTTTTTCTCTCCTTTCGGCTTCCATCTGGAATAATTTTTGACTCGCTGCACGAAACTTCGTGAAATTTATACCACAGCAAGTGGGCGCCTAGGTACACAAACCGCTGTAAAAGAATTCTTGCAGCGGTCACTTTCCGTGCCGCTGCAATACAATAAATGATTCCGGATTCTAAATGGACATAGCTTTATTTGTGACATTTTGCTGGAACCGAATCTGTTTTTTAATCGTCCATATTAATAAATGTCAACGCGAAAAATCCGTGACAGAAAATTCAGCCAGAGCCATCCGCGCGCGTAGATTGCTGCGATCACTCCGTTTCACCCATTTAATTTTTTTTTCACGGATGTCACCTTCTGAAGACTTTTGGGGCTTTTCAAAATGCGTGTTTTGCTACAAGAATATCCTCTGTATTTTATTCCGTTGTCGAGTTATATCAATTTATTTGAAAAAACATGATTTTAGTAAAATTGGTAAAACTTGAGATAAAAAAAATAGCATATCCCCAATTTTTCGACATAATAAAGAATATGAGTTTCTCTTTCAAATGCCTTGTAAATATATTTTTTTGGTCTGCTCTAACCGGATGTATCAACTTATGAAAAAAATGTAATTTCGACAGAAAAACGATTATAACTTTTGATCGGAAAAAGATATCCAGCTTTTTACGCGACAGTGCCATAATGCTTTGAATAACCCCTCTTGACACATGCCGTGTCCACTATAATTTGTTTATGGATTCATCTTAGCAACCTGTGATTCGTTAGAATTTTGCATTTTCCATCAAAACATAAATCTGTCATAATTTGGCAAGCAATTCGAGAAAACTCCTGAGTAGCTAATATTGCGATCACTTATATTTCTTTATTTTACTTTTTAGGTATCCAAACGAATATTAGCTGATGTACGCTTCTGGGGTACTGAAAAGTTAATTCCGATGGATCTTAGGATATTAAGCACATTTTACGGATCTGGTGCAAACTTGAATGTTCCGGAACTTGTGAAGCAGATGGTTGATGGTTATCAAAAATGATTTCACGCTCCAAAACCAGCTTGATAATTAAACTTAGACCCTATGGATCAAAAGGACGATTTTCTTATACGAGAAAGGAAAAAATCGTAGCAATATCGCAGCATAGATTAGCAAAACGCTCATCAAAACAATTGGCTAGAATTCCCGAATTATGTTTCTACGCCTCAGATTAACTCTATGAAATAATGGAAATAAGTTTAAATTGAAATTAATTCGATGTAGCTAGCTACTCATTTTTCCTAAAATTATATTTACACGTTCATTATCTTTGGTTTTTTCAACATTCACCTGTTTACACAATACTTGGAAAAATATGCAATGAAATTATCTAATTCAAATCGATAATATATCATTGGAATCCCGGCTTATCTGCGTTCCAATTAGAATGCCGTATTAAAAACGTATCCATCGTCGGATAAACCGACATTGGGGAGCCTCCCAATAGCCATCCCATGTACATAACAACCCAGTCTGGCTAGAAGGACGAAAAGCGAAAATCAACGACGGGAAGCGTTTTTGATCCTAGGAGAAACCATCGCCGCACTTTCCCGGACTAATGACCATTAGGTGTAACACCTGTTGGTTACAGCTTACAAACCCTCGTTGCCAGTTTTTACCAAATACTAATTTACGGCATAAATTGGAATTAATTGCGGATTACCTAAAATGTAGAAATTTAAACAAAACATCAAAACAAGCAATTTACCATGAATAAGTGGGTATCATAAACATCTGCAAATTATTGACAGTTAGGAAAACAAATATATAATCAAAGGCTACTTCGATATACCTTTGAAATCCGTACACAGCATCTGTCGTAATTGAATCACCCCTCATCATATTTATGGCTAGCGTAAAAAGCTGGATTGAGCATATTTATCCATCAAAAGTTGCATTTTTCTGAGCTCTAAAAGTCACCTGAAGACGACTTTTTCAAGAAATCTAAAACAAAAAAAGTAGATTAAAAATACTGTTTTTTTGAGGTACACCCTAATCTAATTAGGTAAAATCAGCTAAATCAGCCAACTTAAGAGCTACAAAAAATGTTTTTTAGCAAAAGTGATTGGAATAAGCTGCGCTACAACTTTGTAGAACATAACATGTCTATATTCCGAGAAATAAAAAAAATATATTTTCTATTTTTTTTATATGATGGGCCACTCTATTTTTTGTAGCGCCATAATGATGGCCTTACTATTTCGAACAATTTTGAAAAACAACAGTTTTTTCTAAAAAATATAGTTTTGTCGTAAAATGCATCTTTCCGCATAAATCTGTATCCTAGACCATAGTGTAATGTACTACGCGTCTCCACGCACTGTCCATAGCAGAATGCTGATTCACCCACACATGGTGCGTTGTTCCTTAAGAGCTGACAGCCAGAAGACGTTTTGCCTCATGAGTTTTCCGGCAACGAAATATCACCACTTTTATAAATGCGAATATTTCCAATATGGATTTTCTACAATTTTAAGATGGCATCAGTTAGCTATATTGTTTTACTGTGGCATGAGCTTATAATACCCATGCAAATCGTTACAGCTAAGACAATAATGCAGCCTTTACCTAGTGAGGGTATATTGCACCCCCCTTCCCCTACATTCCGGGAGCGAGAATTTCATGGCTAAGCGAGCTTTTGTATCAATATTTGAACCCGGTGTAATGGATTGCTATTATTTTATAATATACCTTCTACAATTCTACAAACTTTTAACAATTATTAATTCGTCCAAATTTAAAATAAAACTGTAACAGACCGAATGGCCGTTGTAACAATTGTGGCCGTTTTGTCACCCGACCATCTGTTTACCGCTTTTTCGTCCAGTCGTTCGTTAGCCGCATAACCATTCCGCCACCCGTTGACCGCCTTTTCTCATCGCAGCCCGTTGACTGTGAAATCGGCCGGCCACCTGCCGACCACCTCTACGTCCGGCCATCCTTCTGCCGCGTTGACTATTCCACCGTCCGGCAACACAATTACCTACTAGAGCATGGGCCGCACTATTTTGCGTTTGACCTCCCACTAACTACGATATCGCCCTAAGGAGTTTTGGCTGCCTAGCAATGTCCCAGTGGGGAATGTAATGCCAATAAGAAGAAGAAGGTTAGCACTGCTATCACTTTTGATGGTAGTGTCTATATCAGGTCCCACATTAATAAGATCTCCGATGTTATTATCTCTAACTTGAATAGGACCACAGTTTACAGCACTGATATAAATCAGTACGAAGAAGATTATCGTTTTCATGTTGACTATTATGTTGCTTGCTTGATCACTCGAACTAATAATAACGAAACTTCTTATCAGATTGGTTTGTTTTGTAATCATTTTATACAAAAATTGATTTATTATTTCCTGAGTATGAAAAAATCAGTGGATGTGTTTCTATTACTCTCTGCTATAAATTTATAAATGCATTTTGGAAAATCCAAAAAAATATTACGTAATGTTATTGTTTGATGGCGCATTGCTCGAGATAAGACATTCTGTAAGTGATTCCATTCGTGTTAAAATTACAATATGAGTAGGATTGGTGTCCGGATTTTCTATTTGTCATAAGACGAGTTAGTACTATCTCATTTATTTTCACCAATTGATTGTAGCTTGAAAGATATGTATTTAAACCTTATCAGTAAGGCTATATTCAGTGCCACTTATTTGACTCGAATCAAGTCGAAATATGTTTCTGTAGTGTCTTTAATGGCATAGTACTGTTTTGGGCAAAAACCCCTTCGTTTGAGCTTCCAAGAAAGAACTATTATTAATTATATAAATTTTAAATAGTTGTATAATGATCAATTCTAGCTGCGTTGAGTTGTTTTTACGACATCTGAGCCTTCCAAAAAAGGAACTTCCAAACGCATCACGTAAACTTCGGCAGGTATGGAGCGCCTTCTATATATTGGGTGATATGAACGCAGATGGCATTGGATTGGGCGAATAGTATGACGATTATAGAGCACCCATTTTCTATGATTTGTTTGACGATTTAAACTTGAATACTTTGAGCCCTGATGACCAAATGGTCAAGAAAGCCATATTGATCTATCTTTATTCTCAAACATGCTTTCATTAGATTGTACGTGGAAGGTAATCCAAGATCCCCACAGTAGTGACCACATACCGATGGTCACCATAATTAAAAGTAGCTATCAACAATTTGATCCAGTTAGTATTCCTTCTGACCACACGAAGAGCATTGACTGGCAACAATTATCATCGGCGGTTAAAACTGGTATTGAATAATTCTTCTAGAACTGGAGGAGTATTGCTAAAAGTACACTGCCGTGAATCACATATTTGTCCCACATGAATAGGAAACCCAATAACAGGGACAGACATGTGATTCACGGCAGTGCACTTGAAGCTAAAAAACGACGCGTTCCAAGTTCATCTTTCATAAGAAGACCAGCTATTCCTGGATGGGAGTTGTATTCTGAAAAATGTGATGCCTTTAAAGCTTTCCATAACACCGGAAGGTCTGAGCTTTTCGAAGAGTATTTGAGGCTTGAAAAGTCTGAGAGAAAGTTAAAAAATCTGCTGAAGACAAAAAAAACGTTGCTACTGGCGACATTTTACGGAGGGACTATCACGAAAATCCTCCATGACAACTTTTTGCAAACGTTTCGCAGCATATGGAACCGTATCTCCACCAATGAGAGTGAAGAATACTGCCGTCGAAGGATATTCTACTTCAAAAAAAGGTCTGTTCATTTTGTTAAGAAAATTATTTTGAGCTTTTTAGTGGAATGTTTAGTGGTTAATCATATCGCATTCCGGAGCAGAGTTATTCGATGAAAGCAGAGACATAGATAATTCGGGCTTTGAGAATGGTCCACACAAAGAACCGGGAGCAGTGATTGAATCTCGGAATAGCGATTCAACTGAACAGACCTCACTTATCATAAGCCGAGTTTGTACAATCCCATTTCCAATCAAATCATCCCAATCCCATCAGTGTCTCGTACGAGAGTCGAGTCAAGTACGAGACACCGAAGACGACCTTATTGTTGAGGTCGAAATACGTATCTGTCAAGGTACAATTAAGTGGTGGAATTAAATGGGATTGTACAAACTCGTCTTATGACAAGTGAGGTCTGTTCAGTTGAATCGCTATTTCGAGATTCAATCACTGCTCCCGGTTGTTTGTGTGGACCATTCTCAAAGCCCGAATTTTCTATGTCTCTGCTTTCATCGAATAACTCTGCTCCGGAATGCGATATGATTAAATTCAACCTTCTTAAAAATCTTCCAGATATCGCAGAAATACGGTTACTTGATCTGTACAACTGTTTCATGGAGTACAATATCGTTCCTCCAGAATGACGACAGGTCAAATTAATAGCTACTTCCTTGGCTACTCCAAAGCATGGGAAACCAACGTCTGATCACAATTCATACCGATCGATTGTCATGATGTCATACATGAGAAAATTATTGGAGAAAATGATCCTTTCAAGAATCGACCATTATTGGTTCGTAAAATGCATTATTATTTATTATTTATTCAGACTAGGGCCGAAGTGGCCTGTGCGGTATATAAGAGTCTTCTCCATTCGGCTCGGTCCATGGCTACACGTCGCCAACCACGCAGTCTACGGAGGGTCCGCAAGTCATCTTCCACCTGATCGATCCACCTTGCCCGCTGCGCACCTCGCCTTCTTGTGCCCGTCGGATCGTTGTCGAGAACCATTTTCACCGGGTTACTGTCCGACATTCTGGCTACGTGCCCGGCCCATCGCAGTCGTCCGATTTTCGCGGTGTGAACGATGGATGGTTCTCCCAACAGCTGATGCAATTCGTGGTTCATTCGCCTCCTCCACGTACCGTCCGCCATCTGCACCCCACCATAGATGGTACGCAGCACTTTCCTTTCGAAAACTCCAGTGCGCGTTGGTCCTCCACGAGCATCGTCCAGGTCTCGTGTCCGTAGAGGACTACCGGTCTAATTAGCGTTTTGTAGATTGTCAGTTTGGTACGGCGGCGAACTCTATTCGATCGGAGCGTCTTGCGGAGTCCAAAGTACGTACGGTTTCCAGCCACTATGCGTCTCCGAATTTCTCTGCTGGTGTCATTTTCGGCAGTCACCAGTGAGCCCAAGTACACAAATTCTTCTACCACCTCGATTTCGTCACCACCGATGCAAACTCGCGGTGGGTGGCTCACATTGTCTTCTCTTGAACCTCTTCCTATCATGTACTTCGTCTTCGACCTGTTGATTACTAGTCCGATCCGCTTAGCTTCCCTCTTCAGTCTGATGTAGGCTTCCTCCATCTTCTCAAAGTTACGTGCCATAATATCTATGTCGTCGGCGAAACCAAATAGCTGGACGGACTTATTGAAAATTGTACCACTCGTGTTAATTCCTGCTCTTCGTATTACACCTTCCAAAGCGATGTTGAATAGCAAACACGAAAGACCATCACCTTGCCGTAACCCTCTGCGGGTTTCGAAGGGACTCGAGAATGCCCCTGAAACTCGAACTACGCACATCACCCGATCCATCGTCGCTTTGATCAACCGTGTCAGTTTATCCGGAAAACCGTGTTCGTGCATTAGCTGCCATAGCTGGTCCCGATCGATTGTATCATATGCGGCTTTGAAGTCGATGAAAAGATGATGTGTGGGCACGTTGTATTCGCGGCATTTCTGCAGTACTTGGCGAATGGCAAACACCTGGTCCGTGGTGGAGCGTTCACCCATAAAACCCGCCTGGTACTGCCCCACGAACTCCCTTGCAGTTGGTGCTAGTCGACGGCATAAAATTTGGGAGAGTACCTTGTAGGCGGCGTTCAGCAATGTGATTGCGTGGTAGTTGCTACAATCCAGCTTATCGCCCTTTTTGTAGATGGGACACACGACACCTTCCACTCCTGCGGCAAAACTTCCTCCTCCCAAATCTTGGTAATGACCCAGTGCAGCGCTCTAGCCAGTGCCTCACCACCGTGTTTAAATAGCTCTCCTGGTAGTTGGTCAACCCCAGGGGCTTTGTTGTTCTTGAGCCGGCCAATCTCCTCCTGGATTTCCTGGAGAACCGGAGCCGGTAGAATTATGTCCTGCGCGCGTTCTCCCAGGTTCATCACCATACCGCCATCTTCGTCTGCCACATCGCCATTCAGGTGTTCTTCGTAGTGCTGCCGCCACCTTTGGATCACCTCACGCTCGTTCGTAAGAAGGTTCCCGTTTATGTCCTTACACATATCGGGCTGTGGCACGTGGCCCTTACGTGAACGGTTTAACTTCTCATAGAACTTTCGTGTGTTATTAGCGCGGTACAGTTGCTCCGTTTCTTCACGGTCTCGATCTTCCTGCTGGCGCTTTTTCCTCCGGAAAATCGAGTTTTGTCTGTTCCGCGCCTGTTTATATCGTGCCTCGTTCGCCCTCGTGCGGTGTTGCAGCAATCTCGCCCATGCTGCATTCTTCTCTTCCATTAACTGCTCACATTCGCCGTCATACCAGTCGTTTCTCTGATCCGGGGGCACCGTGCCAAGTGCAGCGGTTGCGGTGCTACCAATGGCGGATCGAATATCTCTCCAGCCATCTTCAAGAGACGCTGCGCCTAGCCTAGTGTTGTACACCGTCGAGAGTTTTGAGCGCAGGCATACTGCAACGAGGTAGTGGTCGGATTCAATATTCGCACTGCGGTAAGTGCGGACGTTCGTGATGTCGGAGAAGAATTTACCGTCGATTAGAACGTGGTCGATTTGGTTTTCCGTTTCTTGGTTAGGTGATCTCCATGTGGCCTTGTGGATATTTTTGCGGGGAAAGAAGGTGCTTCGGACTACCATTCCGCGGGAGGCTGCGAAGTTTATGCATCGTTGGCCGTTGTCATTCGATACGGTGTGCAGACTATCCGGTCCGATGACCGGTCCGAACCTGTGCGTTCATGTCACCGATGACGATTTTGACGTCCCGCAGTGGGCATCCATCGTATGTCTGCTCCAGCTGTGCGTAGAACGCTTCTTTCTCGTCGTCGGGTCTCCCTTCGTGTGGGCAGTGCACGTTGATGATGCTATAGTTGAAGAAACGGCCTTTAATCCTCAGCTTGCACATCCTTGCGTTGATTGGCTGCCACTCAATCACGCGTTGGCGCATCTTACCCAGCACTATGAAGCCGGTTCCCAGCTCGTTGGTGGTGCCACAGCTTTGGTAGAAGGTAGCCGCTCGATGCCCGCTTTTCCACACTTTCTGTCCTGTCCAGCAAATCTCCTGCAGCGCCACGACGTCGAAGTTGCGGGGATGTAATTCATCGTAGATCATCCTGTCGCAACCTGCGAAACTCTAGCGACTTGCAATTCCATGTTCCAAGCTTCCAATCGTGATCCTGTATTCGTCGCCTAGGTCTTTGCCGATTATATCGAGTCGCATTATCTCTTATATTGTTCGTAATGATTGGTTTTCTAGGCGGCTTATTGGGCCTGCGCAAACCTCCTGTCTCGTCGGAGGGCCGTCGTGTCAGGGCTGTTTAGCGTCCCACCTAACACCAGGACTTGGGCTTGTGCGCTTTGAGCGGCACACGGTCGCTTTGGTGGAGCCTACTTGCGGATACATGCAGCTTTTTATAGAGGTTTAACAGGGCCCACTGTCAAACCCCACCACATCCTAGGCAAGCCCCACAACTCGCAGATGGCCTGGGGAGGGATCGTCAAGCCCTTGGACATAGTCCCTGCTGCCCGCATCGTAAAATGCATTACTGGGAGGAAAATCCTGCCCAAAAAATCAAGACATCTTAGGATATTTGTTCCTTTATTTATAACATATTCCGATATCAGTGTTAATTGCACAAGGAACGATTTCGACTTAAACTGTTTCGTTTTTAATTGTTATCATGCGTGTTCACTATGAAAATATCACAATAATTAGAAACAAATTAATTCGGGGTCTATTCCTGCGTTTTCGATTGTTATTGATATAGGCACATGTTATGAAATAAAGGAGCAGATACCCTACATAGAAAAAGCAGACATGCACATGAGAAAACATTGCATCGAAAAACATTAAACCATTTTAGAATGCCAGACAAGTTGGAAAAACGTCGTGGATATAGAAAAACGTAAAAAATGGATTTTTTGGCGATTGGTGAACATGATTGTGGGATAAAAACAATACAGTAAATGCCTAGAAATGGCTAATATCCTGGACTGTGTATTGTAACAAATAAAATATAAAATGATTATCACCAAAATAAAATTAGAATCTCATTTCTCCAACATTTTCCACATGCAACATGTGGCATCTCACCCGGGTTTACAGTAATAGAGGATCCCTAAACTATTAAAAACAATAGAAGAGTTTCAATTAACGTCTTGTTTAGAGGAAACATCAATTTTTAAAAAGGTATGGAATCTCACCCGGATTTACCCTATTTGCACTTTTACCTGCATCAAAGTTTTCATGAAAATTGTGGTTTTTATTATAAATACCTCAAAACGGTTGGAAAATGAACAACATTATCACAAGTATCAGTGATTAGGCATTCCCCATAATACAGTGTGTTCTACGATATATGCGTTCATTCATAATCTGGTCGATGCCACTCGATGTATATGGTGAATAATAAAGTTTATATTACAGTTGTAAAAACGGTAAACAATCTTTTGCTGGCGAGAATACGGTGGGAGCACAAACGACAAACGTTTTGAGGCAATCCGCAGCGATAATCTCACTCTTTAGTCTATATTCTCTATGATTCTGCATCATTATTTTTTTTTGTCTGATTTCTAAGTTCTCATATCGTTTTGGATCTCTCATTTGAATAAAAAGTTTTTTGTTTATTACTTGTAATCAATTTATTGATATATTCATAAATACGAAAGCTTTCTATACAACATGTTTCAGAGCAATTTCAAACGAATGTTCAAGGATCATTACTATTTGCTTGATCATATTTTAGTATTATTAGTTACTTGACCCATCTACGTAGTTGTCGTTGATAAAATATCTGTGCTGCTTGGTTGTACTTCAGCCGTGGTTGATTGCACTTCGGTCGTAGTTACTGGCACCTCAGTCGTGGTTGGTGGCACTTGAGTCGTGGTTGACGGTAAATCTGGAGTGGTTATTGGAACATCTGGGGTGGTTGGTGGTCCATCTGGGGTGGTTGGCGGTCCATCTGGGGTGACTGGTGGATAAGGGTATGGTGGATACGGGTATGGGGGTGGATACGGCAACTGTGGTGGTGGCGGGTATGGCAACTGAGGTGGTGGTGGGTACGGCAACTGTGGTGGCGGTGGGTACGGCAACTGTGGTGGTGGCGGGTAAGGCAACTGAGGTGGCGGCGGGTATGGCAACTGTGGTGGCGGCGGGTATGGCAACTGTGGTGGCGGTGGTGGTGGAGGCCGAAGTTCACTATTCTTCACCAAAGCAATGATCACATCCTCAAGGTTGGCACTGATATCACTTTTGATGGTAGCATCAATATCTGCTCTCACATTAATAATGTCTCCGATGTTATTATCTTTTATTTGAATAGGACCACAATATACCGCACTGATCAGTGCGAAGAAGATTAAAGTTTTCATGTTGCTTGATTGACGCAACTTGTACGAATGGTTTGATGATCAAGAATAACGGGTTTTATATATTGCTATTCGAATCCAAAAAAGGAACTCTTATCAAATCGTTCTCCTTGTGTAATCTTTTGGCATATAAATTGACTTATCATTTCCTGAGCATAGCGGAAAATGAGCGGATGTATTTTTATATCTCTTTGCTATATTTGTATGAATGAATGCGTTTAGGGAAATCCTAAATAGCTTATTCCGTATTGTTATTGATTGACGCGTCACTGACGATAAGGCGTTCTATAGGTGATTCTATCCATGATAAAATTATTTCACTGCTTAAAGCAGTCTGATCAAAGATATATGATTCATGAAGCACAGCCGGTAACGGCATGGTGTTTGGAGAAAATAATCAAATATGTAGCTTTAGTAAGACTGGAAAATTGCTTTAAAAAGCTTAGTGCAAAACGGCGCACCAATTTATGAAAAATATGGGTGCTATTACCATTTAAGATAATTTATTCAACATTTTCTCCTAATTATATTTTTCCAGAAAATTTGAAAAATACCGAATAATATGGGTTAGAGTATCGTTTCGCATATTGTTTACTTGGTCAAACTAAATTCATCATTCGTTATTCAATGTGCTAAATATAGTAGAAAGAAGAAAAGTGCAAAAAATTGAAGCTTAGTTCGGTACTTACATGTTGTAAAATTAGAACGAATCAATAGCGAATCACTTGTCAAACAATAATTTAGACGAGACCGGTATTGGCTATTCGGATTCCGAGCGATATATACGATATAAAGTAATCTGATGTCAAAGTTCATATTTCGAATTTTCATGGTGTGTGCATTAATCGAAGGCCTGTTCGTTCACGATGTAATAGAGGGTAGCATTCCTGAATTGGTTCAAAATTTCTTAAATCAGAAGGATTCAAAAAAAAACACCTCGCTTGGGCCGCTTACTTAGCACTATGGCTAAGTGGCACTTAGATTGGAAATAGTATTTTTGAGGGGTTATTCAACTAGGAATCGTTGATAAACAGGCTGTGGTAATCGCAGACAAGCTAATTTAGCCAGCTGTGATACAAATACTATATTTTGGTATCAACAAAGATACGCATTTTGTCCTCCACTTGAGGACTTCTTCAGTGTGTTGTTATCCTCAAGTGGAGGACGAAATGCGTATCTGTGTTGATACAAAAAAACGAATTAGTGGAAGTAAAAGGAAGACAACAGTTATTTAAACCGTGTAACATTTTCCCCTAAGATGCCCGCAAATAATTATTCATCAAAAGAAATTAATCTATTCTAAATGTTTTATAACTTGATTATCATAATCAGAGTGTTCTAAATGTATGTAAATCACTACTGACGTAATCGTTATGCCTGTAACATATTCTCAAGTGTTTCATTTCTTTCTTTCTATTTAGAAAACATGCAACGCATTCACTACTTACTGGTTGGCCTCAAATAAGCATGAGTGTGTTTACATAAATAGCTGCATGAAACCATCAACATGGATGTTAATGCTTAACTGTTCATAGGAATCAATCATGCATAACATATTAGTAAGCGTCTAACATAACTGGTATATTATCACCTAGTTTTGAAAATTGTTTTTCAAATTTTTATACGTTATTCACATCAAAATTGAAGAGTTGATTTGTATCTCGAATACTCAAACTACCATCAAAGCAGGTCTAAACATCTGCCGTTTAATGAAAAACAAATATTGTGAAAATCGAATTTTTGATATGAATACTAACTACCTACAGCCAAAAATGGTAAACCTACCCTACGACGTTTTATATCAAGATACACTTTGTCACGTGATAAAGTTTGAGATTACTTAGCTTGGCACTCAAATATGTGTCTACAAAACGCGAACAAAAGAATGATCGTGTTAGCCTCATGATATATATGTGCTTAAATGATAACATGGGTTACAACATATATCAAGATTAAATTATTTAGTGGATGCTTAATAATGCGAATTGAAATAGATAAATAGTCGAGGTGTTAAGACTTCAGTTAAATAATTATCTTTGATGTTTCCATATTGTCTTCTATGTGCGCGTAACATCTGTTATGGAACATCTGTTATGCCATTGTCCGGCAATTTTTAGAAAAAGATTACAGTTCTTCAACAGGGGGCTGATAGAACCCTCTGAAGTTTGGAGAACAAGTCCCAATTTGGTAGTGCGATTCATCAGAACCATAATACCGTATTGGGAAGACGCTGGTAGTCAAGGTGATGCAATTGCTCTACATAGCAATGATGCGTCAACTTGACAAAGCTATATGAAATGGGGCATATATCACAATAGATCTAACAAATGGTCGCAGTGATTAAAATACCCAACAGGGGAAAAAAAAAATGTGCGCGTATACAGAGATTAAAAAATCGGGCTGTACTATTTACGTTACAAATAAAAGTTAAATCCGGGTGAGATGCCACACCACAGGGGGAGAAGATGCACGCGGGAAAGGCAATACATACTTTTGCATATAAACAATGAAGACGGATCCATAAATAAATGAAAAACGATCCGTAAATAACATCTGAAAGTTCCATAAAACGCTACCATAAATTCACAAAATAGTTCAGGAGATTCCATAAAGAATAATTTTTCGATCCATAACTAAGCTAAAATTTAGCAATCAATAGGAATATATGTTCCATTAACATGATCAGGAAAAACAATACAATTCTTGCTATTTTCCCATTACAAGCGATCTATAATGGAAAATGGAAAATGATCCATAAACCATCTAATTTACGCATTTTTTATCGTGATGATGATCCATAATTTCAGTAATCTTCTTCTTCTTCTTCTTCTTCTTCTTCTTCTTATTGGCATTATATCCCCACATTGGGACAGAGCCGCCTCGCAGCTTAGTGTTCATTAAGCGCTTCCTCAGTTATTAACTGCGAGGTTTCTAAGCCAGGTTACCATTTTCGCATTTGTATATCATGAGGCTAACACGATGATACTTTTATGCCCAGGGAAGTCGAGACAATTTCCAATCCGAAAATTGCCTAGACCGACACCGGGAATCGAACCCAGCCACCCTCAGCATGGTCTTGCTTTGTAGCCGCGCGTCTTACCGCACGGCTAAGGAGGGCCCCAGTAATATGATCCATAATTCTGGCCATTTGATCCATAACTTTGTTAAAATGATCCATAGTTTTGGTGATATGATCCATAAATTTTGCCAAATGATCCATAGAATTTAAAAAATGTGTGGATCAATTAATATAATCATTGGCCTTCTTTCCAAGCATTATGGATCACTTTATCAAAATTATGGATCATGAGCATGAGCATGATTGACCGCCCACGGTTGCTACTCCGTTACTGCCAGGTCAGCTGTAATTACACAGGGAACCAACAGATGATGTTTGGGACTAATATCACCTTCAATGTGTAAAAACTGGTGACCCAAAATTAAGCAATACCGGCGCCGGCCGTGTCCGAATGCAGGTTAAATGAGGCTTGGGTAGGAATATGTTGACGTGATACTAGCTTTGATATAAGCCGACGAGTCATCTGCACTTCCACGAGTAATCACTGGGTTGTTGGATATATGGGGTAGGGAGGTAGCGCGGTTCGTTTTGGTAAACGGTATGCTGTGTATAACGTGTAGTTTGTCTATCGATTATTAGTTCAATTACTGACTGCACTAAGTAGAACAAAAATTCCGTGATCTCGAGACCGTTGTGTTTTAAACAAACACGTCCGATCGCGCACTTATTTGAAAAACTTACCGCACAAAGCAGAGCAAAAATCCATGGCCTCGAGACCGTTCTACTTTTAAATAAACACTAATTTAAAAACTCATGGTATCGCGACGAAGAAAATACTAAAACAATGAAGATCCGGTGGCTTCTGAATATTGAGGATCACGCTTCTACGACCGAACCGACGCGCACTAATGAACTCTAACAACTTTTATTTATCACCTGGATTGTCCCGCAATTAAATCTCGCACAATGTAAGCTCGGTAACTCGGTAACCGAGAAACACGTACCGAACCGATTCGCACTTTTACGCGATCTTTCAAGCACTATTCCAATTATTAACAGAATTTAGGGATGGAAATGGTAGACATTTTTTTATGCCATTCATTCCTCAATGCAATCAAATAAATAGAATTCATATATGAAATAATGAGTATAATGAATGTACATGTAATGAATACAATTAATAAAATGTTAGTAAGTTAGTAAGTTATCAATTTCGCATGAAGAAGGTTGTATGAAGAATATGTAATAAATCCTATAGATCCTAGAACAACATAGCTCATTTTCACATATGTTTCCTGTATAATTTTTTAATTTAACAAGTTCACTGAAGGCAATATGCTTTTAAATATTTTCTGAAGCTTCATACACCTTGTAGTATATGATGGTTTCATCGGGCACCGTACTATCACCTTGTGCATAATAGGGAAGTTAAAAATTTGTTCCTATGTTCCAGGTGATGTATTTCATATGTTTTTTCAACATTCCCATCATTATTAAATGGATAGATATCATTTTTGGTGATGAAATATGAGTATATCACAAAAACTGTATTTTTTTAAATCCGTTGCTAAAACGAAAAAATCTGGATTTTTTTTTGCTGTGTTTTCTTAATTTGTTATTTTTTCAAGTGCGATAAATTGAAGCAAATCATTGAAAAGTGGTGAGTCCAGGGGTAGCTATATACTTTGTAATTTAGTACGTTTAATGTACTTTGTGATATGACACTGAATTTCAATGAAAAGTTAGTGTTGCGTAAGTTTGCCGATCAAACGAAAAATGTTTATCATTCCTGGTAGTGGGCCACTAAATATCCTAAATGTAGGCTGCTGCAAACTTAACCCATTGCTATGATTGCGAAATCAATGATTTTCTATACTGGGTTTTTATAGACAATATAGACAAACATAGAAAAACCCAGTATAGAAAATCATTGACTACATTATCACCAATAACAAATGAATTGCGACGAGTATCCGTTAATTTTGACCATAATATAACCACACCATTACGCTCTAAATTTAGAAAAATTGGTATCGAATTAGTTTTCAGTAGCAGGAACAACCAACTGAAGACACTACTTGGAAGCACAAAAGACCCCGTTGACGCATTAGGAAAATCTGGAGTTTATAAAATATCATGCCCACACTGTGACAAAATCTACATAGGACAGACAAAACGAACACTAGACACGAGGTTAAAAGAACATTTGGCAGAAGTAACTAAAGCAACTAAAGTAACTACCAAGATCGACATAGGCGCACGGATCAAGAAAGCAAGGGCTGCCTTTGCGAGTTTAAGAAATATCTGGAAAAACAGGCAGATAAGTGAACGCACCAAAATACGAATTTTCAACTCTAACGTGAAATCTGTGCTGTTATACGCTAGCGAAACATGGTGTGTATCAGTGGAGAACACTCAACGGCTGCAGGTGTTCATTAACAGATGCCTGCGGTATATAATTCGGGCCTGGTGGCCTCACAACTGGATCTCAAACAACGAGCTCCATCGTCGTTGTCACCAGAGGCCGATAACAACAGAAATTCGGGATCGGAAGTGGGGCTGGGTCGGCCACACTCTACGTAGGGCGGAAACGAAATCTGTAAGCAAGCATTAGACTGGAACCCAGCGGGACATCGCAGCAGAGGCAGACCCAGAGGCTCATGGCGGCGAAGCCTCAATAAAGAAATAAAAGAAGTCGACCGAAATCTAACCTGGCAACAGGTTAAAGCGATAGCCGGGCATCGCTCAGGATGGAGATCTTTCAAGTCGGCCCTTTGCACCACCGGAGGTGTACAGGATCCATAAGTAAAAAAAGTAACTAAAGCAAACAAAGACACTGAAAAAGGTATACATTATCATTTCAAATCTAAAGTAGCCGAACATATATTTAACGAAGATCATCAATTAACCAAAGACAACATATCACTTCTCAGACAAATACAAAATCCTTGGAAACTTGACGTAGCGGAAAGCTTAGAAATTTACAAACAAAAACAAATAAACTTACTTAACAAAGATCAAGGAAACGGATATACCTGGCTGTTTAGATTACTACCCACGGGACGACGACGAATCGGTTCAAGCGACATGCCCTAATTTTTTACCTACAGTTCTACCTACACACCATATTTAAAGTTAATGAGCAATGTTTTTCTTCAGTCGATAACAAACACTGAAGAAGTTTCCAAGTAGGAAACGAAATGCGTATCTGCTTGTTGATACATAAAAAAGTTAATAGTGGAAGTAAATGGAAGAATAATAGTCTTTTAACCTAATAAAGTGATACTTAACAGATTCGGGAAGAGTCCAGAGTCTACACGGTTGAACCAATCCTGTTCTGCATGCGGCCGGAGTGACACCTGCTGTCCAACTTCAGGAATCATATTCTCCTGTGTGGTTCGCATACATTCGTTTCCGCTTCGAGTGGGTGAACTAGCTTGGGCGGACTTGGAACTGCTTCCGGATTCATTCTGCTTCTTTCGATGCCGTCTCCGTTGAAGGGTACACTGCAGGTAGAGGAATTTCTAGATCTGGTTTTATTCTTGATATTGCCGCGGGGGTAGCTGCTGTTTTATCCTGAGGCGGAGAGGCGTAAACTGAATCATGCAGAGGGTTACACTTGGGATGTTAATTTCTTTCCCAAGGTTCACCGCATATTGCCATTTCGAAAAACTTTGATTTTGGGAAAATGGAAAAACTTTTCAGTGCTTGGCTTCTTTATATCACAATTGGTTTTTAGACGTTTCTGACAGTGAAAAAAAACTGCTGATTCTCTTTATCAAAATTATGGATCATATAAACAAAACTATGGATCATATGACCAAAATTATGGATCATCATCAGGATAAAAATTGCGCAAATGGATCAAAATATAGTTTTCGTGGATCATTTTCCAAAGATTTATGAATCATAAAATTATTATTTATGGAATCTCCCGAACTATTTTATAGATTATAACAATACACAGTTGAGGATATTAATCATTAATAAGCTATTATTTTATAGGTTTTCTCCCACAATCAATTATACAAATCGTCAAAATTGAACATATTGACATTTTCCATATCCACGAAGTTTGTTCAACTTGTCTAACATTTTATAATGGCCTTATATTCTTCGATGCAATGTTCTTTCCTTCCTTCTTTTGTAGTGTATCTGCTCCTTTAATAACAAGTACCCACATCAAAAACAATAGAAAACGAAGGATTAAGGCACAAATAGATATTTTTCTTATTGTTGTAATGTTTTCAGTAGTGAGCGCGCATGATAACAATAAAAACCGACAAGGATTAAGTTGAAATCATTCCTTGTGCAAATATCATTAATTTTTATTAAATTAATTTTATTAAAGAAGGAACAAATATCCTTGGACGTCTGGATTTTCTGCGCATTAAAGTACTGATAGTGGGTAGGTGCGACATATCACCCTGATTTTTTGCGGCGTCTATACCGATTATAAGGGATAGACACCACACCACTATATTTTTTACTCAAAACGTAAACTGCTTACAAACATAACCTACAAGCTTGTTAGAGAATTCACATAATGAAATAAACATGTGGATTCTCCTAACCGTACAAAATATCTTTATCTAAAATTGCGTTTAAAATTTTACGGCCTCTGCCGCATAAATAAAATTATATAACCATGGTGGGTGCACAGTTCTTCGGGTAGTCAACTGTTTTATTTGGATCAATACGAACATGATTATATATTATGATTATATATGATTAATATTTAGTAGAGAACCCGGAAGAGGCCGTAGGCTTCGTGGAAGGCCGCGTACACGATGGCTTTTTGCAGTTGAAGAGGACCTGAGGGCGCTCAATGTTCAGGGCGACTGGAAGCGATTGGCCCAGGATCGAGTCCAGTGGAGAAGGATACTCCATTCGGCGTAGGTTCATCGAAGAGCTGTAGCCCATCAAGTACGAACATGATCATAATGGACATGATTCCATTTGAATCATTTGTTTGAGAAACTACATAAGTCCATTTTACACTATTTCGAGAAAACAACAAAAAACTGTTTTGAACAAACTTGCACCGAATATTTCGATTTCTTCGATACAGATCAATAGTTAGCAAAACTGAACACCCAGAGGTACTTTCGGTGCAAAAAATGTAAGCAGTACTCCACAGTTGCTCTTCAAAGTACTAGACATATGTAGTTTCTAAAACAAACGAAAAAAATTCATACATTCCAGAACAAAATTTTTTTTTCGTATTTTTTACCAGAATACGTATTTTTGGACAAGGATTCAGAATATATAAAAATCTTATTTCGGCCAAAAATATTACATATGCAGTTTCTCAAACAAACGGTTCATTTATGGTCGCTAAAACATACTTGCATGGAGACGCATGGTTGCTGCCGTAACAGGTGGATAAGCGGTACATATTTCGAAAAACTGTTTCGTGTGATACGAAAAGTTTTATTAATAATTATTTATTCAGACTAAGGCCGAAGTGGCCTGTGCGGTATATAAGAGTCTTCTCCATTCGGCTCGGTCCATGGCCACGCGTCGCCAAGCACGCAGTCTACGGAGAATCCGCAAGTCATCGATCCACCTTGCCCTTGCACCTCGCCTTCTTGTGCCCGTCGGATCGTTGTCGAGAACCATTTTCACGTGTCCGTAGATGACTACCGGTATAATGAGCGTTTTGTTGATTGTCAGTTTGGTACGGCGGCAACTCTATTCGATCGGAGCGTCTTGCGGAGTCCAAAGTACGTACGATTTCCAGCCACTATGCGTCTCCAAATTTCTCTGCTCCGCACATCGCCCGATCCATCGACGCTTTGATCAACCGTGTCAGTTTATCTGGAAATCCGTGTTCGTGCATTAGCTGCCATAGCTGGTCTCGATCGATTGTATCATATGCGGCTTTGAGAAGTGGAACGCAGTCTCGACTGCAACCACTCAGCTTGCAGAGAATCTGGCGCGCCGAGCAGCAATCGACAAGCAGTAGGGGAAACTGGACACACATGATCCCCACTTTTTGTTTAGCATATTTCTCGATGTAACATGCACAGATCTGCACGCTTCTTGATGGACTTGATAAAGAATTTAATAAGCTATTCAAAAACGTCATTGGAAGCAATTATTTGTTCATGAAAGTTACCAAAAAATCGATTTTGCCGAAAGATAGAAAATTTGGCAATTTCAAAACTTGCGGGAGACTTGATCCTCATATAGGGGGAAATTGATCCCTTTCAGAGCTGAACATGTTTAGGTTCTTCCAAGTCTAATGAAAGGTTGAATTGGTCTAGCCTCAAATCCTTACAATTCTTCATAGTCTGCCGTAATATCAGTCGTGCGAAAATTAAATATTGTTAGTATTAAGCAAGGCAAGTATTTTAGTTCTCGAATAGAGTAATAGTGACAGATAGAATGTCTGCTATAGCAACAAAATTTGCATGGTGATGATGATTTATCTGCAAACCATTCACTCCACTAAAAGACTCCACTAAAAGACAGTAAGACTATAGTCATATCACGACAACCATGATGTTCCCAAGAGGATCTCTCTTTGTGATTGATACAGTTATGATATACCAAAAATGGTTGATCGATACATAAATATATCTTTGTAATTTTATAATCTTATTATTCTATTAAATCTCTGAAAATTGGCCACACTGCAAATGCCATGGCCAATGGTAAATATCCCTGAGTACCTGTTTTGGGACCAATAGAAAAAGAGTGTGATACCGCCATTGGGGGTGACAATGGGTCTGGGGGTGAGAATGGATCATCGTTCTCACCGGCAGTCTAGTGGTAGTAGAAAAAAAAATTGTTCAAAAAGGTCTCTTATATTTTGGTCTTCTTGCCCTCAGATGCATTTAATCTATTCTACAAGCATTCTAAATAGCTGAAACAGTGACCCATTCTCACCCCTATTTGACCCATTGTTTCCTCCGACGACGGTACATCGAGATCGCCAGACTACTACCAATACCACAACCGTGATCATACCAGGATGATAATTTCATACATCAATATGGTACTATCACGCATCATCATTTTTGTAGTTCGTGGTATTATTACACAAATGCGATTTCTCTTAAACGACTGACCAAAAGATGTTGAATGAGCCTATTATTAAAAATTTATTAAAAAGAAGATTTACAAAAAAATGGTGATTGTAAACAAACTTCTCCTAGCTCAAACGAAAAAAAAAATAATAATACCAGATCGAACAATACTGATCTTAAGCCCTGTGATTTGTTGAGTATTTTCAAAGCTTGATTTACACTCTTTTTCATTGAAAATAATGTTAAAATGCATTTAATAAAATACATCAAAACTAAGTATGTTTAACTACGCTTTGTTCTGGTTAATCAAATAAGGCTATTGAGAAATTCAAATTGCGCGTGTATTGTCTCATTGACAAAATTAAAGAGAAATTAAATTTATCTATACTTTTTAAATGCAAAAGAATTTTAACACATCAATTAGTTACATATAATACAATAATATGCGACGGTATGCCACAAACGCCTTAATATATGCAATATCGGGATCAAGTGTGTCCAAACTGTGGGGGATCAAGTGTGTCCATGTTGAGTATTTATCTTCTTTTGTTTTTTGTATTCAATGGAAAATAAGCAATAGTTAATTGAATGAATTTATTCAATTCTACAAGAATAAAACGTTGTCCAGTAAAAATTTGGTACGTTTTGGTTGGACATATTCAAAGTTATTAAACTTTTCTCCTTTGAAAAAAAAAGGATAGAGAATGCTTAAATAATAAAACCTCTCTAAAACCCATATACATAAAGTAACTAATATCAAATGTTACTCAGATTCAATAATCTATCTAACGGATTCGTTTGCACATATCACTGGTAAAAAAATGTGATTAATTTCCGAGAAAACAGGGGGGGATCATGTGTCCCCGGGGATCATGTGTGTCCAGTTTCCCCTACTAACTTGTGATTTTCAGAAAAATATATTAAGCTCGTTTAGTGGAATGTATTAAACCGTCAAAGACGAATTAAGTACTGCCCATTTAATTCCACCAGTTAATTTTCGTTATCTTTGCAGATACGTATTTCGACCACAACTGTGTGGTCGTCTTCAGTGTCTTGTACTTGACTCGACTGACAAGTCTACGTATCTGCAAAGATAACGAAAATTAACTGGTGGAATTAAATGGACAGTACTTAATTCGTCTTAGACGGTTTACTAACTTGTGATTGGTTAGTTAGAGCGAAAGTGCCGAACGCGGAGAAGTGTGTGAATGGTCTTCCCATGCAGAGGTATTGGCGCAGCGGGTGGCAACCGAGATCGTCACCTCGAAGCATGGCAGAAGTGTGAATGAATAGGTGTATGGAAGGACTGCACACGCCGCGCTGGGAGTAGCGCAGGAATGTTGGTTCCTATGACTACTGATACCCCGCGGCGTGGCAGAGGAGTGTGGGTAAGCATCCAAGTCAGTCTCACACGGTACGAAAGGAATGAGCATTCAAATCAGTCTCACACGGTATGTTTGAGTTGAGCTAGTCTCATATGGCATGAACGAGGCGAGTCAGACTCACATGGTATGTCAGAAGTGGCCTAAGCCTAAGCGAAATGTCCCACAAGGGATGCCAGAGCGAGTGTTAGGTCGAATGACTAGAGTAGTATGTGTCAGCGCGAACTGAATGAAAGAGGTGAGCAGACTCACATGGTATGATAAAGGTGGGCATACAAGTCAGACCCACATGGCATGAGAAGGGTGGGCACACAAGTCAGACCCACACGGCATGACAGAGGTGCAACAGAGTATGTAGGGTGTGTTTGAGGGTGCGATAGAGTGAGCACCCAAGTAAGACTCGCATGGGACGGGTGCCTGTGTGAGCGAGAATGAGCGAGTACGTTAAGTACTGCCATCCCCCAGAAGTAGTACTGGGAGGTAGTTCCTGGGGGAAACGATGGCGGAGCCCAAGGGAGTTTAGTCGGTATTACCGGTACGGTCGAGTCCGACACTCCAGTACACTTCCGTGTGGTAGTTTGGCAACTACAATGCACGTGTGCTGGGTTAGTGTGTAAATGCATTCTCCCTTGTAAAAAAAAAAATATGCGGCTTTGAAGTCGATGAATAGATGATGTGTGGGCACGTTGTATTCGTGGCATTTCTGCAGTACTTGGCGAATGGCGAACACCTGGTCCGTGGTGGAGCGTTCGCCCATAAAATCCGCCTAAAACCCGCTCTAACCAGTCCCTCACCACCGTATTTAAATAACTCTCCTGGTAGTTGGTCAACCCCAGGGGCTTTGTTGTTCTTCAGCCGGCCAATCTCCTCCTGGATTTCCAGGAGATCCGGAGCCGGTAAGATTATGTTCTTCACGCGTTCTCCCAGGTCCATCACCATACCGCCATCTTCGAAAATCGCCAAATCCAGTGTACTTGTTTTGTCAAATCACTGTGGGGGCGGTGGGTAAGGCGACTGTGGTGGCGGTGGGTACGGCGACTGTGGTGGCGGTGGGTACGGAGACTGTGGTGGCGGTGGATACGGCAACTGCGGTGGCGGTGGGTATGGCGACTGTGGTGGCGGTGGGTACGGCGACTGTGGTGGGGAAGGTCGAAGCTCACTATTCTTCACCAAAGCAATGATCACATCTTGAAGGTTGGCGTTAACACCACGTGTGATGGCAGCATCTAGATCAGCTCTCACATTGATAAGGTCTCCGATATTATTATCTTTTACTTGAATAGGACCACAGTATACCGCATTGACGGAAATTAGTGCAAAAAAGATTAAAGTTTTCATAATTACTATTTTGTTGCTCACTTGAAGTGACTAAACTGAATGGTTCGATAATCAAAATAACGCGTTTTATATCGTTCGTCGAGCCAATGATAATAAACTTTCTTATCATTTCGGATTGTTTATATTATCATTTGGCATAAAAGTTGATTCAGCACTTCCTGAGCATATGTGGAAAAAATGAACGGATGTGTTTCTATTACTCTGTTCTTTAATATTATGAATGAATGAATGTATTTTGGAAAACCCTAACTAATTCCGTATCGTTATTATCCGATGACGCGTCATTGAAGATAAGGCATTCTAATTCTATAGATGATTCTGACCGTGATAAAAATACTTCACTTTACCCAGCAGTATTTGAAGCAGTATTTATGTTCAAATATGTAGAAGACAAGTCAAATAGTCTAATAGAGAAGAATGATCTAACATGTACCCCACAGGATTTTTAGAGATAAGCCCGAAAATCTAGTCATTCCAACACGCAAAGGCACAATATACACGACTTGCTACATATCCCTTTAATCTATGCCTTGCCTATTTATAGCTTGAGCTTGAGCTCGATTGACTGCCCGTAGTTGCTACTCCATTATAACCAGATCAGCTGCTCTTGGACAGAGAACCAACAGATGTTTGCTTGGGACTAGCCACTCAACCTCAATGTACAAATACTGGTGATCTCATTTGGTAGGTAATACTGGCGTCTGCCACGTAGAATGCAGGCCATTGTAGGGAAGAGGGAGGAAATGATGATTAGAGTTTCCATTTCCCGGCCATTTTCGTTGTCCCGGGATTCGGGATGAACTTGTTCGTATATCCCGGGAAATCCCGGGATCCCGGGATTTTTCGATGTTTCCTTAGAAAACTTATTTTTTAATTTGAAAACGATTTTATTCAATGTTCATGATGAATCAAAAGATGAATCAACTCAATTATTATCGGAGTTCGATAATTTAACGTAAGTTAAATCGATAGTTTAACAATAATGGGGTTAATAGATTACCGTCGTCGGGGGCGACAATGGGTCAAATGGTGGTGAGAATGGGTCACTGTTTCAACTACTTAGAATGCTTCTAGAATGGATTGAATATATCTGAGGGCAAGAAGACTAAAATATAAGAGACCTTTTTGAACGATTTTGCTCTACGACCTCCAGGCTGCCGATGAGAGCGATGACCCATTCTCACCCCCCAGACCCATTGTCACCCCCGATGGCGGTACGCGAATAAAGTTGGTATACAATTTTGGCAGAAGCCGAGAATTGGAAAACGATTGATTGCAGCCTGTTGACCGGAGTTGATTTAAAAAAAAATAGGCAGAGCATCGGAGTCGGACCACTTGTACTTGCGCATGTGCTGGAAAGTTGTACGAACGTCGATTGGAAGGACATGAATTAGATCAAGAACTGTTTTGGAGGCAAGATGCTCAGGAAGACTGACTTAATGTTGGGCGGCGCGAGGAGATTAGCAAAGCGAATATCTGCTAGTGTGCACAACCTCGCTGTAGACGAGAGATAAGTAGGAAGCAGGCGCCAAATAGATGTAGCTGATCTTGTACTGTAGATACTTGTCGTTTAATTAATAGAGAGCTGTAGCTGCTGGAAAAAGTACCAGTCAGTAGCCCTCCATTTAGTAGTATAGGGGAATCTAATATTTTTTGTGAAGGTGTTCTATTAACTATCTCCGATATGTTCATGTCTGTTTCTTTCTTACTAATTATATAATACGATGATATCGATTGTGCATCACAAAGAACCTTGGCTCCGTATACATGGCTGAGCCTACCAAATAAATGAACTTAGAAAACAATAATGTATGATGGGAGGTATAAAAATATGATATGAGTTTATCACCTAAGTTAGGTTTCGCGTTCAAAACAAATAACCTTTGTTAGAAGAAAACTTACACTGTTTGCGAACCGGAAATGAAACAGATTTTTTTGTCCCGGGTATCCCGGGATTTTCGGGATTTCAAAAATAATATCCCGGGAATCGGGAAATCCCGAATTTTCCTGAATCCCGGGATTTTTTGTCCCGGGATGTCCCGGGATGGAAACTCTAATGATGATGCAATCACTCGCCCACTGCAAGCTGAATATACCTCTGCACTTGCCATGAGTTTATACGGAATTCATTGGATTTTTTGGATTAGGTTCGAGAGGCAGAAGTTCGTCTTGGTTAAGGTGATTATACAATCAAGCCATGTGGTGAATTTCAAATTCACCACACGGTTTTCTACTCCCATTCTCAAAAGTTCAAATCTAGCGTAGAAATGTTCGAACAATGCTGAAATTCAAGTCGATTGTTAAGCATAAGTAGTCAAATGATCTACGGATGTTTCATCCCCATGGGCGTTGTGGTTCTCTCAATCCGTGCTCTTGAAAAATCACTAGAAAAAAGCACGTGGTTTCCAAGATGGCCGATTTGTGGCTTTGTTGTATAACCACCTTAACGAGATGCCAATGTGATAGATTGGAGAAAGCAGCTGATGGTATTTCTAATTGTATGTAGGAGACGAGCTTTTTTTAGTTCATTTTCAATTCTAGCAACTACTGATAGAATAGTCAAGATAGTCAACGAGTTGGAACTATCCCATTTAATTCCATCACTTGATTGTAACTTTACGTAAGTAACGTAAAGTTACAACCAAGTGGTGGAATTAAATGGATAGTACTAACTAGTCTTACGACAAGCAAAGATATTCCACTGAAAAACTCAAAATAATTTCCTACATAAACATGAGAGAGGTCAAAACAGCACTCGAAAAGGATTGATTCCATCATTTTCATAACATCACTTCATTATTATTACATAATGTCTTCAACTCACATATAAATTCGAAGGAGGCTGATGCAGATATGGTCGATTTGATTTTCGATAAAGCCGTCACTGGAGACCTATAATACGCACATGGTTCAAATTGTCGGATCCAATCTTTACATTGAAGTCACCCAAACAAGATCTTGATTCTCTCTTTCTCTTTGTCTTGTATTACACGCCAGAGTATTTGCTGGGCGCGCACTAGCGTTGCTTCGGCGTGTATTATTTTGACAGATCAAAGTGACATTTCGAAAACTCAAATATCCATCTATTAGTTGCACTCACTGAATAAATTTTATTTGATTGTTAAAAATTGTAAAAATAAAAGAGCAGATTTTTTGCATCTCTGCTAGGCGCTTAGTAGGAAGCCATCTCCGCGATGCCAGGGAGCGTGTTCACCTCGTCCAGAGTATAGCAGAATTTGTCCCGACGGCATTCTGTGTTCTTCAAAGTTTGGCCAACGGACTTCACTCAGTCTCAGGATCTCAAGCTTCATGCGGCGTACCTCATTGGCAAGTTGTGCCAATTTACCCTGCTGGGCTAGGGTTAAAACGTTCCATGTTCCTATTCGTGTCCGTTGTTTTGCACTAAGAGTCGTTGCCGTAACATCAGTCTGTTTTCTTTCATTACGGATTCTCGAAAAAAAATGATGTTTCGGGAACAGTAGGTTGTTGGCCCAAAGTTCCCTATCCACCGGGATGGGGCTGCTATCTTAGGTATAGCTTCCGGGAAATAGCATTTCACACTCAGCCGCTGGATGCCAGAACAGACGCTGTTGGAGCCGCACCTCCTTAATGAACAGACGCTCGATAAGTCGGGTCAAATTTGTTCAAAGTCCCACCCAACACCAGGACTAGGCTAGTAGTTGGAATAGGCTCTCAAAATAGTGTTTGCTACATTCTCAATATTTTATAAGATTCTGTAAATTTTGTTCAGATCTTGGAACATATGTTTTTAAATGGTTCACTATTTTTGGTCTCTATTCTATCTAGGGAGGTTGCCTTTATTCTTCTGATTGACAATTTGTTTACAATTCAACTTCAATAAGATTAATTTCAATTTTTATTCCATAAATGAATATGTACAAGATACAGCGATGACCCGATTTTACCATGTTCTAATTATGTCTGGCCCTAATTTCGTAACATCGATTTTATGACAGTTTTGATATGATTTCTTCACGATTAAATTTTGCCACATTTTTTTGTACAATATTTTATACTAAGAAATATAATTGAAAACAACTGATGATTTTCATCGTCTATTGCTTGTTATGAATTATTTCAAAAAGAAGAAGTATTATTCCCAATTTTTTGAAAGTTTATTATGACATTCAAAAACTTGCACCGTACGTACATTTTCCAGCGTTAAGCCATTAATTGAACTAGGTCCGAGCTCTATGACAGACAAAGAAAAAAAAGCCATTAATTGTTTTTTTATTTGTGCTGTGTGTTTTCACCTTTCTAAAGAACTTTTCTCTGTACATTCTATAATGAGCGAGAAAGGCATCATCACCATTCCTTTAGATGATTCGTAAGATATTCGTAAGACAGTAAAGTATTTTTATCACGTTGTGTAATGACGCGTCATCAGACAATAATAATACAGAATTAGTTAGGGTTTTCCAAAATACGTTCATTCATTCATAAAATTAAATCAAAGAGAAATAGAAACACATCCGGTCATTTTTTCACATATGCTCAGGAAGTGCTGAATCAACTCTTATGCCAAATGATAATATAAACAAAACGAATTGATAAGAGAGTTTATTATCATTGACTCGAATAACGATATAAAACGCGTTGTTTTGATTATCGAACCATTCATACGAGTCACCTAAAGTGAGCAACAAAACAGATATTATGAACATATTAATCCTTTTTGCACTGATTTCCATCAGTGCGGTACACTGCGGTCCTATTCAAGTGAAAGATAATAATATAGGAGACCTTATCAATGTGAGAGCTGATCTAGATGCTACCATCACACGTGGTGTTAACGCCAACCTTCAAGATGTGATCATTGCTTTAGTGAAGAATAGTGAGCTACGACCACCTCCACCACCACCGTTGCCGTACCCACCGCCACCACAGTCGCCATATCCGCCGCCACCACAGTTGCCGTATCCACCGCCACCACAGTTGCCGTACCCACCGCCACCACAGTTGCCAAATCCCCCGCCACCACAGTCGCCATATCCACCGCCACCACAGTTGCCGTATCCACCGCCACCACAGTTGCCGTACCCACCGCCACCACAGTTGCCAAATCCACCGCCACCACAGTCGCCATATCCACCGCCACCACAGTCACCGTATCCACCGCCACCACAGTTGCCGTACCCACCACCCCCGCAGTTGTCGAATCCACAACTACCATAATTGCTACAGTTGTAGATGAATGAGCGACAATAGGTACCAAAAACAAGCTAGCGAGCAAAAAAATATGATTAATTAACATTTATGTTTGAAACTGCTATTGCTACATTTCGTATAATAATTTCTGTATATAATTGAATAAAAATAAAAAAGCAGAAAACACTTTATCTATCGAGTATTATTATATTATTATTGTAATTATTACTAACCTATTACTGGATGGGCTACAGCTCTTCGATGAACCTACGCCGAATGGAGTATCCTTCTCCACTGGACTCGATCCTGGGCCAATTGCTTCCAGTCGCCCTGAATATTGAACGTCCTCAGGTCCTCTTCAACTGCAAGAAGCCATCGTGTACGCGCCTTTCCACGAAGCCTGCGTCATCTTCCGGGTTCTCTACTGATTATAATCTTAGCTTGACTTCCGGCATATGAGCAACATGTCCAGCCCACCGTAGTCTGCCGTGTTGTATAAGCTTAATAATATCCAGCCCTTTATACACCTGGTACAACTCGCGATTCATGCGACGCCGCCAGATACCGTTTTACTGTTTATCGCCGAGTATTGTCCGCAGCACCTTATACTGAAACATTCCGAAAGCTCTACGATTAGCCTCCTTTAACGTCCATGTTTCATGGCCGTATAAAGCCACCGGAAGAATCAGAGTATACAGCGCGAATTTTGTATTCGTTTGCAGACTACCGGGCTTAAGCTGGTTACGATGATAAGCCCTATTTGCAGCTGCAATACGCCTATATGCGATCTTGTGATAATGGTACCGCTTCTTTGCACACCAGCTCTCCTAATCGCTCCCTCGAGCGCTATATTGAACAGTAGATTCGAGAGTGCATCACCCTGCTCCAATCCATCTAAGGTAATAATTAACGTTATACGAATCAGCCGTATCAGTTCCGCCGGAAAACCATGTTCTAGCATAATTTGCCATAATTCATTCCGTTTCACTGAATCGTACACCGCCTTGAAATCAATAAACAGATTATGTGTCTGAGAGTTGTACTCCCGGAATTTATCAAGGATTTGTCTCAGGATAAACATTTGATCCGTAGTTAATCGGCCCACAAGAAAATCTGCTTGGTATTCGCCGACGAAGGACTCTTCAAGCGGTCTCAATCTGTTGAACAGAATACGAGACATAATTTTGTGCGCCGAATTAAGGAGGGTTATTCCTCGGTAATTGACGCACTCCAGACTGTACCTTTTTTAAAGAGAGAGCAAATGAGGCCGTTCAATCAGCTAGCAGGCTATTCCTCGTCTTCCCATATTTTCGACATAATATGGTGCAAAACTTCATAAATGCCATGTTTGAGAAGTTCAGCCGGGAGCTGGTCCTTCCCCGCAGCCTTATTGTTTTTCAGCTCTTTAATAGCTTTTCAAACCTCATCTGGTGTAGATGACTCCGCAGCTTGTCCATCGTAGCTAATATTTAATCTGTGGGATTCGTTTTGCTCTTGCTTCCTCGTACCGATCTCTATTCGATCGGGTACCCGACACCAACATCCGGCTTCTGGCAACGTTCTTCTCGTTGATTGCACTTATGCGTTCATCGAGCTCCTGGTGGTACTCAACTGATACTCCTTCCGCTGATAATCGCTGGATATTGGAACGCATCGTTCGCTGTAATCTTTCGTTCGATACAGTTGACAACCGTGATCGAATTTTACTGACAACGAAGTAGTGATCAGAGCCAATGTTCGGACCTCTGAATGTCCGCACATCGATAACATTCGAGAAATGACGCCCATCTACCAGAACATGGTCTATCTGGATGCAATTTCCACCATTTGGGTGTCTCCAGGTGTGCTTTCGGATGTTCTTTCGTGCAAAGTAGGTGCTACTGATGGCCATCCCTCTGGCAGCAGTGAAATTAACTAGCTGTAAGCCGCTGTCATTGGTAGCGAAGTGAAGGCTCTCCCTACCAATTATGACACACAGATTCGTTCTCTATTGGGTTTACACCGCATTACTCGCTTCATCTGTTTGCCCATCACTACGAAACCAAATCCATGCTCTGCTTTTCCGCCGCCGCTGTGATAGATGTTATATTTAAATGCAGTGTTGGTCGTGGGGTCCACGACTCGGAATTCACGTTCTGCGAATCTAGGCCATCGGACTTTTTGAATAGCGGCCACGTTCACTCCAACCTTCTGCAGCTCACGAGCCAGAAGGCTCACTCGTCCAAGTTCATTTAGGGTCCTGACATTCCAGGTACCAAGTTTCCAATCATAGTCTACATTTCGTTGCTGGACCGGTTGCCAAAAATAACGTTCTCTTTTCTTCTACCATACCAGGGTCGCGTTACCTACATCACGCTTGTGGGGCTGCCACCTAAGGTATAGCTGACGCGATACAGCATTTAGTTAATTAGCCGCTGGGTACCAGGAGGACACTGTTTGAGCCGCACCTCCTGGTGAACAGGCGCTTGAGACGTATCTTCTCACTGTAGCTGATGTCATAAGGAAAACAGTGTCCAGGCTGCACTACCAGCTAAGTACACAACCCTTGGCTGGCGGTCTTTTGTCATCGGACGACCCGTTGAAGCGTGAGATAGAAACTTGTGGGGACCAGAGCTATGTTGGGCGCTCCTTCCTTGATGTCAACCCACCATTTTGCAGCCGATTGTAATTATTATTAATGTTAATAAACATGTTGTTTTCGCCCACACATAAAACATCGTTGGTAAGTGGCCTGCCCGGATAAAACAGCACCATAGGCTCAATAGTGTAAACAATTGGATTACCATATGCTCTACGGTATACAATAGGGTATATTGTTTTTTGATGGTTGCACATATTGTATCAACACTGTGGATATAATACGTCAACATAGTTCTCTAATGTAACAGTACTTGCAATTGTTTTTGGAACAGTTTAGTACATAAGTTTTAATCATTGATAACTTATGAAAACTTTGTTCAAAATGCTAAACAATATTTACCCCATTGACGGCAAATTAGCTTACCGTATAAATTATATTAAAAAAAAATTTACCCCATTGCGTTAAATATGCATTATTTTTCTCTAAATTTCATTGTTGAACGTTAAAGCCGTCATAATCAAGAAATCCAGTATCGTATTGTTTTACTATAAAAATACAAATAAATTTAAGGTAACACGAACGGTTTTCTTCGGATATTTCAACAATATATTTAAGATACACTCTACTGTTTGACAAAAAAAAGTGTATGAAAAAATCTCAGGTTTTGTATAGTTACGATACTTAACAACCCGTACGTTCTAATGCGAAAACTTCATTTACAATAAATTGAATGGTTCATAACAATAAATTCTAATGTATTTATATTATTTTGTCTACAGTATAATCTAAGGTCAATTTATTGTTTTTGATAGTAATGTTACAATAAATTGTATTGTTTTTCTATAATATTCGGGTGTACTTGTTCAGCTTGTTTCATGGCTGCACATCGCCAACAACGCAGTCTACGAAGGGTCCGCAAATCGTCTTGACCGATCCACCTTGCTCGCTAAGCAGCTCGCCTTCTTGTTCCCGTCGAATCGTTGTCGAGAATCATTTTCACCGGATTACTGTCCAACGTTCTGACTACGTATCTAGCCCATCGCAGTCTTCCGATTTTCGTGGTGTGAACGATGGATGGTTCTCCCAACATCTTAATCAACTCGTGGTTCATTCGCCTCCTCCTCGTACCGTCCGCCATCTGCACCCCACCATTGAAGGTACGCAGCACTTTCCTTTCGAAAACTCCAAGTGCGCGTTGGTCCTCCTCCTCGGAGAGTTTTGCGGACTCCAAATTACGTACGATTTCCTGCCATGATGCGTCTCCAAATTTCTCTGCTGGTATCGTTATCGGAGGTCACCAGTGAGCCCAAGTACACGAATTCTTCAACCACCTCGATTTCGTCACCACCAATTACAACCTCGTGGTGGCTTACGTTGTCCTCTCTTGACCCTCTTCCTGTACTTTGTCTTCGGCGTGTTGATGGCTAGTCCAATCTATAGATAGTAGAATCTATAGATGAGCGAAAGCATGGCTGAGTCGATTTTTTTGCCCGTGCACACGCGCATATGACGTCACAGCCCTTAACGTTTCCATTGAAATCGTGACGTCATACTCGTTTGGAGACACGTTTGACAGTTCGTTTGGAGACAGAGGATTTATCTTCGCTCATCTATATATTCCACTATCTATAGTCCAATCCGTTTAGCTTCATTTTTCAGACTGGTGTAGGATTCCTCCATCTTCCCAAAGTTACGAGAGGGCAATCCAATTTTAATCAGTCACTGAGAAGATGGAATTTAGCGTGTAGAATCTTTACTTAAATTTTGTATTGTCTCTTTTTAAACACTCAATTTTAAGTAAGTCGGGCTTAGAGTGTGCAGTGTATTAAAAGTGTGGTTGTAGCATAAAATTGATGCATATTTCTAGGCGACATACATGGTTTACTCCAAGCCTGACTTAACCAAAATTGGGTCCAATCCGACTCAAGGAACAACCCAAAACATAAGTACAACATACTAACTCAATGAAATGATGATTGCACTAAAATTAGGGATATGTTTATGGTGAAATGCACAAATAAATATAGATAGGTAAACTTGTTTCCCACCAGGTGTGACAAAAAATGATGAAATCATTCTTAACTATTTATCACGAAATCATCTTTCATTTGAAGTAATATGTATCTTTTATTCAAATTTTGGGTTGCCCCCTTTTTTAATGAAATTGAGTTAGATTAAACGCATTTTTATAGGATAGGTCTGGTCTGGCCGCAGTAGAAGTTGCAAAAAGTCAATCGTTATGTACATGGGTACATATTATGAATTCAAGGAGCGGTAAGCCTAAATTGTTGAAAAATGTTGTACAGAAATGCGCACCATTACATATTGATAGTTTTTAGATTTCTAATTTAAATCGAAAGATGATGGTTTTTGTATTAGTACCTACTTTTATTTATTTTTTGATCAAAAATTTCTCATACAAATTTAAAATAAATTCGACCAAAAAAATTTTTTTTTTCTTGGTCTGCTGTATCATATCCTACTAGAATAATCTTCGATTTTGGCGATCACTTCATCTACGTAGATGTCGTAAGAATAGATTCTGTGGTGGTTTGTGGTACATCCGGAGTGGTTATTGGCCCTTCAGTAGTTGTTGGTGGTACCTCCGTGTTGACTGGTGGATAAGGATACGGCGGTGGTGGGTATGGGTACGGTGGATATGGTAACTGTGGTGGCGGTGGGTACGGCAACAGTGGTGGTGGTGGAGGTCGAAGCTCACTATTCTTCGCCAAAGCAATGATCACGTCTTCAATGTTAACATCGATATCATGTTTGATTGTTGCATCTAAATTAGCTCTCACATTAATAATGTCTCCAACATTATTATCTTTTACTTGAATAGGACCACAGTATACCGCACTGATGGAAATCAGTGCAAAGAGGATAAAACTTTTCATGTTACTATTTTGCTTGAAGTGACTCGTTTGAATGAATTAATGATCAAGAACAACGGGTTTTATATCGCTATTGGAATCGAATGATAATGAACTTTCTTATCGAATCGGTCTGATTTGGCATAAAAATTGATTTGTCATTTCCTAAGCATAGTGATATTCGAAAAATTAGCGAATGCTCTGCTGTAACTTGATGCACCATGAAAAATCCTTTAACTTAATCCGTAATGTTATTGCTGAATGACGCACTGAAGATAAGGTCCTATATACTTGATTCTATCGGTGATTACCTGAAAAGTGGTCAATTATATCGCTGGGTAAGCTTGCTTAGAGCAAGATTACCGCTGGTGAGTTTAAGCCGTTTGGCAGCGCAGTATCATTACTTGACACTTTACCGGTCGCTACTAAACGCGCTGCTATAACAGTAGCGCGACTGACAGGTGACCAAATTTGGTAGCGCGATAAGAGCGCTGCTATTTGATGAACTGTCAACTGTCAAACGTCACCGGTACGGAATACAGCAACCATATTGAGAGCCGAAAATAGTGACCGATACGGAAACGAGTGACGAAGCTAAAATGAATGCGCTGCGCGGGTGATTAAAATGCTCGCGACCGATAATGATGCTCTTAGAGAAGTATTTTCACAATCAGACAAGTATGACTATCGTACCATTTACCGACCAAATTCAAGGTTACAAAACTACTAATGATTTCTATTACTTACTTAGTCAATTGTTATCTATAGACACGAATTCACTGTAATGGTGTAAAGTGTCTGAAATCAAATTAAAACAAAAAAATCTCTATGCTTATTTTAATGCATTTTAATCATCGTTTCATTCTGCAATCTGCACGACAATAAAAAAAATCAAAAATGTTTTTCAATGTTTACTTGAAAAGCATACTATAGAGTGGGGCGTCATGGTCATTTTTTCAAATCAATGGTTTTTCGAAGCCATTCTGGGTCCTGAACAACTGTGCAGAATTTGGGACCGATTGGTTGCTTCCTCGCTTTCCGCATCGCGTTTGAAGTTTGTATGGAAATTAGTATGGGAGAACGTATATTTTTGCATTTCTACTACTAGAGGTTTCAGTTCATCGTAAACCAAGTGGCATATTACGTTAAAGTATAACCCAAAGGATGCCGAAAAACTTTGCTGAAGAAGGCACGTTGCTGGAACGTCCACGAAAAAAGTTATAACGCTTTGAAGATTGAGTGTTCAAACCATATGCAAAAAATCATTTATTCTGCCAGCACTGCCGAACTACGTGGAGCAATAATTTAACTGAGTGTTATTTCAAAATTATTGATTTTATAGGACTTTGGAGCTAATGGGAGATATTCGGAATGATTTCACAAAGTAAAAACTCCGACTAGAAGGAAAATGGGTTTTGCCCTCTGACAATTACAGGTTGCCCGGTAGTGCTGGCAGAAACATTGATTTCTTGCATATGGTTTAAACAATCAATTTTCGAAACGTAATAACATTTTTGTAGACCTTCCAGCTGCGTACCTTCTTCGGCAAAGTCGATCGGCATCTTTCAGGCTATATGCTAACGTATTGAGTCACGTGATTGATCGTAAATTGAAGCCGCTAAGAGAAAAAATGTAAAAAAGAACGTTTTCCCATACTAATCTCCATGTAAACTTAAAACGCGATGCGGTATGCGAGGTCGCAACCAATCAAGCCCATATTTTGCACAGTTGATTGGGGTCCCAAAACGATTCAGAAAAACCTTGATCTCACTTGATCGGACGAAGTTTGCATTTTCCCATACAACTGCGCCCCACTTTAATGCTTATACTATATGTACGCCTTTCTCATATTAAAAAGTAACGCGTATGCCGAATGTTGTCATTTTCAATGTAATTCAAACTTGGTATTTCTAGTCAAGGTTTATAATAATCAGTATCCAATACTTCAATGTTTAATATTCTTAATTTTTACCATATACAGATTTTGATCAAAATGGCCAACAAGGAACAGGCAAGAACATTGCTTCTCAGTAATGCATTGCTGGCGGGCGAAATAGTTGCAATAAGATGTAGCTGATTTCGGAATAATATCTAATATATGTTACATAATCTAAAACAAGGTGAATATATGCGAAAGTTGAGGAAACCTAGCCAATGTTTAATGAAAATGAAAGAAAAGTAAATACGCAGGGAAAGCGATACCTAACTATTATAAATAATACAAATTATATGGAGTACATCTTCGTTTAGAATCGGGTTTAAAGGTCGGCTATTGCTTTGGAAAAATTGTGAATAATGATATAACCCTCATAGTGCGATTCAAGTTCGATTCAAGCTTTCATATAACTTCTACATAACTTTCTGAGGAAATACTAATAGGATAGTAAGTTCAAAAGCAGGACAAGTTCTATTCGAAATGTAGAGCCTTGAAGAAAAAGGAAATAGTATTTGAACAAGTTGGACATGTCCGGGGTTGTTCCGGAATCTTGGTCCTCCGAGGAAAATGGCCATTTTTTATCAGTGATAACTCCAGCTTGTGACATTTAAAATTTCATGATGGACATGTCTAACTTGTCCAACAACTTCTACGAAGATATCAATTGAACTTGTTTGTGTCGCATGCTGACTTACATAAGTGCTAAGCAAGACCATGGGTCTCCAAAAACCTACTCTAGTACACCCCGGAACATCTACAAAAGCAAGTGATTATCCCAAAAGAATATCCCATTTCCAGAAAATAGAGGCTGAACGATTATTTTGAGAAGCTGTTTGACACAATCGGTTGAGAAATGCAGAAGTTATGATTTTTATTTAGTAATTATATAAAAACGTGACTATGGGGGCAGCAGAGACTATGTCCAAGGGCTTGATGATCCCTCCCCAGGCCATCTGCGAGTTGTGGTGCCTGCCTAGGATGTGGTGGGGTTTGACAGTGGGCCCTGTTAAACCTCTATAAAAAGCTGCATGAATCCGCAAGTAGGCTCCGCCAAAGCGACCGTGTGCCGCTCAAAGCGCACAAGCCCAAGTCCTGGTGTTAGGTGGGACGCTAAACAGCCCTGACACGACGGCCCTCCGACGAGACAGGAGGTTTGCGCAGGCCCAATAAGCCGCCTTTAAAAACAACCATTACGAACGACATAGAAGATAATACGACTCGATACAATCGGCAACGACCTAGGCGACGAATAAAGGATCACGATTGGAAGCTTGGAACATGGAACTGAAAGTCGCTAGGCTTCGCAGGTTGCCACAGGATAATCTACGATGAATTACATCCCCGCAACTTCAATGTCGTAGCGCTGTAGGAAATCTGCTGGACAGGACAGAAAGTGTGGAAAAGCGGGCATCGAGCGGCTACCTTCTACCAAAGCTGTGGCACCACCAACGGGCTGGAAACCGGCTTCATAGAGCTGGGAAAGATGCGCCAAAGCGTGATTGGGTGGCAGCCAATCAACGCAAGGATGTGCAAGCTGAGAATAAAAGGCCGTTTTGCCTTTCTCGTATACTAAGTATACGGTAAAGGCTATATGATCGCTCCAAAAACAAACTTTTTATAGAAGGCCCGGAGACCCATAGTGTTATATACCGATCAACTCAGCTCGACGAATTGAGGTGATGTCTCTGTGTGTGTGTGTGTGTGTGTGTGTGTGTGTGTGTGTGTGTGTGTGTGTGTGTGTGTGTGTGTGTGTGTGTGTGTGTGTGTGTGTGTGTGTGTGTGTGTGTGTGTGTGTGTGTGTGTGTGTGTGTTTTTCTTCCTAAACAATGGAGGGGGAATCTGCTCAACAGACATCCTGGGTTGACCAGGAAGTGCTGGGTTAGGGGCCACCTCCAATGAGGGAGGCAGGGCTGCATCCCCGACCAGCTAAACCGTTTCCATTGCCGCCAAGCCCATCGTCCCTTCGGTACAACCAGAAAGTAATGCTTCAAAGGGGGCCAGTGCATGACGCACCCTCGAGGTTAGCTGCGTGTCCTTGCAGCATCGAACATCGTGACTCGCTTTTTTAGAATAACACCATGGTATCGTGCCAGCGCATTGCCGGCTTTCCAGGTGGCCTTACCACGCCCTATGTCCTCGGAAGGTGGGCAGGGTCGACTTCGCGCCTGCTTCCCTCTGCACGACTGGTATCAAGAATGATGATGCCGCGTGCACCCCAAATTGACCTTTCTGCGATAGGGCCTATTCGCCAGCACACAGAGGGACTTGCCGACCCGAGGCCTACGCCTGCCCCAGCCTTGACGAGGACCCCTTTCCGAACTCGGGCTCGGAACCCGCCCGGTTGACCGACGCCGCGAAAGCGACGATACCATGTTGTTCTTCGCGCGGCCACTTGTTCGATAAAAGGATCGAGTTCGACCACAGAGCATGACCACCGGTATGACCCATGAAGCCGACTCCGATCCCTTGGACCACCTCTTATTTGCGCCTGAACTAGCCATCCTTGAGTCCACGCGCCACCTTCTGTGTAGCTCCGAGACGATTTGGGCGATAGCCGATAAAACGGCGTTCCAGCCAACTTCGTCTTTACACATCCTCCGAACTAGGTTGTCAGGGGTCGTGTCCAGACCACATGTGGCAAGCATGTGGTCACGCATTGCGCGAAAACGTGAGCACACGAACAACACGTGTTCCGCCGTTTCCTCTAAACCTGCGCACACCAAACACTCGGGCGAAGCCGAGCAAGCCAGCTGCTTTACCTGCACTTTGATTTTGCAGCACGCTTAAACGCCGGGCACATCGAGCCCCCATGGGGTGCTTGCTGTTCACAGCTTTGCTGGAACAAATCAAACAATTGGGAGGGTTCGTGCAGCATTGTGCCTTATGTCCCTCCAATCCGCAGCGTCGGCAGAGATTGCTTCTGTCAGGGCCTTTGCAGTCCCATTGCTTGTGCCCCGGTTCCAGGCACTTGAAGCAAACTTCGGGTTGCTCGTATATGCGCACAGGGCATACCGACCATCCCACCTTGACGCTCCCTAACTTGACTACCTTGGAGGCGTCCGCTGCAGATAGCCGAACCAATGCTACCTGCGTCCCTGCCGGACCTTTCCGTAGCCGAACGGCTGCGGTGGGCGTCTCCACTTCACACTGTCGCCGCAGTGCCGTGACGAGCTCTTCGACTTCAGTGATCTCGTCCAGGTCTTTAACCCTTAGATTCACCTCCGTCGTGAGTGCCCTCACCTTGACCGTCTCGCCTAGGACCTCCTCCGCCAACTTCTTGTAGGCGGCGTCCTTTTGCGAGACGCCCCGCTTCAGCTCGAGTATCATCTCGCCCATCCGGGTACGTCTTATTCGACGTACGTCGGCGCCGAGTTCACCGAGCTTGACGTCACTCCTCATCGCCTTCAAAACATCCGAGTACTTAGCCTCGTCCGCCGTGATGACTAGGGCATCGCCCCTGGAGCGATTGGCGCCTACCCTAGACTTCTTGCTACCCTCATTCGCCTGGGCCTTCTTTTCGGCCCTTGACGTCTTCGGTTTCCTCTTGTTCTTGACCAGGGTCCAGGAGGCGTCATTCCCCTCTATTTCCCTGGTCTGGTGCGGCTGAGAACTTTCAGCCTGTCGTAACCCCTTACCACCGTCTTGCCTGAGTGGACGGACCTTTCCAGGTCCTTCCTCCCCCGGTTTTGGAGGTACCTGACCGGGGTTCAGCTTCCCAGCCCCACTACCCTTGTTCGGGGTAGTAACCCTCCGCGTTTTGGAGCGGCCCCAGGAGCTCATCCCCTGGAGACTGTCTCCCCGTTTTTGTGTCTGCTCCGTTGGAGTAGTCACCCCCGACGTACCTGCAAATACTTGAGCCTCAGTCTGGGTAGACTTTGGCACAACCGTCTTAGCTGGCACGCCTTCGGTCGACTCGACCTTGCCCGAGTCCGCGAATCCTTGGGCCTCAGTCTGGGTAGACCTCGACTCCACCGATTTCACGGGTTTACACTTGGCCGTCCTGACCGCCCTCTCCAGCTTGGCGTCCAGCATCGACTTTCGAAGTTTCTGCAAGCTCCTCTTGAGGTCCTTGCTGATATTATGCTTCGATGACGCAAAGTCGATGATGGCGTCCAGCTGTTCCGTCGCCACCTCGAAGGCCGAAAGCCCATCGCGTTTGCGGTTCATCGCCTCCACAAGCCATGGGCCGTCAATAACCTCTACCGGCGTTTTTTTAGCCGAGAGGAAGGTTAAGTGACCCACGCTGGCGCTGCGCACTGAGCTGCCGACTATTGCCTCTGGCCTCCTAGGCGGAGACCTGAACAACCCACCTCTTGCGAAGGGGTTGTCGCCTACACTACTACCACTAGTTGAAGAATTGCCTTGGTTTTCCATTTTGGTCCCACGAGTTGCTCGGGAAATAGGTCCACCACGCCAGAGCCCAGCATGACGCGGTAAGGGACAATTACTGTGGAGGGTGCCCAGGTACCCCACAGGCTCCGTTAAAGGCCTAGCTTATTATTTCACCCCCTGGCCATGCATCCCCTCGGCACGGGTCGCTTGACGCCTTGGGATTAGGGGTTAGGGACGATGGTCCCGGTCTAACTCGCAGTGGCCATGGGGAGGGGCCGTCAAGCCCTTGGACAAAGTCCCTGCTGCCCCCTGTGTGTGTGTGTGTGTGTGTGTGTGTGTGTGTGTGTGTGTGTGTGTGTGTGTGTGTGTGTGTGTGTGTGTGTGTGTGTGTGTGTGTGTGTGCCTGTGCGCACCCACCCAAAAAAAATGTCACTTATTTTTCAGGTACTTATCCTTGACTGATTTACTCGCAACAAGTTGCATTCGACGCAGGATACTCTACCATTGTTTCCTATTGAAAATTGGTCAGATCGGACTATGGGCTCGGAAGTTATGGCCAAAATACCTTTTTTCATAGAAAAATTGCTTTAAAAAATGTCACTCATTTTCAGGCACTTATCCATAACCGATTTACTCGCAACAAGTTGCATTCGATGCAGGATACTCCTATTGAAAATTGGCCAGATCGGACTATGGGCGCAAGAGTAATGGCCAAAATACTATTTTTATAATGCACGAGAAAGGCACCATTACCGCTAGGTGGATTAATCAGGGTTTTTTCAACTATTGACGACATTGATATCATGGCACATAACTTTGTGAGGATGGAGGAAGCCTACATCAGACTGAAAAGCGAAGCTAAACGGATTGGACTAGTCATCAATACGTCGAAGACGAAGTACATGATAGGAAGAGGCTCAAGAGAGGTCAATGTAAGCCACCCACCACGAGTTTCTATCGGTGGTGACGAAATAGAGGTGGTTGAAGAATTCGTGTACTTGGGCTCACTGGTGACCGCCGATAACGATACCAGCAGAGAAATTCGGAGGCGCATAGTGGCTGGAAATCGTACGTACTTTGGACTCCGTAAGACGCTCCGATCGAATAGAGTTCGCCGCCGTACCAAACTGACTATCTACAAAACGCTTATAAGACCGGTAGTTCTCTACGGGCACGAGACCTGGACGATGCTCGTGGAGGACCAACGCGCACTGGGAGTTTTTGAAAGGAAAGTGTAGCGTTCCATCTATGGTGGGGTGCAGATGGTGGACGGTACGTGGAGGAGGCGAATGAACCACGAGTTGCATCAGCTGTTGGGAGAACCATCCATCGTTCACACCGCGAAAATCGGAAGACTGCGGTGGGCCGGGCACGTAGCCAGAATGTCGGACAGTAATCCGGTGAAAATGGTTCTCGACAACGATCCGACGGGAACAAGAAGGCGAGGTGCACAGCGGGCAAGGTGGATCGATTAGGTGGAGGACGATTTGCGGACCCTCCGCAGACTGCGTGGTTGGCGAAGTGCAGCCATGGACCGAGCTGAATGGAGAAGACTTTTATGTGCAGCACATGCCACTCCAGCCTTAGTCTGATAATAAATCAAATAAAAACGTGAATATGCAGACCCATTATCTGTTCATTGATTTCAAAGCAGCGTACGATTCAGGGAAAATAAAAGAGTTGGGACAGATAATATCCGAATAGGGTTTTTCGGCGAAACGGATGAGACTGATACGTGCAACGCTTGAAATCAAGAATTCGGATTCCAGACGAAGTGACAATCTCGTTTGCAACATTAAATGGTTTGCAGCAGGTTTGTTGCCTACGCCCATCCGAAGCAGATGCACCTATTTTACAATGCGTCTCTCGCCGATCTACCGAACGTCTAATAATATGAGGTTGTTGAAGTGAAGGTGACTGATTGCAACATCGAAAGTTTTTTTTATTGTCTTTATTAGGGAGACTCTCAGCCTGAGACTGGCCTGTCTCCTCATCGAAAGTAGAAACAAACAGGAAATATACTTATTGTATTTTAGCAACCGGTCACGAACTCTCTATCTAATTGTTGAATTTTACTAAAGATATTAATTATTATTTATTAGTTTATTGAATTGTTCTAAGTTATTGTTGTTTACGCCTAGAGTCTCGAATTGAATTTATAGGAATGTCCAACAAAACTATCTTTGAATAATTATGAAGTCGAGTACTCGTTCCTTAATATTGTAGATTGGCACAGAACAAATAACTGCTTTTAAAATTCATATGTCGGAACGATAGCTGAGTAACATAAGCTGTGCCATAGATTTTGCATCAACCGTCATTTAAACTCGAAGTGATCCGTGTGAATTATAAAGAAGTTTACAAACATAAGTCATCAAGAATGTATCCATAATAAATTAATTGTAACCAAGAACTAATTTGTAGGAGAGTTCTAATCTCCGTCGATAAATAAACGGGATTTAAAACACGGAATAGATTTTTTCCTCGTTGCATATGTAACATATTGAACGCCTCGTTTTCGGATCAAATGGGTTCCAATATGCCGCAGTCACTACATTGATATGAAGAAACCAGCTTGGAACTAAGCTGTTTGATCTGTGGATTGCCAGACAGAGCAGTCAAATGGTCAGTAGCGATAACTGCCATAGGTGGTTGTATTGGCGTGATTGCGTCCAGAGGACATCTCCGGCCAAATTGCCAAAATATCCGCTTCGGTTTCGACCATATCCTCCGCTCAGCTGATCGGAGATCATTATCACAGATGCAGGAATCAGCCCAGCCCAATTACTGCTAAGTCCGCAGTCGCTTCTGTTTCCGCACCTATACCTACAACACTCCCACCATTAACGCCGTCAACATCAAGTAATGTATCCGACCCTACGTGAACCTTCCAAAGCTTCATGTCGATCCCATTGACTCAATCAGTTATGAAAACAGCACCGTTTTTGCCGCCGGCACATGTGATCACAGCTTCGTCAACACAAACTCGTCAGGATCTCGTTGTGCAACTTCCACATCAGAACCAAGGCTTCGTTTCTTAGAAGAAGAACACTCACTTGAAATTATGCATCTAACGTTATCAGCTGCTAATGGAAAAGCGTACAGTAGTAGCAGCAAACACAACTTCTACTACGTTACCCTTGGAAAATGCATTAACCCAGCAGTCCTGTCCTGTGTCCTATTTTCGGCTTATCAACCACGCACAATCACTGCCTGGCTACCTCCTGCACCGCTCCTGCTCAACCCGTAATAGGGTAAGGGAGTTATTTTGGACCACTTTAGGACCGGACTTTATGACCGAACTATTTTTCGAATAAAAGTTAGAATTTGACATCAGTGTTGCGCTTAATCATTATCAGACGATCATGATTGCAATTTTCATGTGAAAACTTTTCACGTGAAAACAGTAGGCGAGTTTTCGCCGGCGACAACTTCTCAAATGTTGTACTGATTTTTTCGAAAATTTGATTTTTCCCAACCCTGTTTGACATAGTTATTGATCAATTTATTTTTATTTATTATTAATTAACAATTACCATATAGCAACATAAATAATCACATATTGATTTTCAATGCTTATGCTACTATGCAACATCTAATACCAATAACTACATACTAAATAAGATATTTAGATTCCGCTTAAATAAAGAAAAACTTCTTTCGCACCTATGATTCCTAGGTAAATCGTTCCAAATTCTTATAGCTCGTAGGCGGAAGGAGTCTCTTGAACTGTTTGTGAAACATCTAGGAACGATAAGTAACGACCCTCGCGAAGAACGAGTATATCTAAAAAAAATCTCGAAGATAAATTGTAGAGTTGTTAATAATTTTGAATGTTTGGATACAGGTTCTAAACTTTAAATGATTTGTAAAATCAGTTCCAAGAATAGCCTTTCTATAATTGGATAAATGATCAAACTTTTTCAGATTAAAAGCATATCGTGTAGCAGCGTTGAATACTTGGTTTAGTTTTTTCGTGTTTTTTTAGTTACAAGGCCAAACAAAATATCACCATAATCAAACAATGGAACTAAAAGAGACCTGACCAGTTGAATCCGGATATGTTGGGGAGTACACCGTCTCAATAATACAAGCGAGTGTAAGGCATTATAAATTTTACTGCACACGGCATTAACCTGAGGTGACCAGTTCAAGTTAGTATCCATCATTAAACCAAGATTTTTGACGACATTAGAATATTCAATTATATCGTTTCCCACTCTAACTGATGGTACATTCGACAAAACGGCACGTTTTGTGTGAAAAATAATCGTTTGGGTTTTTCCTCCGTTAAGAATCAGGCCGTTTTGCTCGCACCATAGCAATATACTCTGAATGTCAGAGTTCATTCGATTTACCATTTCAGATATTGTGCCAGGGACCCCAGATATGTATAATTGACAGTCGTCTGCATACAGGTGGAATCGACAATGTGACAGATTCAATGGAAGATCGTTAATGTACATTGAGAAAAGTAGCGGTCCGAGAATTGAACCTTGAGGCACCCCGCTTAGAACAGGAATTAATTCAGATTGTTGGTTGTTGAAGTCAACGTATTGCAATCGGTTGGACAAATATGACTGAATTAATTTTATGGAGAATTGATCTAAATAGAAGCTATATTTTAACTTGTTACACAATTGTCTATGATCAATAGAATCGATTGCTTTACTAAAATCAAGAAGAACCAGTAAAGTGACCATCTTCTTGTCTAACGCTTCTCTAATGTCGTTTTCTATTTTAATAAGCGCGGTTACGGTGCTGCATGATTTCCTATATCCAGACTGGAATGGACATAACAGATCATTGTGTGTCAAGTAGTCATTCAGTAGCTGAGAGAGTAGTGATTCGAATATTTTTGAGAGGGCACAAAGAATACTGATCGGACGATAGTCTCTTTCAGTAACTGGGTGGTCAATCTTACCTATTGGAATTACTTTTGCGATTTTCCAATCAAGTGGGAAATCTGAGGAAGTGATACAACAATTAAAGATATCCCGAATGTATGAGAGAGTAACACTTAAAGACATTTTTAAGACTTGTAGTGGAATTGAATCATTACCAACAGCATCACAAGAAGATTTAACAAACTAAAAGAGCTTGAGCTTGAGCTTGAGCTTGATGACCGTACAATTCGTAGTTGCTACTCCGTGATTGATCAGAACAATCAAAATTGCACAGGGAACCAATAGTTGGTGCTTGGGATTAGCTATCCAACCTCAATGTGCACAGATTGAGAGCTCAAGACATTATAGGATCAATAACGGCGCCGGCCACGTCCTTACGGTCATCTGGGAAAGGAAGGATTATTGGTGTGACAGCTGTTGCTACTAGAGACCGAGAACACCTCTGCATCTCCACAGTTGTCACAGGAGGGATTTTCATAAGTGGGACGAGGTAAATAATTGCATGGCTCTGGATTCACCTTGGTAAGTGATGCGATCCATGCAACCTTGATGAAATAAATCAGATATTTAATCCCTAATAATCGCCGTCACCATAATTGACGAACTGTTCAATGGTTTTAAATGCGAAATGTATCAAAAATGAGCAGATTTTGATTCATTGTTAGTATTAGTATCTTTACTGGAGGTTTTGATACTTGTTTTGAAAGTTTGTTGTATATATTGTATATCGATACTTATTGTGGCGAACTGTCAATTTATGTTAATTACATACAGAAATTATTATCACAGAGAAACAGACGTAACAGGTAAAACATTTTTCTTAAAAATCCATCGAACAATTACTCTACGTATTCATATGCTGCACATAATAAAGTTTAATACAACAATGTCGAAAGAAAGTGCTAGTGTGAAATGTCAAAGAAATTATGGAATGAATTTTAAACGCTAAATTCATCACAGTTGCGTATGTTTGCCTTTGTTATTGTCATTAGCCTTTTCACGCAAATTTCATCTATGATTTAAATCTAAGATAAAAACGATCAGAAAATGATAATAAAGAAAAACTAACTCTACACCGCACTTTATTTGGGTATGTCCGTCATCCCCTTACCCTCATGTGAGAAAGAATTGTTGATGTTGGACTCAGGGATTGTGTAACACACCACACCGTCCCTGACGCCAAATGCCCGGATGAGCTGTTGTAATTCTCTAATCCCAAATCCTAGCATTCATCAAAGAAATAAAAAATGTTAGTCTAACCTCGAGTCACCACGAGCATGTTCGCCTCTATCCCTCTCTCACTAAATTAATAATGAGATGATATGGACTATACATATCACAAAGAAACGTGGCTTCGCAAAGTGTTATAAACCACTGAGCCTACCAAATAAACGAACTTGAGAAAAAGGGATTGCGGAAATAATGTTAATACATTTGCACATAAAGCACTCTTTTGGTAGGCTTATGAATAACCGATACGATATGCCACTATTTTCGAAAATCTACTGTTGATTATTTAGAAAGAATTGATCACTGTATTACTAATTATAAAGAAATATCAGTTTAGGAAATGAGTATAAGTATTCGCTTAGCCCATACTTTTAAAGACAAAAAGTTGAATGATCGTCATACCACTTTTTTTATATCGGGCAAGACATCAACGTTTGCTATTCGGTCAACCAATGGAACTGTAACTGTAACTTGCTAATGAAATGGTTGAACTTAATTAAGCTCAAAAGTTGTCAACCGCGTACTGTTTCTTGTAGAATGCAACTTCTCATTAAAAAATTCTAGTTTTCCAAATGCGAATATCTTCCGAGTTTCTAACTGCAGGGAACAAAACGTATCACCTATTCCCCGTGCAAACATCTTGAGCCGCGTCGCTAAAAAAAACATTTTTGAAGTGAAACAGTTCTTTGTTATGGGAGAGGCAAACAGCAAATGGTAAACAACTAAGAGACAAAATTTTAAATTATGCCACGCTATTACAGATAAAAACTAGAGGTTCAATACAATTCACATGCTTCCAGAACATTATACAAATTAATGCACTAATATAAAGTAAACCAAACTACATTTGTATATAAAAAAATACTTCCGCGAATAAGGGTGTTCACTTATTCTCCATGATCATTCGTTCACAAACACCACACTTCCAATGAAACACTATTGAATTTATAATAAATCTTCTTCTGGTTTGCTTTAGCTACCATCTATCAGCCAAAAGTATACAAATGGCTGATATGGTTGCAATGCGAAAAAAATGAAAAAAAGACGTCTTTCTTCGCGCACAGCACACTACGATCCTCAGAAGATTTAACAAACTAAAAGATTTAACAAAGTATTTCGTCATTTGTAACACACCTAAATGAGAAATTCGGGTGTGTTTCAATGTCGTCATTTTGATTGAATGAAAGTGGAGTGTAATGAGCAACAAAGAATGAGTTCAGAGTATCAGCACTTACATCCCCTCCACCCATACAAGTGTTTGTTTGTTTTAAGCCTAATCGTTTAATGTTCTTCCAAAGTTGCTTAGCAGGAAGGTCAGCTCTTAACTGTGAGGTAAAATATTGACGTTTTGTACGATTGACCTCTTGGTTTGTTAAATTACGAAGACAATTACCTATGCAACCTATTCCCTATGCAACTAAAAAGTGGTGAATGCTAGGTAGGATATGTAGGTAAAAATGTTGTAAACCCCACTTAAAGAACCAAACTATCATAAATTCTGAAGATATGTTAGATTTTATTTTGGACCACCTGTTTCTATTTTGGACCACCCATTGAACATATTTTGGACCACTCGAATAATTTTGTATTGCTTGCAAAGTTATGTTACTATTAAATTAAATTAGTGATCTCCAGCATTTTCGGCGTTTTTATCCTTGTTAATCCTTCTTAAGTCCTTGTTAAGCAATACATTTTTATAAGCACTCAAATTCTTAGAACAATATCTACTAGCTAAGGGTATTGAAACCAATAAAAATGCCAGCACCACTCGGTACAGCATCATTAATGCAAAACAAACGTGCGGCACATGGCCTGGTAACTCCTACCGTGCCATATTTGTATGTAGTTTATCAGATCTGATTTGCGTCATTGATAGTAGTGGGTTGCCCGGTTCTTCCTTGCTCCTTGCACATACTTTTTCTAAGCGAAACATAATCGTTGAACGCGGAACTCTGTTGCATTGGCAAGCAGCACGGACGGAGAGCTCTAGCAAAGATTGGTTCATGTCATGTAGCTTTTTTTAAACTATTTTCGTATGGAAATAATGAAAACAATTACACGTTGGTTTAATATACATTTTCTAGGGCTTACATCAATGAACGGTAATTTATAAATGCGGTATGAACAGTAATTTATGAATGGTTTGACACTATAGAAACAAATGGTTGGTAAAAACAAAAGTTATTATTATTATTATTACTTTATTTACTTAATTACTTTATTTATTTAAGAGTATCTTTATTTAAGAGGCTTTTAGCCCTTGGCTGTCTCACCTCAGGTAACGAAAAGGCAAAAGTTTAAGAGATCTAGAACTTAAAAGGAAGGTATGTCGAAAATATGTTCGATTCAATAAAAAATGAACCTATTTTGGACATACCTTTAAATACCGTTTTTAATCTGACAATGTTTCGCTGGAGGTATGAAACTGCTTCAATTAGGTTTCAATAAGTCAACAACATCATTCGCATGTTTGAAATCTATGTACAAATAAACTTACAGCTTTTGAAAGTTGACTTCAATTTTACAATGTCGTCTTGGTTTTGGTCCAATCCAGCCGGAATGGGTAAATGCGTGAAAATATTCTTAATAATTGCTATATTTTATAAAAAAGAAAACAAATGTAGGAGATACCTTATGGATAGTTTCTTTTTGCAATAAAAATTAAATGTTGCATGTTTTATTTAGTTTTGTGTGATATAAATGCAAAATTCAGCTAGGTGGTCCAAAACATGAGCACGGTCCAAAATACAGCCGTTACCCTACCCTTCATCGCCTGAGCAGTGTGCACAAGCACAACCATTAAAGTACTAGTTTAAAGTACTGGTTTAGTAATACTCTTATAGAGTAAATTATGGTCTTCAAGAGCGTTATAAAACTTAAAATGTTACTTGGGATAAGCTTCCATGCGCAACTTTCGCCTGTGCAGAGCAACCATGTGCATCAGGCATCAGGTAAAGGCACTCGAATCTGTACGCTACCAACTTTTACCAACATTTCATTTTTTTACGGAGCACTGTTTTTAGTTTAAGGAGCATTTTCTCAGGTTAAGGAGCATTTTTTATTGGTTTAAGGAGTATTTCTTATTTTTAGGGAGCATTTTCCTTAGTTTTCGGAGCATTTTTCTGTTGAATAGGGTTACCAAGCAAAACAATCAACTTCATACTCCAGGGGCTATAGAATGGTGCATAAGATTCTACTATTTCACTACTACTATTACTACTATTACTACTATTACTACTATTTCACAATAATTCTTAAGATCAGTAGATATGATCAGTTTTTTTTAAGTTTAAGGAGTTTAAGGAGCATTTTCTCAGGTTAAGTAAGCATTTTTCAATTGTTTAAGGATAATTTCATCTGTTTTAATGGGCAATTTTTGGGCTACCATACGTTTTGCTTTGCATGGTTTTGCTTTGTAGCCGCGCGTCTTACCGCACGGCTAAGAAGGGCCCCACCTCTACCAGCACCAAAGGCAAATATAGGGGATGTCCAAACCAGGGTAGAAATATTTCACAGTCAATGCAGTGAAAAACATGGATCTCAGTAAAATCTGCAGTCGCCTTCATCGCCGCCGCGGTGAGTGCGACTGGGTGCAGCCGAAAAATCATTTCCAACACCGACCTGAACGGTGCTACTCACAAGTCGCTCTGACACGCTGCTCAGTTCACGCCTTACCGTATGACTGTGAGTGGCCCATTTAAACGTGTTGTGAATTTTTTCAATTTGCTGGGTGAATGTGTACATTTTGCTGTGGTAAATTTCATCTTCGCGGCGCAGTGGGTGATGTGAGTTCTGTTGTTTACTTTTCTGTCTCTACGGGAATGTGAGGCTGATTTCAAAGCAGGAAGAAAATAAAAACATGATATAAAAAAACATCACCTTCATCCAGTGCTGCCGAAAATTTACAACCCTGGTCCAAACTAACTGGGATAGGCAAATTTTGGGCATATTTAGATGTGTTGTAACTATGTTAATTATTACCCAATTTGGACAATTCAGGAATGCCTGAAATAGAAATTTAATGTAGTTTCACCATATGTTCATGTAACTGACCATGGCCATCGGATGCCAGAGATATTCCGGATTTTTCGAAGGTAGGTTCAGAACCGTAAATTTGTGGTGGGTATTAGGCTAAGTTGTGGTTAAAAACAGAATAATATTAGTAACCACAATTAAAGTAGGGCTCTTTCTGATTAGAACCATATGTTGAAATTCGAAATCGGACCAGAATCAAGTTAGATATGGCCATTTGTTTAGAATCGGTACCGATCGGGAGTTTCAAAAGGGACCAGGCCACAAATTCTTTTGAATCAAGCTTTTTGACCGATCTTCCATTATGATTACATTCCAGAAGTCTTCTGTCACGTCAAGAATGAAAAACCAACCAAAAAGACAGATTCTGAAGTCGCTGCCTTGCATGCGACAGGGAGAGTCAGATAGGCTAGTTGAAATTTATTTGATTTAAGTTTGTGCGAAAACACGAATTTTCCAAAGCTTCTAGATTTGTGATTTTTAATCAGTACTGTAAGCACGTGCTACACTTCATACAAATCATTGTATCGAAGTCTTACAATCCTTCTTCTTCTTCTTCTTAATGGCATTACATCCCCACACTGGGACAGAGCCGCCTCGCAGCTTAGTGTTCATTAAGCACTTCCACAGTTATTAACTGCGAGGTTTCTAAGCCAGGTTACCATTTTTGCATTCGTATATCATGAGGCTAACACGATGATACTTTTATGCCCAGGGAAGTCGAGTCAATTTCCAATCCGAAAATTACCTAGATCGGCACCGGGAATCGAACCCAGCCACCCTCAGCATGGTCTTGCTTTGTAGCCACGGATCTTACCGCACGGCTAAGGAGGGCCCCTTACAATCCTGTATTATTTTAATACAGTGCCTAACTGTATAAAAAGCTTACATTTCTTGTATTAAAACATTGCAGAATTGTATATACCCAAGTGTTATACAATAATATTGTAACATTTTTTTTGTGCGTAGTCGATCGGCATTAGGAGAGGAATCCGTAACGCTATTATTTTTCCTTGTACGATTTCCAAGCGGCACGATGTTTTTTTTCTCAATTTGAATCGAAAGCTTCCAAGAAAGTATTCTTTTCTATTATTTCTTTCATACATTTTTTTTAGTTCAATGACAAATACAAAATTAAACACAAAATGCTTTAGAGTAATTCTTACCATGAATGTTTATTAATCTGTTCGATCATACAATACCTTTGTTTTTCTTCAATTTTGGTGTTGGTTGATGGTTGGACTGAGATGGTTACGGCAACTGTGGTAGCGGTGGGTACGGCAGCTGCGGTGGCGGTGGGTATGGCAGCAAAGGTGGTGGTGGTGGAAACCGAACCTCACTATTTTTCACCAAAGCAGCAAGCACGTCTTCAATTTTAACATCCAAATTATGTTTGAGGTTAACATCTAGATCAGCTCCCACATTAATAAGATCTCCAATATTGTTGTCTTTTACTTGAATAGGACTACAGTATACCGCGCTGATAAAGATCAGTGCAAAGAGGATTAAAGTTTTCATTTTAATAATTTTGTTGCTTGCTTGAAGCGAATGGAATGAATGAATTATTGATCGAGAACAACGGGTTTTATATCGCCAATCGAATCGAATGGTAATGAGCTCTCTCTTATCGAATCGCTCTGATTTTGTAATCAATTGGTATGAAAATTGATTTGTCATTTCTTAAGCATGGTGATATTTAAAAAAAACTTGATATGATTTTATTGCTCTATGCGATAATTTAACAAATCCAAAGACTTAATCCGTATAATTATTGCTGAATGACACATCACTAAAGATAAGATCTTTTATATTTTTGTATTTGATTCTATCAATGATTACCCGGATTAGACAATTACTTCACTATTCTAGCTTGGTAAGAAATATCTTTTCAAATATGTGGAAGATGAGTTAGAAAGCCTAATCGATAAATGCACGGTATTACCACATACAATCAGGCATAACTCTCGTAACATTTTCAAAGTCATCGACACAAAAACGTCACTTCCTTCAACTTGAGTAAATTATGATCCAGATGAAGGTGAGCAATCAATAATGATTATCTGAACTGACAAAATCAGTCCACGATAGATTTTTTTTGTTTATTTAACCAACATGTACGGGTTTGATTTCTTTGTCTACAGTATGGCAAGCACAATTATACAATTTCAAACAAGTATTGACGTCGAAATCATAATTTGAAGCCCTTGAAAATGAATGAAGTTCTATATCTGGGTTTTCAATATCTTGAATTTAAAGGAAGACCTGCAAGTCTGCAAAACATTCTTCAAAGTCTGAGAGAATTCCGATAAGTTGACCGTTCTTTTCGTAGAGCGAACCTTTCGAAAATGTAAATGTACTTCGACTTACAAAATAAGCCAACCACTATAACATTTATTTGCCGATAAGTTAAAATAAATGCTAAGGATTCGGAAAATGCAATAGCACTTACGTCAGCTATGCGACCACGGCCAATCATGGTCTGTTTAGCATGAGACCAATTCATAGTAAATTGTAAAAATGTCCCATCCTGATTAGCAATGAAGGTTTCTCGAAGCCTATCACTTGGCCGCGGAAGGAACAAGAAACAAGAATAGCAGATAATGAATTGCTTCCTAAAGGATCACGCTCATCACAATAATGGTTCAGTAGTTATGGCGTCTTCGTCCACGTTGTCGTAACGACATGGCATGAAAAAAAGTTTACGGTAGAATGAAATGTGCTAAAGTTTATGCCCCAATGCGCGGGAAACTCTTCATTCTGTCATGATATAATGGCAATCAGCAGATTGTTTTGAATATTCATTGGTTAGTTATATGGTGGATTTCAAGCCAGAATAGAAACGTTTGTTATCACTGATTTAACATGATTTTTTTTTCGATATCCGTCTCCAATTTTTATGATTTTTAAGGGTAATCAAGAAATCTCAGGTACTTATTCAAAAGAACGTATGTGATTTTGTAAACAATGAGTCATACGTCGATTTGTCTAATCTGATAGCTCTCCCAAACCATCACCACAGAAAAGTAGGTGGAGGCATCGGCTACCTGTTCGTGGTGTTACCGACAGATTCGAATAAACAATATCCAGTCGAGATGCACTGCAACTCCGAAATATATATTTCGTAAACCAACCAACAATATATATATTGAGCATTTTGTTTTACGCCAGTTTATCAAACAATTGGTTCAAATTGTATAATGTTGTAATGACTAAATGAAATTGTAACCATAAAATTGTAACAAATATAATAATCTACATAGTAGATATTAAAGCACCACAAATTCCCTTCCTTCTCTAAAGTTTTTCCTAACCTCAATCAAGCCGCAAATCTTTCGGTGGTTAAAAAACTGTCTAATCATTTACGGTTTTACTGTTCGACCAACCAGCTTATTATGGCTGACTGTCATCATTCCGAGAGTATATACACCAACGAACATTTCGTCGAAACATGACACTACCTATATCAATTATTGCACTCGTTTACTTATTTAAAAAATATGAAATATCGCAGTAATTAAAATTTCGTATCTGGTCTAATTTTTTTCATCCAAAAAAACATTTTTTTCTTTCTGTCTTTTCTTATTCAGAAGCTCTGGATATTTTTACGAATAACCGTCGCTTTACTAAAAAATATAATTTTGTTATCTATTGCATTTATTTGACAGGCTCAGGCGTGTATAACACTTAACGGAGCCGAAACTCTTTATGATATTTAAAAACCATATCATTATTATTAACAGATAGTAAGGGGAAGTGACATTGACCAAGATACTCGTGGTAACTCAAGGTTAGATTGCGTAATTTCAGGATGGACAGGGTTGGGATTTTGGTTTGGGGTATTTCAGCTGCTCATCCGGGTATTTGACGTCAAAAACGTTGTAGCGTAGCGTCGTGCTACAGTTGAAGTTCGTCAGGGAGCATCTTCCGGATGACCAGGGCTTCATGGTACACGGAACAAGAAGACAAAGACAAGAAAAAAAAAAACTTGGTAAGAAAAAAAAATGAAATATTAGACTTTGATGTCAGACGAGCAAAGAAAGTCATAGATAGCCTGCATATATACCACATCGCGATCCCCCAAAACACTTCTTACTTCCCTGTAGGGTTGTTTACCTCGGGCCACAAGGGTATCCAATAGTTGCTCCCTGGAGGCGTCGTTTTCCAAGCAATCAATGTCATCGTAACCGGCTCCACACCTACATATATTGCTATCGACCAGGTTTATTCTATAGAGATCTGCGTTTAGTGAATAGTGATTGGACATAAGCCTCGACATCGTACGAATGACGCCTCGACTTAAGTCCTCACCTCTGAACCACGCTCGCGCAGAAACTTTAGGAACTATGGAAAACAGCCACCGTCCAAGTTCATTGTGTGACCAAATCGTTTGAAGAGTACTCTGACGGACGATAAAAAAATATGATACAACACATGCTCTATTTTAGATTGTAGCTGACTACATGTTGCTTGGACATGGCAAATGAAGCTTTCAAATTGACGCTACGACAATAAAAATAACTACATAACTACTGCTCGGGTAGGGTCGTAAATAATTAGGTCAAATACAAGATACTATTATTATACCATGACTGTTGCAATGCCGGGTCAATGCAAATAAGGCTGTCAGAAAAATGGATGAATGGTTTCGGATTATTCTACCTTCCACTTCTCCACTAACTGTCATACAACAAAGGGGTAGTTTTATGCAGGAATCAGGCAAACAAAATCAACAGTTATGCTAATTCAGAACATCGGAGTGCTGGATTTTACACTTCAAATTTGCATGTCAGGCAAATGGGCATGCTCGGCATCCACGGCGTGGAAAATTAAAATGAAAATAATTGTTCTGTCTAGGAGGTGTATATTTCGTTGTTCCTCACTGTCGGCGAACGGTTGAACGGTGGACGTGAATTCTATTTTCGAAATGGAAAGCTCTGCAACTGTGCCGTTCTCAACAAGTCGAGTAGTATAGACCGGCCTAAGCGAGTCGCAAACAGTATACTGATAGGCGCAATTTAATAATTTAATTAGAGGTATGAAATGGTTTAATGGCAAAAGCGAGTGTAGCAGAAACACCCAAGCTTAGCGTTTAGGGAAGATAACAGAGGCTATAAACTACAGATAAAGATTGTCGCTGTCGTAACTGGTCGGAAAAAAACTTTTAATGGCTGGGATAGGCTGGAAGCAAAATGACAAAGAAAAATGAATAGGGAAAGAGGCCCCAAAACGCCCCCCCCCGATGCGAAACGCCTTTTGTGGTTTCCCTCATATTTACCGTCATTAATATGTCCGTAACAAAACTAGATCTAAAATTATGTAGGATAGGCGAAGAAAGACAAAAAGACAATAGAGCAGTGTTTGCTTAGCTAGGGCATATTGCCCCCCCTTCCCCTATGGTTCGACAGCTTTTTACTCAACATGTTCGAGAAAAGAAAAAAAGGAAACCTCTTTTGTGTAAATTTATCACACTCACTGAATTTTAATTTCCTACTGCTTCATCTCCATCAATTGCATTACTCCTTGGACGGAAATTACAAAGCAGACTATTTTAACAGTTTCATATGTAAATAGTTCGTAATGTAATATGTAAATAGTCGCAGAAGGTTTGATGGTTGAATATGTGTTTGAAGTATTAGTGTGAGTAGATTTACTGTAATAACGTTAGTCGTGAAATACGAAGGCGCATCATCTGTGGAAGTCGGGCCTACTACGGGCTCCAGAAGAAACTGCGGTCGAAAAAGATTCGCCACCGCACCAAATGTGTCATGTACAAGACGTTAATAAGACCGGTAGTCCTCTACGGACATGAAACATGGACAATGCTCGAGGAGGACTTGCAAGCACTCGGAGTATTCGAGAGACGGGTGCTTAGGACCATCTTTGGCGGTGTGCAAGAAGACGGTGTGTGGCGGCGAAGAATGAACCACGAGCTCGCCCAACTCTACGGCGAACCCAGTATCCAGAAGGTAGCTAAAGCCGGAAGGGTACGATGGGCAGGACATGTTGCAAGAATGCCGGACAGCAAACCTGCAAAGATGGTGTTCGCTTCCGATCCGGCCGGTACGAGACGGCGTGGAGCGCAGCGAGCGAGAGCGTGGGGCGTATCCGAGGATGGAGAGATGCGGCCTCGAACCGTGCATTGTGGCGTCAAATTGTTGATTCAGTGTTATCTGTTTAGATGTTAACTAAATAAATGAAATGAAATGAGATTTACTGTATTGTGTATATTATTGTATTTTAACTTTGTGATTATTAAATCATAAATTTTGAATGTAGAATTATAAGGGAAAAATGCTAAAGAATGCACCGATGGGGTAGAATTGCCCAATACTTGAATCATTCGTAAAATCGTTTATTGAAGAAAAATGCTATTCATTAACAAAAAAAAAACCCTGATTAATCCACCTAGCGGTGTTGGTGCCTTTCTCGTACAAAAAATACTAAAAGATATGAGTGGGTGTTCTTCAGCGTGTTTTGCGCATAAAAAATTGTATTTTGACCACAGAAGAAGATCAGATCAGAAGTTATGATCCCATAGTCCAATGTGGCCAATTTCAAATAGTAAACAATGGGGCAGAAATCCCCGTCGAATAGAACTTGTTGCGACTAATTCGGCCAACGCTATGTTCCAAACTAAGGTGATGGCTGTGTGGATTGTAGGATAGCTCCCCGAAAACTATTTTCCCGAATGCAATTTTCCCGAAAAAAAAAATTCCCCGAATGCTTCTCTTTTCTTTTTGAATCCCGAGTAGACGAAAATAGCTCAATAATATCAAATGTTAATAAGATAGCAAAATGAGATATGGACATGATTGATATAAGAGATAAAAGAACAGACGACAATATCAATATTTTGCACTAAAATATCATAAGGATATCAAGTTATGTTATTTGTAATAAGTGATCAATATCATGTGCCATTAGTTTGTTCTTATCCATAGCATATATTGATATTTTAATGATATTTCGGAGCAAATTTTTGATATTGTTGCCTGTTCTTTTATCTCTTATATCAATCAAATCCATATCATGTTTTGTTATTCTGTTCATGGCTTTTGCCCGGGATACGGTACAAAGCAATGGGTATCCAGTTAGCCATGTGAGCAATGGCATAGGATAGCCAATCCAGATATTGCGAGTTTAATTCTCTTCCCGGCCTAGGACGCTTTCGTGTAGGAAACATTCTTGAATCTTTGGGTATCGTGTATCCGTTGTACTCGCCACACAAGATACATACTCATTACTCATGCAACTGTTGAGCAAGTTTGAGTTGGAAAGTAGAGCCATTGAAGAAGAAGACCAAGTCGTGAAAGAAGGCTATGCTTTCTTTGAATGAATGCATCTGGCCGGTATAAGGCGAAATGAGGAGATAATGTTTTCTTTAAATGAACACATTTTTCCTGTATAAGACAAAGAGGGCAGATGGGTGTTATACGTCAAATACCATCAAATGTGTTTCCATGAAAACTTATTCAGCAAAATGTTTTTCGGTGAAATGTTATACAATCGATACTTATTGGTCAACCTTCCGGGACTCGCCCCGATGTAAAAAGTACAATACTTTCGAAAAAAGTACGCTTGTCATTCACAAGAGCAGCGAGACTCCGTAAGTGATCCAGGACCATGCGAATCCCGGAAGCCTAATAAGGGATACCATATATATGTTTCTTATTCTAGCCAAATCCGTCTACATCAAAATAAGAGATCACATTCATGCTTATTTCGGACAAACACCAGCTACCAAAAAGGGACATTTATTTATCTTTGCCTTATTTCGAGCTAACGCATGCTTCTTAAGAAGGGACTACATCTACAATTGCCTCACTTCATGAAATGTCTTCTTTTAAGGACAAGCCTCCCGGAACTCAGAGGTAAATTCACTCGCGTTTTCAAGGGCACATCACTCAATATGAGAGCAACGCACAACTATTATTTTTATTAATCCAGCTGTGCTGTGTCGCAATATGTGTGAAATAATTAAAATTCGTGTTGAATGGTGTGTATACGAAAATACGAGTACATTTTGTTTTGGATTCCGAGTGGCTTGTCTTTAAAGAATGGATAACATCCCCCATTTCCTTATTCCGGGAATATATATTTTATTAAAGAAGAATTTCACCCTTGCCTTATGGTTATTTAGTAGGGATATACAAAGCAGGATTTTGAGTTCAAAGGCAGAATAATATTTACCCAAACGCTTTCAATCGGAATTACTGTTCGCGATTCTACTTTTTCAAAAAATGCAGCCGTTGTTCGACTAGTTTAGAAGAAGAAAAAACACCTTTTAAACACTGTACTCTAATATCTTTATAATATGACAACAGGAGGATCAAGAATTTTCAATACTTTCGAAAGATCTTCAGTTGATTATCTCCAAGAAGACACTTTTTAACGTATCTTTCAACGCTGCTCTGTTCAGACGCATACAATCGATCGCAAATATGTGTTTGTATGAGATACTTTATTTTCGGGGAAATGTTACTGTAGGAGTTCTAAAGAAACAAGTCAGGTAGTTATGGTGGTTATCTTGAAAGTAATCCTTTATTTCCAATAGCCTACTCTGGTATTCTAGATATTGGTAGCCTACTACACTGCCGTTCTACGCATGCTTGTACCAAATTCAAAAAACGACAAATGAGAAAATGGCATTTGAAATTGAACACTAATTTTCATTGCTGGCGTATAACCATAATATAAGATTATTACATCACAGAGCCATTCAGAAGACTTAATTTTATTGAAATCATTCTTATTTTTCACTCACAAATAGAATTTGCGACAACAATCTTGAAAATAGTTTGGCGGGACAGTTATGCCGAGAAATAGAGCACTTGTTTTATGGTTTCTACGCATATCAGCCCCGTTCAATGCATGATTTCGTGAATGACTACTGCGATTGAAATATGCCTCCACATGCTTTATCTATGGAAGTGAACTAGCCACGTGGTTGAAGTGATTATGTCGCTTAGAATGAGTATTGTACAAATTGCCCCCATTAAACCAGTGCAACAGGCTTAGATTGCAAGATCTAAACAGAAAATAATATTTCAATGTGTGTTATTCCATAAAATAACAGAATCCGCCATAATGATGAATATAATTACCGCGAGACAATTATGCGTAGAAATTAAGCAATGGGACAAATAGACTTGATGTTGTTTTCAATGATTTTCCGAACAAAGTTCGAAATCTGTTAGAGTTTTCTAAAAGTATACATAAAAATAGACTGCTCTATGGTGAAAAGTCAAAATCCACAAAAACTAACATGGGACAACTATGCGTAGAAGGGCAGTACATCTCTCCTATATTTTAATGATAGTTTTTACAACATAAAGTAAATTATAGTAATATAAATAATAGGTTACATAAATTCTAATTTAAGGTATTCTAGCTTGTAATTCGTAATCCATAATTCAAAAATTGAAATGAAACATTTTCTGACACAATATCTAAAGCAGTCTAGGGCATTTGTATACAACATAATCTTTCAGATAATCAGGCTTCCTTCTCTCACGATTCAATCGAGTACACGGTGCAGGTGGTTTCATAGTGTTTGATGATTCGTTCTCCGTTGTCTCCGGATGAGCATTGTTTGGGTTTACATCTGAGCATTCATTATTTCTGAAAGGATTGTTAGATATTAAACATTTGGCGTGGTTTATATGACGGTCCACTATGACACCGCTCGCTAGGTTTTTCACGGTTAGCCTTGTCCCAATTTTCTTCACAACAAGGAATGGTTGTGGATTAAAGTTTGTAGTGAGTTTGTTTCTTTTCGTGAAGTTTCTCAGAATAACGTGATCACCGACGTCGATCGTGGAGTGCTTCGCTCTGCGTGTTTTATCACCATATTCTTTCCCTTTCTCTTTCCTTGTTTTGTCCAACAGTTTCAGATCGTTCGAACTGCATTGTCCTTTTGTACTGTCTGATTCTGGAAGTTTGTCCTTCAGTGTCCTACCGAACATCAATTTGGATGGGCATATATTAGTTGTTGAATGGGAGTGTTACGGTATGCCAACAAATAATCGTATAAATCGTTTTTCCAATCCCTGCCCATAGCGAAACTTATCCTTATTGTTTTTAGTAGCGATCGATTGTATCTTTCCACAAGCCCATTTTGAAATGGAGCATACGGGACGGAATGATTTAAACTAATTGCATTTATTCTACAGAAGTTTACAAATTCTTCTGAACAGAATGGTGGACCATTATCGCATACTATTTGTTCTGGGTATCCAAATCGGGCAAAAATCATCCTCAACTTGAATATTGTTGATTTCGCAGTTGTTGAAGACATAATTTCCACTTCAGGATATCTGGAGTAGTAATCTACTAATACTAATAGGTGTATTCCGCTTGTTACTTCAGTGAAGTCTACTGCCAATTTACACCATGGCTTATCCGGAATCTGTGTTCTACACATTGGCTCAACATTTGGCTCTGACACAAGCAGACAACCTTTACAAGACTTCACGTATGCATCTACCATTTTGTCAATCTGAACCCACCATACTTTCTCTCTAAGACGCTTCTTCATGGCATCGATCCCTAAGTGCGGCTCGTGAGCAAGCTGTAGCACCCGTTGCTGTAAAATTCTTGGAATGACAATCTTGTGTCCTTTAAGTGCAGTTTCACCATCTGTCGATAAATCTACCGCAATGGCTTTATATTGACGCAACGTTTGGGGCCATCGTTTTACGGGAAACGGTAACCATTTCAATAGTTCTGAAATTTCAATGTCGTTTTTGCTTGCGTCAATTATTTCTGATAAAGGGATAGCGATTGGACATGAATCTAGTGCAACCTGGTATATGATTCTTTCACTTTCTTCGTCGTAACTCTTTACAGTTGAGCCATTTCCCGCGCATAGTCTCGAGAACGGATCGGCAATATTTGCTTTTCCAGGACGATATATGACCTTATAGTCATAAGACATTAAACGAAGTTTCCACCTTTCAATCCTAGCACATGGCTTTGCGTTGTCCCCAAAATCGACACTAATGGCTTGTGGTCCGTTATTAGCCAAAAGAACTTTCCATAGAGATAAAAGTGAAATTTTTCTGGTGCCCAAACTAAAGCCAATGCTTCTTTTTCGGTTTGTGCATATCTCTTTTCTACTTCTGATAACGTTTTAGATGCATAGCTAATAACCTTATATACCCCTTCATTCGATTTCTGGAACAGGACCGCCCCAAGACCAACCGGGCTGGCATCAGCTTCTAAAAAGGTTTCTAATTCCGGATCGAAAAAGGCCAAAGTTTCGTTTTTAGCTAAACTTGATTTTAAGGTTTCGAAAGCTTGTGAATGCTCTTCGTTCCAAATAAATGTTGTTCCTTTTCTTGTGAGAGCATTTAGAGGTTTTGAAATGGTGGACAAGTTGGGTATATACCGGTTGACGAAAGTGACCAAACCAAGGAAACTTCGAAGCTCCTCGGCTGATTTTGGTTGTCGGAATTCAGTTACAGCTTGAAGCTTTTGGTCAGATACTCTGACGCCTTCTGATGATAAATGATACCCAAGAAAATCAATCTGGCTGACATTTTCAATAGTTTTTGCATTGTTCAAAATCACATTTTTCTGCTTCAGGCGCTTTCGAACTAGTTCCGTACGGAGCTATAACATGTTTGATAGTGTTATTATAAAGTTTTATAATGTAAATTTTATGTAATAATGTGTGTACCTTAAGTTCTTCAACGTTCGGAGCAAAAATCAATACATCATCGATAAAAACGATGAGCCACGGAAAATCACCAAGGATTGTTTCCATACATTTTTGGAATAACTCAGGCGCAGCAGACAGCCCAAAAACCAATCGTTTATACCGCATTAAACCAAACGGTGAAATAAACGTTGTGATGTACCGGCAATCTTCTCCGAGCATCAGTTGATAAAAGGCTTGCTTTACATCAAACTTTGTAAACCTTGTACTTCCTTTAAGTTTACTTATCATTTGTTCCATTGTCGGTAAAGGATGGATTTCCCTGATAATGGCCTTATTTGCTTCACGCAAGTCAATAATAATCCTAACTTCATCAGAGCTTTTCCTTTTACTAACATTGGTGAAACCCACTCTGAGGCTTCGTGTACTCTTTCAATAATTCCTTGAGATTCTAACTCCTTTAATTTAAGCAGAGTAATCTCTTCCAAAGGTATGGGTATACGTCGATAAGCTTGTCTAACGGGAGAGACCAATTTGTCTATTTTTATAGATGCGCACATATCTGTATTTTAATTATATTTGATACTTTAATATGGAATAAAACCGGACAATTTTTTTTTTTAATTCTTGCCTTTGATGCAGGGCAGTTCATCAGAGTAGAGAGCATGAAGGAACTTCACGACTCCAAGTTTCTCTGCAGAATTTCCACACAACAGCGAGCATCTACCGTTTTGGATCACATGCAGCGTAGTAATGCAGCTTGTAGAACCAATCTTTATTTCAACATCCACTTCGCCGAGGACCACTAGCGGCTTCTGAGATCCATATGCTTGAAAAATCTTCTTACTACCTTTTCGCACATCGAAAGCAGCAAATCCAGTTCGTTTCAGCATCTTCCAGTCATCTTCGCTAAGCACATCTTCATCGGCGCCAGTATCAACCACAAAACGCACATTCACGCCGCCGACAGATACTGTGATACTTCTCTTTGCACTGAGTTGAAATAATTCTCGGACTTCCACCTTGTCAGTAACGTCATCCACTTCGCGAACAAATTTCAGTTTCCTATTGGGACTCACCCGGTAATCACGTGATTTCTTGAATTTTCACTCAAATGGTTTCTTCATATTTTTACGGCAGCATCGCGCATAATGGCCTGGCATTTTACACCGATTACAATGCGAATCGCGTGCTGGGCAACGATTATTTCCTCCATGACTTCCTGCACACCTCGCACATCGCTTCTGAAATTCCTTTTTCTCAATGATATTTACCTCCTCCGTTGTTTCGAATCCTTGTTTTTGTGCACCTCTGAATGCTTTGACTTGTAACTTCACAGACTCGTAGGTTCGGCAAATTTTCAACATTTCGTCCAGCGAGGTATCCGCTTCAAGATATTTAGCTCTAAGCTTGTCATCACTCGTAGTTGCGAACACGATTTGGTCCATCATCATTTCCTCAATTTGCTCTCCATAACCGCATAGCGAAGCCTGGGAACGCAAACGCATCGTGAACTGGTCTAACTTTTCGTTGGGGTTGAACTGCATCTGACGAAATTTAAATCTTTCGTAGCGTATAGACATTCGGGGAGCATAATAGTTATCCAGAGTTTCCATGGCCGCATGATATGGGTTATCCAGTACACAATGTTCATCAGCACAAACGTTTTGGGCTACCTTCCTGACATCCGAGCCTCCAAAACACATGAGCGCGCGATGCATTTCATCATGGTCATCGATGCCTTTCAACGCCAAATATGAAACAAACTGATCCCTCCAACTCTCCCACCGGGCAGACGTCGGACCATCGCCGATTTCTACGAAAGGAGTTATGTTGAAATGTAACTGAAATTCAAACAAGTAGACATTAAATTAAGCGAAAGTCATTTGCCTTGTAACGGCGGTTATGGTTCATACTGAGGTAAATCGTGGTTACCATGGCAGCCAATTCAAATTTTCAAACATTTTTATTTATTTTTATTTTTTCATTTTAGGTCCTGCGACAAGAAAAAAAATACTTATTCTCTTAATGAACTTTGAACGAAAAGATCTCTTTCGTTTTTAACATCAAATGCGGACTGGAATTCTAAATTCCCTGCGCCGGTATACCAGGTAAACGGTCTGGAATTTTTTTTTCTCTACGTTATCCTGGATTTAATTTGCGGACTGGAATTCTGCATTCCCTTCGCCATTGCACCAGTTATACGGACTCGAATAATTTGTATTCCCTTCGTTTTCATGGATATTATGTGCGGACTTGAATTCAACATTCTCTACGCAAACGAACCAGGTTCACGGACTAGAATCGACTTCTCTTCGTCATCCTGGACGTTTTAAATTTGCCAAATTAGATCATGTGATTTGCTTTAAAATAAAATTGTACGCTTTTTTTTTCTGCCACAAATTTGCCCAATTGTCTATAATTACCGTAGTCATTTTCCGCAGTTAATCCAGATCTTAGTTCTTCTGTGTAATGGATTCTTGATAACCCGCGGCCTTTTCTTGAAAATCCAGTTCACCTCGTCGCCAATGTAGGAGTTCTAAAGAAACACGTCAGGTAGTTATGGTGGTTATCTTGAAAGTAATCCTTTATTTCCAATAGCCTACTCTGGTATTCTAGATATTGGTAGCCTACTACAGTTACATTCAGGGAATTGTTACACTCGGGGAAACTGCATTCGGGGAATTAATTTTCGGGGAATCGTCGTACAATTTTTCTCGTGTATTTCAAAAATACTATTTTTGGCCTTAACTTTTGAGCCCATACTCCGATCTGACCAATTTTTAATAGGATACAATGAGACAGGATCTCAAGTGGGATGCAACTGGTTTCGAGTAAATCGGTTAAGGATTAGTGCCTGAAAAGTTATTAATTTTTTTTGTACATACATTCACACTGTGTATTACACAGTGACACATGCACATACACACGCACATACATACACACAGACGATTGTACGACAATTCCCCAAAAACCAATTCCCCGAAAAACCATTCCCCGAATGCTTCTCTCTTCTTTTTGTGTGCGGTACATAGCGATGGGTATCCAGTTAGCCAAGCAAGCAAAGGCGTAGGATTGCCAATCCGGAGGGTTGCGAGTTTGATTCCCGGTTCAGCTTAGGATGCTTTAGGGTAAGAAGCATATTAGGGTACTTGAGCACAAGTGTATCCATTATACTGTCACTTTCTTCACTTTCTTCCGATGAATATGTTTGATCGGTATGATGAACGCATCTGCCTGGTTTAAGCAAAGGAAAAAGATCATGTTTTCTTAAAATAAACGCGTCTGCGCTGTATAAATCGAAGGGAGGAGATTATGCATTCTGTAGATGATAGCATCGCCTGGTATTATGGGGGAAAGTGATAATGCCTTCTTCAAATGAACATATTTTTCCGGTTTAAGGCAAAGCGGATATATAGTCCCTTCTTTGAATGAACTCATTTACATGAAATGAAGTGAAAGAATGAAGCAATTCTTTATAAGGTTCACGTCTGCCCGGTATAATGCGAATATAGATGCTAATGCCTTCTTTAAAGGAATACGAATAGGCGAAAGGAAAAGATAAAAGATTATTTGGTGTAGGGCAATCATATGTTTCAAAACTGCTGCAATTCTACACCACACTTATCAAAGAAGTGACCAATGTGCTTAATGGAACACTCTGAAAAACGGCATTCCATCAAAAACCGTTCTGAAAAAGGTATAATTCGTCAAATATCGTACCGCGAAAATAACATACTGCCAAATGTTATTCCGCGTAAATAAATTCGGCAAAATGTTTATGAATATTATACATTTGATACATGTTGCTTAAGAAGGGATTTCACATATTTTTTTCCTTATTCTAAAAAGAAAAACTACCATTGCCATATTTCGAGCTAACGCCTATTTCTTTGGAAGGGATCACATACACCTTTTCCTTATTTAGTGAAAATGCCTTCTTTTAAAGAATGGATCACATCCCCCATTACCTTATTCCTGGCAGTTTCGGCTTATTAAAGAAAGAATAATAAAACAGACAGGAACACCGTCTTCGACCAGAGGCCGTGCAGACTGAACACCTAGCATGAGACAATGGATAGGACACATAACACCCAATGGACCAGTGAAATTCTCCATCTCCGATCATAAAAAGTTTCCTCCTTACCGGGACGGGAATCGAACCCACACTTCATAGCACATGCGTCTAGACGATTGATGTCGCTAACCGCACGGCCACGAAGCCAAAACATTCATTAGGCCGATACAAATATTAAAAAAAAAACCATTATGTCTCCCACCCCTCAGATTTTTTTGTCAAAGAAATATATTTTGAGGGGGCAACTACAAAAAAATTGGAAGATTTTGAGGATTTTCAAAACATTCTTTAAAAAATCAGGAAAAAATGTGTTCTAACACCCAATTCTAAAGAAGGGAGATATTTACCGTTGAGTTATTCTAGGCAGATGCATTATCTTCAAAGAAGAATTTTTAAAGAATGTTATTAGAAAATGCTGTAGTTTTTTGACTAAATTAGTACAAAAACTACCTTGGTAACACTGTACTCTAATATCTTTATAATTCATCAACACATCTTGGAGGGCCAAGAACATCCAATACTATCGAAGGATCTTGAGCTGATAATCTCCAATACTACACTCTTAAACGTATCTTCGAACGCTGCTCTTCTCGGACGCATCCACGCGATTGCAAAAATGTTTTTGTAAGAGATTCTATTTTGGGGACCCTCCTTGGCCGTGCGGTAAGATGCGCAGCTACAAAGCAAGACCATACTGAGGGTGGCTGGGTTCGATTCCTGGTGCCGGTCTAGACAATTTTCGGATTGGAAATTGTCTCGACTTCTCTGGGTATAAAAGTATCATCGTGTTAGCCTCATGATATACGAATGCAGAAATGGTAATTTGGCTTAGAAACCTCGCAGTTAATAACTGTGGAAGTGCTTAATGAACACTAAGCTGCGAAGCGGCTCTATCCCAGTGAGCGATGTAATGTCAACGAAGAAGAAGAAGACTATATTTTCTGGGAAATATGTTTCGAGGAAGTATCATTTTCGGGAAATATCATTTTCGTCACTTTTGGGATAATGCTATTTCCGGGAAGATGTTATTGTCGAGGACTTGCTATTTTGAGGAACTCAGTCAATTAGTATTTGAAGAATTCTACAATTTCAAAGAACCTTGGATGAACTTAATAAAAAATATGTATAAAGTTATACCAAATTGTTTGTTTTCTAAACAAGATCCAACACCAAAAAACATTATTTATTTATTTATTCAGACTAATGCCGAAGTGGTCTGTGCGGTATATAAAAGTCTTCTCCATTCGGCTCGGTTCATGGCTACACGTCGCCAACTAGGCAGTTTACGGAGGGTTCGCAAGTCATATTCCACCAAAAAACATCCGCATTCCAAAAGTCCTTCCCAACTTCTCTATAATTGTTTCCTTTGTATAGAGAATACGTGTTACAAATTTGGTTCAAATTGACCCATGCGGTAAAAAAGTTATACTAAACTGTTCGTTTGATGAATATACCCTCCATCTCATTCATCTCCTCCCTCACACTCCTACCCAGTCTGATATTGTCTTCCTTAGACAGAGAATGTGGGTTCCAAATTTGGTGGACATCGGTAAATGGGTTTAGTAGTTTTGCTGAATTGATCGATATCTAGACAATACCCCTCCCTCACACCTTCCCAATTTTAAAATGACCTACCTACAGCCACTAAAACCGTTTCCTTAGGACAGACAATATTCATGTGTTCAGAAGTTACACTGAGTTAATCAATAATTCAGCAATACCCCTCCTCCACACCCCCCCTTTTCCAAGCCCCCAATCGTCGTCTCCTTAAGATAAAGAAAGTGTGATCCAAATTTGGTTGAAATCGGTCAAAGGGTTCAGAAGTTATGCTGGAACATACATACAATCATACAAACATTGAGTTTTATATATGCTTGGGGTTCTGCAAAGCGCATTAGGCTGCTTATTGACTGACTTGTATCATTTCATATCAATTCATCCACACATTTACTGTAGCTTATCCTTTAGTTATGGGGTAGTGAGAAATCCAATGCGAATTTTAACCAATTAAATCTGCTAAGCGAAAGCTTGGGTAGAAAAATGGGTTACTTTTTGTTGGCGCTTGGTGTGATTTGAAAGAACCCCGGCCATATATATATATAGATAAATAGATTGTCACGCATTAACAAGTACATTGTTCACAATTTTCGATTTCTGCGAATAGTGCATTCCCACATGTATCCAATTGAGTCAATTTACATGATGAAGACCTATAATTGTCATGACACGTTCCGTATTGTTGTTTGAATTTTTGTCTATTAGATTATACGTTTTCCTTGTGACCTACAAATGGTTTGCCTCAGTACAATTTTCTACTTATTCCGTAGTTCAATGTTATGTTCATGAAGCAGAATCAACATATTTTTGCGAAACATTTAGTAATTTGTGTTAGAGTTTTTCAACCATATAAATTATCCAGTAGCATTTGTTAGAAATATAATATTAGTCTAGGAAACCAAATATTTCTATTTACGTATCATTTTTATTTGTTTAACTTGAAAAAAACATATACAGAGTTAGAAGCTCGATGACCCGCTTTTAATTTGATCTCCCTCTTTGCCCTTTACTTGCTTTTATTTCGATTCCAATCTGATGTCTACCGATTCCAATTAAAATTCATTCATAACCTGCGAGAGATGAAATGCTGTTGCTCTCTTTTGTTTCTCTTTTTACAATGAAATTCAGTGCTTCCTTCAAATGGCAACGCAACCTACAATCGGAAATTCTCGAGCCAATTCGATTCAGTGAGATGATTGAATTCCTGGTTGGGAATTTTCTCCGAGAATTATGAATCCGATTTTCTCTCGCATTCTGATCACACGAACAATATTTCCGCGTTCCATAGCCAAAGATACCATACCAACCAATTGTTTATATGCCATCGCGTCATAATCCCAGACCAACCAAGGGTTGGAACAGTTCTAACTCAAATGGTGCGGCTCTATTTCTGTGATAAGAAAAGTATTTGAAACACAGCTTTAGCTTAAATTTTGAAGACGACTACCTCAGACGAAAGGGGTATACTTCATTGAGGCATAAGTACTTTAGGCATAATGCACGTCAGGCATAAAATGCCCCAAAGAACATGCCGTGACATAAAGGAGGCAGAATTATGCCAAACGTTCAGTATGCCTAGACCCGACGCATTGAACACCTTTCATGAACGTGAAATTACAGTATATGCAATTATTTTTTTCGCCTTGATTGTTAATAGTATAGTACCACTTTTAAAAGTAACATATGCATTATGCATATTCGTTCGTCTCCTACAGCCTTAGTTACGAAAATACAAACTTAAATTAGAGAAACCCTTATGTTAAATTACTATTTTCGTAATCCCTTCCAAATGCTAAATATACAAAACACAAACTGATCTAAGATTTATCAATGGCCAAATGTAAAACAAACTTATTTCCCAACAACTTATCGAAATACTGTATCTGTTTTTATTGCTCCATCAAATTAGATCTCCACTCCCGTTACTTGCACATTATATACGAGTGCTTGTATGTTGAGCAGCAGAACTCCGACCAAGGCACGTGAGAGCATCACTCTCTAGCAAGAGTAGCGCGGTTTTCCCGACTGACTTCAATGAAAGTTCAATCTTTTCCCAGCTCCAACGTCGTCGTCGTGAGTGAATGAGCAGCATCAGGGTGGAAAATCGCTCTCAGCAGCTGCAGCAAGCATGTCTCAGGTCGGTCAGTTGGTCGCTGCTCGATCCTGGGGCGGAAATTTGGAAAATTTTCCTCGCTCTGTTTTATTCGGTACGTCGCACGGAACGGGTGTTCGCTGCGTCCAGTTCCAGGGGCCATCTCCTGGTAGTACTGTGTTAGAATTTGGAGCATTTCCGAGGATTACAAGTGGACGGATGTGAGCAAAAATTCCATTGTTTGTTACATTGCGTTTAAATTCGGTGTAGAAAAGGTGCACTGAATTGTGGTGGATGCGGATGTGTTTGACCTCTTCTTCCGAGGTTGAAAAACTAGGTCCACCTGAGAAGGCTCAACACTGCTGCTGATTCAGATGCGGTTGCTGGGTCACGGAAGCTGTGGTTTTTGCTGTTGCAGATTCGAGGCAAAATGAGCGCACTTGCACACTGACAAAACAACGATAAGAGTCGTTCGTTGGGCTGAAGTGAGTGGGAAGTGAAAATCTACGCTAATACTGTGTTGGCTGGGTAAACTGTGCTTCCCGTGGCTTAATTCTGTTTTTCATAGCAAGTTTAATGTTTTCGCAGTGTTTCAGTTCAGTGTAATGTCGGAAAAGATTCTCGAATTCAGCAAAAACGTCAAACTGCGATCATAATTTACATAAGTAGCATGCATAATTGATTGAGTTAGAGTCCAGAGTATTCCGAATTCCGTTTTAAATCTTTGGATCGCATTGTGTGGAAATTGTGCTTTTCGACGAAAAAAAAGTTTGGTTTTTTGGACTGCACACCAACCAATACATAAGCAGGGGAAAACGCTCCAATCCGGAGACTTGGCATCATCATCATAAACCCCACGTCATAGAGTTAGCAGTGAAACGAGAGAGAGCACGTTGTCGGATGGTTGTAAGCAACAGACTTTGTGCAGACAACACTGAAGTATGTATAAGTAGTGACGTCGACGTCGCCTGTGTATGAATATATACGTAGGTCTCAATCGTTATATACCACCTGCTGGTTTCCAGAAGCGTGCGTAAAGTTCCAAACGTGCAGTAAATTTTATACCGATAAGCAGTGAGCGACGAAGAGTGAGTGAGAACATAGCCTCAGGAAGAAGAGCCAATTGAAAAGGATCCACTGGGTTCAGGAAGGAATCCAAGAAGAGGAATACCTCAAGGGACTAGGTTGGGAAAAAGCGTGGGCTGAGTAAGACGCACGCCCTCCAGTGGGTGAACAATTTTGGCACAAGGGAAAATGGTGCCAAGGTAAGTTCAAATTCGTTTGGTCATATTCATAACTGTAAAGCTGATCTGGTACCACTTATGAAATCAAAGAGCTGAAAATTTGGAAAACCATGTCTAACGGAATCGCTCAATACAGAATCATAGCTAAGCACAATATAGATTCCCGGACATAAATTTTTTTTTCATACTTTACAGCAACCTATGTTAACAATTTAACTATATTACCTATGCTGACTATTTCTCTAAATCATGATGCTGTATACGCCAATAATTATAATCACTTCTGAATTTCTTTCCCAAAATCTCACGTTGTATTTCCTTTCAATTGAATGCCAAAAATGGTAACAGAGGTTTCTTCCACTTTTCTAATTCTCATTTCTGCTAACCTAAAGGATGTAAGCTACGTTGTACAATCTGTGATTCTTGTTACGTGCGCGATAAGAATAGAAAGATAAACTCCACTTACTGATTCCTGGTTCCTATATGTAGTTCTGCAAATGGTGAACATAGTTGAACGACGAACAGATACAAAATCGATAAAATAATTGAAGGTAATTAAGTCATTAAAGTGGAAGAATCAGATCTGACCTAATCAAAAGGATCATTTTTCCCATCTGGTCAACATTGTGTGAAGATTTTATTTAAATCTCTTTTTCTGCTGTATATAACAACAACACCCGCCATTGCGCATTTATGTCATAGGTACCCCTTGAGACTTGTTATGGTACCCCCGGGGCAGACGAATCTCAAGTTGAGAATCGCTCTGTAGCATTCATGGTGCTAAGGCGATAAAATCGTATGCAACCAGGCCATTATTCAATCCGGCTCGTTTTCACATTGTTAAAGCATTAAATACGTTGATCTCAGCCTTGAGCTGGAAAAGTCCCAGTCTATCAGCGTTGACAAAAGAATGAGCTTTCACCAGAAATTGCATTTCATGTCTTGACACATTCCTGTCTTGCATGTACACGTACACCTTTATACATTCTATGGGAGGAAATATTACAATAACGCGATTCAATAATTTTGTTCCATGTGTTCAAATTTTGGCACATATTATCGTATGTAGCTATTCAGATCTACGGCATCTGTTTACATGTTTTGTATCTACTTGTTTTCGATTCCGATTTATATTGACTCTTCCTGACATGCACCACACAAGCAATAACCCTATGCGGTACGCTGAACAATGTAAATGCGATTTGGCGAAGTGGAGTGAGCAACCATCCGCGCCCATGTTACTTGAAACCAACAATTCTTCAAAATAATTTAATTTAGAGCATTCAAATTGCTATGACGATTTTTCAATGACAATTCTATGAATGTATTGTATATTTATACAATGTATTTAAATACGTTTTTCCCCCACTCCAGAGGCATCGAACATTGTTGCAGAGCTCTCGATCAAAACGATAGAGAATGGTGCAAATTTGCTTACCATCGGAAATTGAACAAGGAGACGAAAAAAAACTCCAAACGAAAACAGGAAACTGATAGGTGAAAAAAGGCAAAACAAGTGCCAGTTAATCATACTACACCTTCTGTTGCAGAACCAACTAGTAAGTGCATAGAGAGTCTCAACGGTGCGGTGGTGGTACGGGTAATGGTCGAGAAAGCGAGCTGTCGATCGATAAGAAAACTGATTTTTATGGCGTACATAGGCGTAACTAACATGAGTTTCTGGTGTCCTTTGGCGTTTTAAAACGCAAAGTTTAATTAAAGATTGAAGAAAATAAAAAAAAAACAAATATAAGACAGTTTTTAATAAGATTAGTTTGTAACTGAACTTTGAGCAAATGTTTGTCCATGAGTACCGTCAACTGGGGGAAGATGATCATTGAGGTGAAGATGATCATTTGATGTATCAGTCAAAAGGATTGTATGACATTTGCCAGAAAACCATTTGCCAGAATCAATTTGCCAGAATGGTTTTTGCCAGAAACCCATTTGCCAGAATGGACCATATGCCAGAAAGCCATTCCCCAGAATAGACCATTTGCCAGAATGTAATTTGCCAGAATGCACCATTCCCCAGAAATAGTAAAACTGGAAATTCCAATTGTTATTGATGGCTAAAGAATAGAAACAAATTATATAAAGAAGGTAATTTTGCATAACGTGGATTTGGCATTATTTATTAATAAAGGGATTTGCGGTATAATTAATTTTCATAAAAGGGATTATTCAACATATTGAACAATTTTCAGAAAGGTGGATACTATTTATCAAAAAAAAACATATTTGTCTAATACAAACAAACTGTTAACGAATGGATTTCATATTTCTTCGTCTCATTCCAGACGCAGACTTCAAAAATTAAATCATATCTACAATTGGATAATATCATTTTAAGTCATACAAGACGTCATTTAATTTCATTCAAGAAGTTATATCTACAAGTCTAAGCAAAATGTCTAAAAAAAAGAAATCATATCCACAATTGACATATTTAACAACGGACATGGGCAACCACCTACATTTAAAGAAGGGATAACATCTTCTTCTTTTTCATTGGCATTACATCCCCACTGGGACATAGCCGCCTCGCTGCTTAGTGTTCATTCAGAACTTCCACAGTTATTAACCGTGAGGTTTCTAAGTCAAGTTAATATTTTTTGCATTCGTATATCATGATACTAACACGATGATACTTTTATGCCATGGGAAGTCGAGACAATCCGAAAATTACCTACACCAGCCCCGGGAATCGAACCCAGCCACCCTCAGCAAGGTCTTGCTTTATAGCCGCGCATCTTATCGCTAGGCTAAGGAGGACACCGGGATAACATCTATCCTTGCCTTTAATCGGAGCAAGCACCTTTTTTAAGAAATGTATCATATCCACCAATCACCATTGCTTCATTTCAGACAAACGCAAATTTTTGCAATATTTGCAAAGAAGGGATCACATCCACCCTTGCTTTAATTCGGACAAGCGTCTACTTTTAAAGAAGGAATCACATCCACCATTGCTTCATTTGTGGCAAACGCCTACTTTTAAAGAAGCGACCACATCCACCATTGCCTTAGTCCGAGCAAGCGCCTTCTTTTAAAGAATGAATTAGATGCACAATTACCCTTATCCGGAAAAGCGCCTTCTTTTGAAGAAGGTATCATATCGACCATTGCCTTAATCTTGGCAAACACCTATTTTTAAAGAAGGGTTCACATCCACCATTGCCTTAATCCGGGCAAGCACCTACTTTCAAAGAAGTTATCACATTCACCATTGCCTTTATTCGGACAAGCGCCTTCTTTTGAAGAAGGGATCATATCCATCATTGTTTTAATCCTGACAATCGCCTATTTTTAAAGAAGGGTTCACATCCACCGTTGCCTTAATCCTAGCAAGCGCCTGCTTTTAAAGAAGGGATCACATCCACCATTGCCTTAATCCGGGCAAGCGCCTAATTTCAAAGAAGTTATCCCATTCACCATTGCCTTTATTCGGACAAGCGCCTTCTTTTGAAGAAGGGATCATATCCATCATTGTTTTAGTCCTGACAATCGCCTATTTTTAAAGAAGGGTTCACATCCACCGTTGCCTTAATCCTAGCAAGCGCCTGCTTTTAAAGAAGGGATCACATCCACCATTGTCTTAATCCGGGCAAGCGCCTACTTTTAAAGAAGGAATTACATCAACCATTGCGTTAATCCGGGCAAGCGCCAATTTTAAAAGAAGGAGTCACATCCACCATTGCCTTAATCCGGGCAAACACCGATTTGAAAGAAAGGATCACATCCGCCATTTTTGCCTTAATCCAGGCAAGCTGCTATACTCGGCTTATGTATGCATATGTCTTATATACAGATTAGGTATTTTCAATTCTATTATCGACAACAACAAAGCAAAATTATAAAAAATGTCCCTTATGCCAAATGACCCTCTATTTTAACGCTGTTCATAGTTATGCCAAAAGTTTATGGCGTTAAGAATTATTGCGCATACTGGGCAAACGCGTGCATGGCAAATAGATGATGACCAATTCTGGGGAATGGTACATTCTGGCGAATGGCTTTCTGGGGAATGGTGCATTCTGGCATACGACTTTCTGGGGAATAGTCCATTCTGGCATATTGATTCTGGCAAAAGGTCTTCTGGCAAATGACTTTCTGGCGAATGTCATACAACCGTCAAAAGTGCCAAATTTTTTTATGAAACGGTAGTCAACAATATTCTCCGTTCAAGTAATGTTACCGCTAGGTAGAAATCCGAGTTTTTCGATTATAATCATGAAAATGTATTTTGTGGAAGAAAGAGATAGATAGTCATAAATGACGCTATTTTCGTTTCAAATATTGACTTCGTAAGTCTTTACGTAGTAAATTCAACATTCATACAAATAACCTTTAAGTAAGTAAGTCTTTACGTAGTAAATAACCTTTAACTAAGTAAGTCTTTACGTAGTAAATTCAACATTCATACAAATAACCTAGTGTATTTTGACTACTAGGTCATAATGATTTTAGTAGAGCTGTCTTGATCAACTTCCCAAACAACAACCCCAAACCAGATTACTCAAAAAATGTGTGATAATTTAATTTATTTTAAGAAATGCGAATGCATTTCAGAAAACTAAAGTTGTTGATTATTGCAACGTATAGCAGTACATGTTTTGAAAATATTTGTTTCGATTTAAAATGTAAACACACATTGTTATTGCATGTTTTGTCTTAAAAATGATCATCTTCCCCCCAGTTAACGGTACGTGTATTGTTTATGTGCCCGCGAATTCCTAGAAAAACATTAGCCTGACTCCTACCTTATTAAGGCCAACTTCATCTCAAACAATATCCGGACTGATGAAAGTACCCAAAATTAAGCTTTGTCCTACATTTTGAAAATAATTATAAACGGATATTTTAACCAAATGGATTCACCAGATGCTTAAAAACCGGCATCTCTACTCGACATAACGTGAAGCAGCGATTAGGAAATTAAGTGTCTGCGGATGTCCTCAAGGGGGAGTATTATCTCCACTTTTGTGGAATCTCGTTGCAGATACGCTATTGAGATTACTCAATAATGGCGGTTTTTCCTACCTATGGATTTGCCGACGACTATCTAACATTGATAGTAGGTTTGTGCATTACTACCTTATTCGACCTAATGCAAAACGCTCTTCAGGTAGTTGAGGGTAGTGGCCTTTCGGTTAATCCGAATAAAACATGTATTGTTCTTTTCACGGAAAAACATAACCGTAATGGCATTCGTCCATTACATCTTTTTGGCACTGAAATCAATGTAACTGATCAGATAAAGTACGTGGGTCTAATTTTGGATTCAAAGCTTTCCTGGACTCCAAACATTGAGTTCAGATTCAAAAAAGCGTGTATGGCTTTCGGCCAATGCCGACGAACCATTGGAAAAACTTGGGGTCTTAAACCCAAATATATCAAATGGATTTACACAACAGTTGTACGACTAATTTTGGCTTATGGATGTCTTATGTGGTGTGGTGGCAAAAGGGTGAAGTGACGACAATTCAGTCTAAATTAGGCCATCTTCAAAGGATGTGCCTAATGTCAACGACTGGTCCGTTCTCTTCAACTCCTGCGGCTGCTCTCGAAGTTCTCTTCGATGTGGCCCCACTACACATACATCTCAAACAAGAAGCATTTTCTTGTACTTACCGATTATTTGTACTCGGTTTTATGGAAGAGAATCCTGTAAACCGCAGTTCTACACATACTTCGTTGTTACCGCTTATGGTTAATTGGGACAAAATTTTCCTTGCTCCAAGTGATCTCACACAAGTTAGTAGTTTTTCTTATAGGACATTTTAACACAACTCCCCTCGCGGGATGGACATCTGGCTATTTGGAGAGAAGTATGTCGGACAGCAATGTTTGTTACACTGATGGCTCCCTCCTCGAAGGTAGAGCAGGTGCAGGCGTATATTCGCGTGAGCTGAGATTGAAACAGTCACACTCACTGGGTAAACACTGCACTGTCTTTCAAGCGGTAATATTTGCCATCATGTGTGGAGTGCAATCTGCACTACAGCAACGCATTATGGGCAAAGTAATATACTTCTGTTCAGATAGCCAAGCAGCTATTAAAGCTCTCGCCTCGGCCAACTCAAGGTCGAAGTTAGTAATCGCATGTCGAACTCAAATTGAGGAACTGAATTCAGTTAATACTTTACACCTTATAAGGGTACCTGGCCATTCTTCCATAGCTGGAAACGAATTGGCTGATGAGTTAGCTCGTAATGAAGCATCACATGACTTTATTGGTCCTGAGCCAGCTATTCCAATATCCAAGTGTTGGGTGAAGCTTTTGATCAACTTTTGGGCTGTCACTCAGCACAAATGGCATTGGAGTAGGCTGGATTCACGTCATCAAACAAAATTGTACATCCGGAGCCATCTTCGGTAGTAGCAAGCTATTTAGCTAATCATCTGTTTGTGATAGTTGTGAATCCAATTATGGAACTTCTTATCATCTGATATGTAACTGCCCAGTATATGCGTAAATGCGTTTCCAAATATTTGGTAAACACTTACTTAGTGAAATTGACTTCAGAAACCTGAACCTTCAGAGTATTTTGTTGTTCATAACCCGTTGTGGTAAGGAGCTATAAGCTCTTGTACGCTTATGCGTTGTATGCCCTCTTCAAGGGCCCTTTTCCAAGTTTTCCCTTTGTTCTCCCGTCCACATTCCTTTCCATTTTGTTCACTTCCTTTTCCGTCAAGTGTGTGATGAAAAAGACTGTGAAGGCGATGGCACAAATCTCCCAAATTGAGGTGAACGTGCCTCTGGAGCAGACGTTCTGATACCTAGTACCTGATTGAGCAATGTTTGTCCATGAGTACGTGTATTGTTTATGTGCCCAAGAATTCCTAGAAAAACATTAGCCTGGCTTCTACCTTATTAACGTCAACTTCTGCTCAAACAATATAAATAAATGTAAAATTTCCAAAAGCAATAAATAATTTTCCTCGAAACAGTACCGTAATCCGGGGAACATTGATCAATTTTTTAGTGTATTGTAATATTTCCTCCGTAAGTGAAATCATGGCTTTTTTCATATTTTTAAAACGTGCACTGCTATATATAGAACAAATAAGGCTGTTGTTCTTGATTATTTGATAATTTTAAACTTGTTGTGTAAAAAAAAAGATTTTTATTGTTGAATTTTTCTTTATTTTTCAATTTGGGGTAACTTTTATCATAAAACGTTTCATTTACCTATGAAGCAAGCGTCTATAAACTTAAGGCGTTTAAGGTAGGCAATTAGAGTTCTAGTTCCTTTACTGAGGCGATGACCATCGATTGTTTCGAGAAAGGCATCATCAGTCATCACCGCTAGTGGAATTATTTGGGTTTTGAACAACAAAAATCAAAATTTTGAAACAAAAAATATGGATCAACCAAAAAATTAAGATTACTTATGACACAATTATAGAAATGAACTTAATTTCTTGGTTATTATTTTTTTTTTTGAGTGCTTTTTGACAGATTGCAGTTCTTCTTCTTCTATCGCTCTACATTCCAACTGGAACTAGGCCTGCTTTTCAACTCAGTATTCTATTGGTATTTCCTCAGTTATTAATTGCATGATTATGTATCTTGTGTGGCAAGTATAATGGATACACTATGCTCAGGGTGTCGAGAAAGTTTCCAACCCGAAAACATCCTACCGGACCGAGAATCGAACTCGCTATCTCCGGATTGGCAATCCTACGCCTTTGCTCGCAAGGCTTTATTTTTCAAATTATGGCGAAAAATAAATGCAAATTCATCCGAAGGTTAAGTATATCATTCAGCAGAAAATTTAGTCAAGATTAAATACCTAACTCACAATAAGTACTTGTAATAACAGGAAATAATAATTTATTCATTTCTTAAATATGGTTTATTTGATCAATGTTACCCCGGCGATCAAAGTTCTTCAGGATTACGGTACTTACCCTAACCGATAGCAATGCTATCACAAAAGAGTTTTACCATCGTGCAGTATACATTCTTTAAGTAGCATACTGTCAAAGTGTCAGCCACTTCCCATCATTAGTTTTGCGGTAACATCCATTATTGTTTAATTGCGGTCGTTGGAAAGGAAAACGCGCAGCGAAATCAAAAATCGCTTGAATGCTGTATACGGTGACTTCAATAGCGACCGTTAAGATTAGGTTCGACGAGTTTGTTCTTGGCCGCATTTCGGTTTTCGATGGGCCACGCATCGCTGCCTGTTAAAAGCCTACAAAATGTTGAAACATCCTCGATCTGGTGTTGACAGACCCCCGAATGAAGGTTCGCGAGATAACTGAGACTATGGACTTTGCAGTAGGAGCAGTGCCTGATATTCTACACGGTGAATTGGAGATGAGAAACTGTCAGCGCGATGAGTTCCACTTATTGTCCAATAAGCGCAACCGTGAGACTAAATCGTCTCCATGATCAAATCAGCATTAGCATGAGCATTAGCATACGCACTATCATGAGCATTAACATTGAGCAATTCGCACAAATTCATAGGTGGTACAAGCCTGAGCTATTTTATGAGCATTACTTTCATCCGTTACCACAAATATTGATTGGGATATTGATAAATCACTAACTCTTAGATGGAAGCAATGCACTCTCAAATAGTCCTGATCTGTCCTGGCCACGTCCTTGGGAATGGAGAGGAAGGGGAAGGATGGTTAGTCGGACACCTACTTAAGAAAGATGCAGAGAACTCTACGATCTCTCATAGGTGCCACGGGAGGTTTTGGAATTGCTAGTGTGGAAGGTTATTAACAGTAGGAATCGTTTTGGTAGAACGTGAAACACAGAAATAACTACGATAGCATGAGCATGAGCATTATCACCGTACAATTCGTAGTTGCTACTCCGTGATTGACTGGAACTTGTAAAATTGCACAGAGAACCATGTGAGTGGAGCATGGGATTTGCTATCCATTCTCAATGTACATGTTTCAGAAGCTCACGTATTTTAAGTCAATAACACCGCCGGACAGGCCCTACGGTCATATAGGAATGGAAGGATTGTAAGTTCGACTCTCGTTGGATGTGGTATTGTGTTAGTTGTATAGGATTATTTTATCTGGGTTCACTTTGGTGAGTGATGCGATCTATGGGAAGGGATTATATGAAATACAAATAAAAGGAGTACATATTAATTGATTTACTTTCCGAATAATACAGTACAGAAAGAACTATGATAGAAATACGAAGTAGGAAAGGGACGATGCTGGGTCATTAGGCCGAATGGTCATTAGGCCGAACGGTCACTAGGCCGAATGGCCATTAGGCCGAATGAGAACTGGGGAGTGAGAAGTGAGTAGTGTGAAGTGAGGAAGAAGTAGAACGGAAGAAGAAAAAAGTAAAAAGAAGGAAACTGGAAGAAGGAAGAAGGAGGAAGGAAGAAGAAAGAAGGAAGAAGAAAGAAAGAAGAAGAAAGAAGAAGGAAAACAGAAAAAAAAGTAGAAGGAAGAAAGGAGAAAATAGGATGAAAGAAGAAGAAAGAAGGAAGAAGGAAAAAGGAAGAAGAAAGAAAGAAGATAGATGAAGGAAGAAGGAAGAAGAAAGAAGGAAGAAGAAAGAAGGAAGATGGGAGAAAGAAAGAAGAAAACGGAAGAAGGATGAAATAAAAAGGAAGAAGGAAGGAGGAAAAAGGGAGAAGGAAGAAGAAAGAAGGATGAAGAAAGAAAGAAGAAGGAAGAAGTAAGAAGAAAGAGGGGAGAAAGAAGAAGTAAGAAGAAAGAGGGGAGAAAGAAGAAGTAAGAAGGAAGAAGAAAGAAGGTAGAAGGAAGAGGGGAGAAGAAAGAAGGAGGAAGAAGGAAAAAGGAATGAAGAAGAAGACAGCAGGAAGAAGGAAGAATGGAGAAGGAAGAAAGAAGAAGGTAGAAGGAAGAATGGAGAAGGAAAAAGAAAGACGGGAGAAAGAAGAAAGAAGGAAGAAGGAAGATGGACGAAGGATGAGGGAAGGAGCAAGAAGGAAGAAGACAGATAGATGAAGGATGAAGGAAGAAGGAAGAAAACAGATAGAAGAAAGAAAATGCAAGAAGGAAGAAGAGGTAAGGTGAAGAAAGAACTTTTTATTTTTCATTTCTTGCTTCTTTTTGCTAATTCGGCCTAATGGCCGTTCGGCCTAATGACCTTCGGCCTAATGGCCTGATACTGAAAGGGACGAGCCTGTAATTTAACGCACGATCCATAACTTATAAGGTAGCAGCGGTAGCCACTAGACCACCGATGTAGGTGAGACATCGTCGCCATGATCAAATTGGCCGAATTTTGCTACTGCCCCACCCACCGAATAGTTGACCTCCTGTGACTTCTTTTTGTTCTCACATCTAAAAAAGTCACTCGCCGGAAATAGATTTGGGTTGAATCACGATGTTATCGCTGCCGCAGAGGCTAATTGAACGGGTTGAAGAATTTGAAGCTTCGCTGGACTAAGTGTTTTGAGCAGCGGTAGAAATCTGTGAGCCTTGTTCACAAATTAAAAAATTGGCAATTCAAAATACTCGCGAACATTTGTTTTGCCTTTTTCTTGCCGACCTACCAATAGAAATGAAAACAGAAAAACAAACCCCGAAAAATGTTCTTGAAGCTTCGCGAGGCATTCGAGTTAGTTTGCAAAATTACATAAAACAACCTCGCCACATATTTCTCACGGATGTTTGAGCAAGAACACACTAGTTTATTGTTATTATGTTTATTTCAAATAAAATGTATTCATTCTATTCGAAAAAATTACAAAAAGTCGCAATTTTAACTCGCGAACAAAATACTGCCATACTGTTTGTCCATACTCCCGAACAAAGCAAGCTGCCAATGCCATTTACACTCTTTTCTTACTCGTGAAGCGAGGATCCACCACTGGTATCGAGTTAGAAAAACAATTATATAAAAAATAAAGCAGTCATCAAAAAAAAAATGTTGTAGGCCACGTATTAATTAAATGACCCTTGTATACATTAATCTAAGTTTGAAGACTTCTTTGTAGTTTTCCCGTTATTTAGTGGCCACTCGTTAAATATGCATTTTAATGTCTACTATTTTCCTTTCACAATATTTTTCCTTAAATCTAGAATGAATGTTCTATTCATTCAAGCAAAAGATTGCATATCGGCCCCGATTGGATTGAATTTTTGCCCTTCCCGTATACTAAGTATACGTAAAGGCTAAGGGATCACTCTAAAACCGAACTTTTGACCTCAACTTGACGAATTGAACTGCCCATGATTTCACAGTTGATTGATACGTCAAATTAAAATTTAAAATGTTGTAATGTTTTAAATTTGTGATTTTTGTCCTAAAATCATCCAAAATACATGAAAATGAGCGATGGTTGTTACGTCAGGTGTGCAGGTGTGTGTGTTTTTTTGTTGGCGTAGGACTACGTCTATGTACATCCATTGTTTGCTAGATTGAATTACAGTTTCCAATTCTGTTCAAAACAAAACGTATTTTGGTTGGAATTACCGGATGAATCCATAGTTTTTTTCAAGACATGATTTTCTTTGGCTTTTTGAACGAAGTACAATATCTGGGAAGTGTAAACATGTCAGTATTTTGGAAACGCATTTTTTTATTTTAAAATCAACCAGTGTCTTTGGAGTTTATGTTTTAAAATAAATAAGATAAAAAAAGTCTTTCTCAATCTTGACCTCAATAATACAGTACCCACTAGTAACTATGGAAACCAATAGTCTTCTTTAGTATGCTAGACTGGTTGAATAAATGTGAGAATGTTTTCATGATCTATTGTCAATGAAATAATAGAAGTAGAAAATATTAAATGCTTTAGCCACGGGTTAAAAGGATGGATGTTTGTGATGTCAAAAACGTTGAAAAAACATTATACAATTGTAGAAACTCGATAGATTAACAAATTTTTACTAAAACTTTAATATCTCAGTCCCGTTATATTATTTTTTTCATTCTGTTTTAAGGCCGTTACAAATATTTAATTAAAATTATGTCCTACTGGTCTTCGAAAAGTCAAGGGGGGGGGGTTAATAAAAAATAAATATTAAAATGGAAAAAATCATTAAAACTCCTCGGATTTGTTAAATAATGTTTTGAAAATCCTCAAAATTGTACGATTTTTTTTTTGTTGAACCACCCCCCCCCCCTAATATTATTTTTGGGCAAAACAAACCGAGGGGGAGGGAGACATAATTGTTTATAAATATTTGTATCGGCCTAATTACTTTTTGAATAATCATGGAGAAAAAATATTTTACGAATAGGAGGCAATTTTCTCATCACCACTAGGTGGATTAATAAGGGTTTTGGTTTAGAAATGCCATAGGGAACCGCTATCGTTCGGATGTTAGTTAAGCAGGATCAACGAAAGCATTCTGGGAGAAGCCAAGCTCATCGTCAAGAGATCCCGGTGCCAGAGTTGTCCAGAGGACATCTCTGACAGGTGCGATTAGCGGCAGAGCACGCAGCGATAAGAATCAACCGCCGCCGGTGGAAAAAAAAGTAAGCAAGCAGTAGATTGAATGATTGTCGTTAGTAAAAGAACAGCCACCGCTTTTTCCCCTGTACTTCTTCTCGAAGGCTTTTCTCCGGCTAACCAACGGACTATTCTTCGATCTTATTGCCCTTCGAGCAAACATTTCATAATTTTACATTAATTCAATTGAACATTTCTCGACTTTGTACACCTGGAAGCCTAGTTACGCCCATGATAGCGCTGCATGCAATGTGTTTTCTCGAGCCCTGAGTCTAAGCGGGTCTCGGCTGGCAGTACAATGCCATCGCTTAACTATCAAGGAAAACATGACTGGTAGGTATGTGCTATAAACGAACTTCCGTCATTTGATGGTGGCACTGAAAGCGCCTGCCTAGACTTCCTTCCCTCAAGGCTTTTCCGATGCCTCCTCTCCTGACGGCTATTGATGAATAATGACGAGCCGGAGGGAACGCCAAGAGAACGTGCTTTGGGTAAAACTTTTTTTGAATTTGATTGACATTATGCAATTTCCATCGAGTGCAAGTTATACCAGATGCGACTTGAAAAATCGCCGTAGATGGTAGTGAAAATTATTAATGGGTCAACGCTCTCATAGATTATCTGGATATAAGTTTTTTTTGTCTTAATTATCGTGTACTTTCACCAATTTAAATAGTGACCGATTGCTAAAAGTTTTGAATCCAAAAAATTAAACATTCTGATAAAACCTGAAAATTATAACATATATATAAATGTAAGCCAACGATATCTGGTGAAAATCTGTGCACAGGGCACAGGAAGTCGATCAAATGTTTAGTTCCCCTTTCAAAGGTAAAACCAGCTCCTCTCGAATGCTCCTTAAAGTCCAAATCCTATTCTTCGCAAAATTCTCGAACTCTTTTCTGTTGCACCACAGCTGGCACTAGGGTCAGACTACGATGGGAACGGATGGATATATAATCTATCCAATCAAAGCGATGACGATAAGGGTGCCGCTCGCCTTCCGGCGCGGTAGCGACTACAATGAAAGCAGCTATATCTTACCTATTTAGTTTATTTATTCAAAGGAGAGCAACAACCATGGATGGATGGCTGGCTGGCCAGATCGAGAAAGCATACCCGTCGACAGCAACGAATAACCATTATACTGCTTGATATGTTTATACAATGTTTTAGATCCACAGTTCAGGCTGACTGGCATTGACTGACTGAATGGCTGGTTGAGTGGTGATCGAAAATGCTACGGGGTGGCCAAAAATAGAACTGCCTGCAGACAATCCCAGAAGGTATCCAATCACGAACTTCAACCTTATTGGAGCCAACGTGCTAGTCATGAGGCTTTTTGAATGGGAATATATCATAAAATGTATGTACGGAAGCTTTCAAATTTGAACGGAAGTACTACTGACTTAACATATCGATTGAATCGTGGAGCCATGAGGAGTTATCACCCTCCAAAAAATAAAATCAGTTTCACATTTCACATTTCACGAAGAGAAGGAATGATAATTTGGTACATCTATATGAATGGATTGGTCTATGTCGAGAGAAAAAAATATCCGTATTATAAGTGTGACTTAATTTTGAAAGAATAATTATCTCTCATAACTTGAAAATAAATTAGTACAAGAACTTGTTTAGTGGAATGTCTTCACATGCTCTTAGACAAGTTAGTACTATTCTATTAATTTTTACCACCTAGTGAATTCCTTTCTATGCAAAGAAATGGAATAGCACTAAATTGTATTATGACAAGTATCTTATATTTTTGGCCAGAAAATACATTTTGAGCGAAAATATGTAGAAAAACAATTAGCGTGTCCAAATTCCAAAAATTAGTTTAAATATAATATCTGATTTCAATACTACATGTAGTTTGCAGCCCCTACGTATGTCGCTGGAGATAACGACATCAAATGTACTGAAAAATTTGAAATCGATCAGTCAAGATTTGTTCATACTAAAAAGAATTTTACATAATTTCAATAGCTCCTTTAGTTTAACCAAAACCAAAAAACCCAAACTATTCCTTTTTTCGTGCTCTTTAGTGGTATAAATCATTGCATGAAAAATGAAAAAAAAAAATGGTTTGGCGTATACGGCAGATTATCAGATTATGAAAGCATAGGCTACATACATAGAAAATTAATAATTATCAATAAGAAAAAAAATAAAGTCATAAACTATTACACTTTTATGGCAGAAATGGTTCTTTTTCAACAGATTGGCTTGACAGTTATACGATTCACTGTCGACATGCAATAAATGTTACATATGTCTAAGCAATAGATCAAATAATTCGACTTAACTCGACACTGAAGACGACCTTACTGTTGAGGTCGAAATACGTATCTGTCAAGGTACAATTAAGTGGTGGAATTAAATGGGATTGTCTTATGACAAGCCATAAATCAAATAAATTCAAATTATCTCTGAAATTTATTTTATCTCTTTTGTTCCTCGCGTATCTTTGTGTACTAAACAATGCAACTGATCCGAACCGGAAGTTGTGCCGATTCAGAGATCTTGACTCAAATAGTTGGCACACTTTACACGTTCAGTACACCCAACCAGCAGTCCGTGAACCGAAAGTGACATCAATGAGCAACGAATTAGAAAATATTGATGTCAATTGCATCTATGGTCGTTTTCTGGCTCGCTGTCAGCTGCTTGGCACTTCTGCTGACAACAGTACGAAACAGCACAGCAACCTCTACGGGAGGGTTTGAGTTTAGGTGTCGCGATAGGACGGGCGTATTGGATGCATGTCGAGCGAAGCACTTTTCATTTGCGATGACAAGGAGAGCCGAAATGTTTCGTGTAGCTATAATACAGTGGATGATCGCTAATTGATTTTTTTTATTGAAGATGCTATCAGGATCACTCAAAAAGTAATCTAAACGCTGTCCTCTATAATTGGTAGACCTGCCTGATACAGGTAAGCATATTTTAAAGGAAACATAACTTGATTTTTATAAAAAGAGATTTTAACTACATTGTTTACAAAAGAAGATGAAATGTTTTGAAAATTTGGTATTTAGTTGTTCGTTTGTCATTGCTAATGAATAACGTTCCGTTCATTACTTCATGATGCTTTGTGTACTTGACTGCCGTAATCTTAAAATGTGAAAGTCAAAAATGTACTCAACTGGCCATAACATAAATAAAAATGATTTATCATTCAAACTTGATCAGGAGATTATTTGTATTATTATGTCGCCGAGTTTAAGAATAGTTGATGTTAGGAACCTTTCGGCAATAATAGAAGAGAACCTCTCACAGCCGTCGTTTTTTCAATATTGAAGAAAAATATGGACATACCCTAATAAAGATCTAAAAAAGGCCAATATGGAAAAGTAGCACATAGCGGAGCTAATCAGGACACTGCAGATCTTGATATTGATCTTGAGCCTCAGCAGATGCCAATATCAAAAATATAATATACTTAGGGGCGATTCAAATATGACGTTCACTACTTTTTGAGATTTATAGCCCCCCCTCCCCCATCTGTCACGCTTTTGGTATACCTAATATATGTAGTGTCACAAAATCTTAGACTCCCTCCCCCCCTGAAACCTGTGACATCATTGTTGAACGACCCCTTATGGTAAATCTCATTAATAAAGACATTTAAAAAAAAATACTTATGGTATGGCGAAAGTTTTACAGAAGGAGTTAAAGCTTTTCGAACTGAACGAAAAACTTTCTCAGGCTTTTCAACTCTTTCATCATTTGAGGACAAAGTAGCAAACATCACCGAAGTCGGGTGTAAATTTTCGGCTCAAGCCGAACATTTTTTTAAAGTCATATATCATAACAAAATGTAAGCTACGATTTTAAATCAGTTTCGACTATTTATTTTCCGGAATCCCGGGAAATGAATATTTCATTTCTCATTTCCCGGAAAAAATAAAAGCCCTAGTGAGACACTATAAGCAGACCTGAGACAACGATTCTCCGACTTGACAGGAGGTTCGCGCAGACCCAATAAGCCGCATGTAAAACCACAAATTACAAACGAAATAAGTGATATTACGACTCGATATAATCAACAAAGACCCAGGCGACGAATAAAGATCATGATTGGAAACTTGGAACATGGAACTGCAAGTCGCTAGGTTTCGCAGTTTCTGACAGGATAATCTACGATGAGTTACATCCCCACAACTTCGACGTCGTAGCGCTGCAGGAAATTTGCTGAACAGGACAGAAAGTGTGGAAAACCGGGCATCGAACAGCCGCTTTCTATCAAATCTGTGGCACCACCATCGAGCTGGGAACCGGCTTGTGCTAGGCATGATGCGCCAATGCATGATTGGGAGCAGCCAATTAGCGCAAGAATGTGCAAGCTGAGGATAAAAGGCCGTTTTTGCCTTTCTCGTACACTAAGTGTACGTAATTTTTAAACTAAATATAGCATCATTACTAACCACACGAAGGGCGACCCGATGACGAAAAAGAAGCGTTCTATGCACAGCTGGAGCAGACATATGATGGATACCCACTGCGGGACCTCAAAATCGTCATCGGCGAAATGAACTCACAGGTAGGAAGGGAGGAAATGTACAGACCGGTGATCGGACCGGACAGTCACCGTATTGAAAGACAACGACCAACAATGCATAAACTTTGGAGCCTCCTGCGGAATGGTAGTCCGAATCACTTTCTTCCCCGCAAAAATATATTTACAAGGCCACATCGAGATCACCTAACCAAGAAACGGAAAACCAAATCGACCTATTCGGCTAAATGTCCTATTCAGCCAAATGTCTTATTCGGCCAAATGTCCTATTCGGCCAAATGTCCTATTCGGCCAAATGTCCTTGTTCTATTCGACCAAATGACCTATTCGGCCAAATGACCTATTAGGCTAAATGACCTATTCGTCCAAATAACCAAAAGTCCTATCTTTGCCAGTGGAGATATATCAGCTTCCACACTGATATTCTTCCCTCCCCCTTCATACGGGAGCTTGGCAGAAGGAAGGTCGTGTGATATGTGCCATCACAAATATTGCCCTCCGCTCGCTTTAAAATCGACTTCTATAAAAACATTCTTCATGCCTGCCGGATCCTAACGGAACTATCAATTCTATACTTTCGCCTCTAATTCTATCATGAACATGTGCATCTAAGTTTGGAAGATGATATTAGCATTTCCATATCAGTCCTATCTGGGCAAACGATCTATTCGGCCAAATGTCCTACCTGGCTTTTCTTCCAAATGACCTATTCGACCAAATAATCTATTCGGCCAAATGACCTATGCGGCCAAATCTCGCGTGATTTTTTAAGACGTCGTAAGTCCAAAAGAGAGACTCTCTTTGTTGAACTATTCTCAAAACATTGAGTTGAAACATTCTCAAGTCCCTTTGAAACGGATTTGTTAAAGAATGTTTTGAAAATCCTCAAAATTATCCTAATTTAATTTTGTTGCACCCTCAAAATTTTATTTTTTCGCAAAAAAAATCCGAGGAGATAGAATAGTTTTTAAATATTTGTATCGGCCTAAGTGGATAAGTCCTTTTTTTTTCGGAGAATTAGAGTTAGCAAATTACTGTAGGAGCAACCCGCAACAACAACCACATAGCCAAACACATCAATGATTATATTGCCCTATTCGGCGTCCCAGTATCGTCGATCCCTGCAAGTTGGCGTCTATTTTTATCTTTATATCTCCGGCAGATCTATTCCACCACAGTGAAGAACAAATAACGCGCAAAGTATCCCCATTAAATTCAATGTGGCGGGAAATATTCACTGGGAAGAATAATTTCAGAGTAGCAAAAGTCGTACTCGGTTCTATGTTAGAAACTGATATTTGTTTTGCGACATCTATTTTTTTCTACCGATATCCAACGTGCGTTGGGTCGCCAGGATACTATTTGTAAGAAAAGTTATGACAAACATTCCAAACAATTTCATTAGAAGTCTCTAATGGGTGTTTGGTAACAATTTCCCATGAGGGTCGCATTCAGAAATCACCCTCATCCCCCTACCTTCCATGTTTTATTTAGTTTTATTTCATATTTATGCATTAACACGCACGTAATATAATTCACAATCACCTTACGCCTTTAGCTCTGTGGCAGAACTAGAAACGCATTTTCGTACACTTTTCGAGGAAACTGCTGTCTATCTATAAACTTTTCATACCATACAGTATTTTTACGGCATACGCAATACATACACAATGTGATATGTATGACTGTAGTTTCGATATTTTATTATATGGACTCTATTTTATCATCAGACCATTATTATTATACCCTATTTTTCCAACCAACCAATCATCCTAATTTTTTTGATAGATATAATTGAAATATGTACTCTCAGACATAAAGTACTTTGGAAGCACCTTAAACGAATTATTTCGAATACTGAACTACTAAACACTACCAACTTCAATGTCCTTTAATAATAATCAATGAATACAACCATAGGTAATCACTAATTCTGCTTGACTATCATCCATCGAAAATGCGAACGAAAAACACTCAGTCCGCCGGGCAGGATGGTCGAGCGGTTAGGAAAGGAAAACAAACAAAACCAGACGAAACAACAAGCAATAAAAGTGGCTACCCTGTCATAATCGTTATGTGAAACTGTTCACCACAGGTTTTGGCTGCTTACAAATAAACAATCTGCTGATTGGAGCATATAAATATCGTTCAACTAGCAGCGCCGTCATTTGGCCCAACAGAGATTTGAAGAAAAGCTCGCATTTGTGTGTAAAGTGTGTTGTTCTGTTGAACCGTTATGACTGTATGCGGTAAACTATCTTATGTCCATCACGTAGCCGTGTCTGAAAGCTATCACGATATTTTTTAGAAGATTATTACTATCTAACATTATTCTCAACTCGATAGGAGGTGTCTGGACTTGAATTAACTTTCATCCCAGACACAATCTAATTGCATTATTAGTCGAGTGAAACCATTACCAAACAAATACGAAGGTCAACCGTTGACGTATGTGCCCATGAAAAAACTCCTCATAAATGATCTCCCTTTGACTAAAAAGTCCCTAGTTATCGTTAATGAATGAACATCAGTGGCTGTGTTGTAGTACGTGCTGCACGCATCAATCTACCTTGATATGATAGCGTGACCACAGCAGATATTCGCTTCTCCAGCTCTAAGCGTAATGGGAATTGGATGAAGTAAAAGCTACAGAATTGAAGTAGAAGAATGCTATTTCTAGCAACCTATGTGTACAAGCATTTGGAAGCTAAGTGGTAGCAGATGTGACGCTGAGCAGGATTATGCAATCAAATTGCTTTTGCGTTCGTTTCCACTTTTACCGCAGAACTTATCCTGTTTCAGTTGATGGTGAAATTCGGATTATTGTAGCAGCAGCATTTGAATGCAATTCGAGGATTCTATAGTGCTGTTATATAAAGTTATGAGATTCTCCATCAAGAGAAATATGATTCATGGAAATGGAAACAGGATGGAATACTTGTCATGTATTACGGTAATCTAATAATTATTATGCTTCGTATAAAACGATAAGAAAGTGGTTTAACCGAATAGAATTAGACTTCATGTTTAACCCTCAAACTGCTGGGACGAATCTTGACAACTTAAAACAGCTCGTTCTCGGTCAATTTTCAACTAAAATGCAAGCGGTTTCAACTGTGATCAAGGGGGATAGTAGTTCCAGAATGTAGATGGGTAAAACGCGATTGGATGCGATTGAATTGGGCAGTTTTTGCTAAGCGGATGAGTGCTACATGCTAGAAAAATGTGACATGGGTCAAATGGGTTGAGTTTCAACGCGTAATTATTGACAGATACAGTTTGCAATTGAATGTAATTTCACTTTCAGTTTCTCACTATTTGATAGGAAAAAAGCTCTGCTGCTTATAGCTGCTTACGCTATAAGCCTATAAGCCTAATAGGAACATCGAAAATTATCCCTGAATAATTTTCACGTTTTTCCAAAACAACATAATTAATCATGGGTTCCGTCACCCTCAAACCGCTAGCTATGGAAAGCTCCTCATCGGCATAATCATTCAATCACAATGACTTCATCGGCCGTAAAAATTATTTCCAAGCGACTTTCTCAATAATTTCTTCCTGTTCCTTTGTGTCCGTTCCGCAGCAATTTTATGTTCCATGAAGCACGTACCTCAGCTCCGCCCACCAGGAAAAACTCCAACAGCTCAATGATTGGTCGGTCGATTAACCTCAGCTGGGTGGTTGCCATCAACCGAGGTGCTGGTATGATAAATCATCACAAACATTAAAAACTGACAATGGATAGTGATGAAGGAACAAAGACTGACGAACGGAACACGATAAAGATGGTCTTTGCTATATTGTAAACTAATGTAAAAAAATAACACCAATCGAATCCTGCACAAAAGACCACCGCAAACTAGCATAATCAGCATAATGAAAATGGAACAACCATTTTACCGGTCTAGAAATTGTCATTTATATGGAAAACCCCTGATTAATCCACTTAGTGGTATTGGAGCCTGTCTCGTACAGATCAAAAAGTGCTGTGCTCGCGAGTGGAAATGTTTTTTCTTCGGCAATAGTTTCTGGATTTCTGAATTTAGAATGGGATAGTAAGTTGTTGTGCTATTTGAAGTGACTATACCCAAGCAACATTTCAAGTTTTATTCCGCTCTAGTAGTGGTTTTCAAGATCGAATTATGAGAGCTAACAATAAAAGCCACATCAGGACAACCTTCTGACGACCACTATAAGAGTGAGATATTGCCAAATGGCCCTCTCTAGATTACCACTATAAACCTGTTATAAGAGTATATAGAAATCCGTTTCAAGCGGCCCGCAAAAAAGGGCATTTGGCTGCGGCAGCTGTCAAAAATGTTGCTTTGAAAAAGAGAAACAAAACTTTGTAGAAAAATAATAACAAAATAAATGATGATGAAAATCTTGGTGAGGATGCATTCAAAGTAATATTTTTTCAGGTTTGTTTTCCAAAGTACTTTCATGGAAATGAGGTACGCTTTCGATTTCATGGTGAAAGCTAGTACAAAATTAAGTTTGAAAACCACGTGCCCGCAAAATAATATAGTTCTGGGCAATAAATTGAAAACGATTATTAAACTAATATCGTGAATCTTCACTTAATCCATTAAAATTCCACCCAAATATTGAAATCTACAGCCAAAAGTTATTTTTTGCGAAGAAAGCACCGTCTAATCATGAATTTCCGAGGTAAATTTCACCGACTTGAAATTGCGTTTTCAATATGGCCATCATAGTTTTCAATCAGGGAAATGTTGCTCTCGTTAAACACCGTTATAAACTCTTTGCAATGTAAATATTCTTATTGTGGTTATTCTTTGGACCACATTACGACCAAAAATTTTGGATTTGATAGAGTATTGAAAATAGGACTTATTACGTTCTTCGTCATAACCGTAGAGCTACTCATAAGATCAATCAGCTTTTGACGTTTAAAGCTTTTTCAGCGAATTTATTAGAGGTTTATTGATAGCAATAAGATCGCCAATAAAACTGAGCAACTAGCTATGGTGACTGCTGTCACCTATAAGAATTAAAAAAAACAACAAGCATGGAAATTGTTACTTGGCTGGTGAAGCTCTGGCTGAGGATTCGGTGGATTCTTCCATTCCAAAATTTGCTTCCAGTTCTTAGCTGTAAAACTATGGTGATTTTCATGTGAAGTTCATAATTTAGTGAGACGAGAGATGTTCAGGTACAAGAGGTTCATATTACTGTAGGATGCCTCAAAACCTTGCTCAAAATATCCTGGAAGACACGAAGATGGCCAAAATATGAAACACTCATTGCAATGCGAAGTTTTGCAAATTCCGTTCGATGGCTATGGCAGTAGGGGAGGAGGTTTGGTTGTGGGCACCGTTCGGTTATGGGCACCCCTATGTATCTTTTGACAGATAAGAGATGCTATCATTCTGACAACCGTCATTTGTTTGCTATAATAGCATGATGTTTTGTGCTCAATATCAAACCGGATGGGCATCTCTACTTTGAACTAGAAACAAATAAATTGTAACCGTTCGTAGCTTCAGCTCGAGGTTTATTAATAACCGGTGGCTTAAGCGCCACTTCCGGGATACGGAAGACCACCGGTCGAGTTGTTTTGCCCGACTATTTCTCGACTTCTCTCCTCAGGGGATACTCGAACGGTCGCTGGCTGAAACCTAAAATTACGCTTTGCGCCAAGTGTTTTCCCCAACTTGGCCACCTCCCAAGTTACGTTACTCAAACTCTCAAACTCTTCAAACCCGCCAACAAATCCCGACAGAAATTATGCGAGGTGAAGAACCGAAGTAGATGACGGAACGGAACAGAAAGCAAACGGAGCGATCTTTCAGCGGTTGCTTCAACCAAGGGAACTAAAAACGGAACTACTCGATCTTCTTACTCAAACATTCGTAGGATTTATTTGTTTCGGGTTGAACACATTTGGGGTTGGTACGGAAATGGAAACGTTTATCTAGATCATGGCCATGTCTACACACTAGTCACATACCTGCGCAGGTTTTCTTCTTCGTCGACTTGCTGGGTTTCGCCGGCGCGATGGCGGCGAACCGGTTCGGAACGATGGCGTCGAACCTGTTCGTGGCGATGGCGGCGATGCTGTCCTTGACGATGGCGGCGACAGAAGAATCGCCTAGCTGCAGGATGGCGCGCAGCTGATGAGTCCGTGCTAGTATGGCCGAATTAAAGTTGCGAAGTGGGTGGCGGCTGGACGGAAGGCCTCCGATTTTCTCGAGAGAGCTGCGTCGACGGATGTCGCGCTTCCCGGGTTGATCTTCCCCTCCGGACAAGGGCCAACGTACCTCCGCACGGCTTCGCTTTTTACGGCTATGACCGCCCGTGATGAAATGAACCCCTGCCTTCGGTTCCAATCCGGCACCGTGGTACGCAATTGGCGACGTATTCCACGCGCCGAGCTCTCTGAACGGTCCGTAGGGTTCGGACCACCGTCGATTAATTGGCGATCGACGGTTCACTTTTCGCTTCACTATTCTTACGAAACTTCACCACACTTCGTTTCGCTACCCCGAAGGGCGGGCCTTGATGAGCGCACGGACTCCACAAAAACTCCTTCAACGATCAAACGGCGGAAATGCCGCAAACCCGTTTTGTTGACTCCGAAAATTCCAGCCCGTACCAAAAATAGCGCCACGCGCTGGAAGTCCAACGCGAAACATTAATCAACATTTAAGAGATAACGAGTGGCTCAACAAAAAAAATACCTTTTTAGGCACAATACACTTTTAAAATTGAAATTTGCGAGAATCGGCTACACAGACAACAGAATGAAATCAAAAGAACGAACAAAAAACTAATTACAATTACGTACAAAATCACTCCAATAACTTTAGTAACCTCGACAAACTGAACTTTACTCAAACTCTATATGTAATAGAAATTCTTAAAACTCGCAAAACTTCTAAATTCCAGCCGTTATGGAAGCGAAATGACCGAGTTTGAGTTTGTTCTTGAACAAGAAACCTTCTACAACAATTAACTCATTATTTAGCAATTGCGCCAATTTAAATTTCAAATGGCGACATAGAGTTCGCGCCTTCGGAGACATCGAGCTAACTTTACTACATAGAACATTACAAAGTATCGTTGCCATATTGAATATGGCTGTCGTCATAGTACTCAAACATCACAACATTTAGTCGAGACACAAACCATGTCGACGAATTGCTTTCTCGTTGACACGTATCGAATTTAATTTGAATTTGAACATTATTTTACTTAAAAAGAAAAAAACGTCAAAAGTTACAAATATTAAATTCAACTAAAACAGACGACACGTAAAAACCATTAAACTCAATAACAATAATAAAAATTAACTTCAAAAATTTATTTACACTTGATTTTGCTTAAAAAAATAAAAACGTCTGAAGCTTCGAATATTTACGTAATTCAAAACGGTAAAAAACGTAAAACGTTACAAAATTTTTCGTACAAGAAAAACAACACGAAAGTTTTTTTTGGCCTTTTTCAAAGTGTCATAAATTAAAGGATTTAATTCAAAAAGTGAGTTCTAATGCGTATTTACACAGTAAATTTAATCTATTTTGAGGCCCAATGTCGATTGCCATCAAAATTTTAGCGCGAATTTTGTTTTCTTCTCGTTCCAAAAAGGCTGCGAAATTCGGTTGTGGGCACCTTTATTGGTTCGGTTATGGGCACCCTCATTTTATTGATAAATCATTCAATATCGTTTTACTTGTCCCTTAACTTATTTTTAATAACGTTTTAAGGCAGTTTTTATAATTAGTTTGACATAATTGTTCGAAATAATGAGTTTATTTAATATTTTTGTTCTTTGGGCATGTCTAGTCATTATACACACTTTTTGGAACAAAGCGTTGACCAATTTGCTTGCAACAAGTTGCATTCGACAGGGCATCCTTTCCCATTGTTTCCTATTGAAAATTGGTCAAATCGGACTATGGGATCAAAATTTATGACCAAAATATTATTTTTTGTAATGAACGAGAAAGGCACTATTATCGTTAAGGTGATTAATCAGGATTTTTTTGACTGCGATGCATACCAATAAAACGTAAATCAATGAAAAATTAAAACCCATTTACCTAAAGTGCTATTTAGACCTTTCTTATGTGATTTTTTTTCAACATCCTCCTTAATGCACCGAGGGAGGCATCATCACTGCTAGGTGAATTGATTTGAGTTTTTTTTAGCGTCTCCTGGCTTTTAGAATGAATAAACTATTCCTTGTCTTTAAATGTGGGTGGTTTTTATTCATGTTTCTTTATTTTTAGCTAAGTTTTCAAGTGTGCCCACAATCGAACCACGAAATGAAAATGTCAAAAAATGTCAAATTTTCTAAATTGTCGATATTTTTTTCTAAATCGATGAAATCATATTAATTTCTTTGCTAGTAGTAAGGTTATAAGTTTAGCTTTCGATTGCTATGCAAATGTCGACATAAGATCAACCAGGGCCAAACACAAAAGGGTGCCCACAACCGAACCTCCTCCCCTAATATTAACTTTGTGAGATCGATACTACTTAAAGTTTTGATATAATGCAACATATTGAGGTAAGGTGTTCCTATTATATGTTCTGTTGCAAGCATCTCATTTCTGCATTTACTTAATCTAAATTAACAAGAATTTTTCGTTCAATCACTAATTATTAATCAAGATGAATACTGCCGCTAACCGCAAGTCGAGCACATATGTATATGGAGTGCTCGACTTGCGGTTAGCGGCAGAATAGTGCTATTAAAATGTTTTCAATTTTTAACAATCTTTACGTGCGGTTCTTTATGCTTTAATAAAAACTAGTAGTTAATATTTTCCGACAGTATCAAAGTCCCGTCGCTTGTTTTAGACTCCCTCATTGGCTCCAAAAATATTCATTTTAGATAATTTTAATAGCACACCCTTTGATTCAGAGTTTGTGCATCATTGCATTTCCTCAGCTGATTATCAGTGATGATTATTGGTATCAAGTTTTTTTTTCATAAAAGTTCAACAAAGTTCACTGTGGTTACGTCAAGTCCCTCGCTAGGCTGCCGCTTATTTTACATTTATACATTGTACGTACACATTTTTTTCACACAGTTTTTGTGCTACGCGATTTGCTTTTACAAACTTCTTTATATGTAATCTATTAAGCACACATATCTATTTCAGAGTCGTAGGGTAAAGTGCCCAATAGTGGACCCCCAACCAATACTGGACCCTCCAGCTATTTTTGCATTATTACAGCACAATGTTAACATGTTGCTATGAAATTCTATCGGGAGAGCCTACCTTACAGTTCTATGATTTGATTACATGCATTGGAAATGCTAGGGAAAGTAAAATTAGATGATTTTTTTACAATTCTATAAAAAATAAACACCAGAGTGTCCATTATAGGAATATTTTGCGGGGTCCATAATAGGGAAGAAGAACGTCCCGAAACGGGACATGAAAATCAAATGAAGTGTCGACTATAGGGAAGCAATTTCCTATTATGGACCCCCAGGGGGTCTACTATAGGGCGAATTCAGTTAGACTTTAAAATGTTAAATTCAATGAATAACGTCGTGTATTTGGGTGTTTCATGTATGTATAGTGAAGAGGGGATGCAGAGCTTGTTGTTAGATATCAAGCAGAATAAATATGTTGAAAATGTCTACTCCTTATGACAGGAAGAGCAAAATTTCGCTACTAGGGGGTCCACTATTGAGCATTTTACCCTAATAAATGATATTGTATCATTAACATTATACAGTTAAAAATTCTAATATTAAGAAATTGTTATGAAAACTCATATGTGAATATGTACGTTATGTGGAAGATATTGATTTGGAAAATGTATTGGAGGTAACCACTTTCCCTTCGATGGGACTCAAACCCATGACCCTACAGAACGCTAGACTGGTGCTTTATAACCAACTAAGCTACGAAGGACCTTCGTCGGCTTTCTAAACCTAGCGGCTACTGAACGAGCTCGAGATTCCCAAATTGGACGCATAGGGAAAAAAATAAAGTGCAATTTCTAGCTTTCCATTTTAAAATGATGTTTTCCAAATCACAAAAATTGTAATACACTGGATTTTGTTTTTACACGATTTACACTTTTTCAATTTTTCACCCATCCTAAATGCTTAACGCATATTCATTACCATGTGATTTTTCTTTGAATTATTTAGGGTTTTTTGAAACATGTTGCAAAGATTTTGATGGCAAATTGAAGTCACACGAACAAAAATACGAGCGTAAAAAAATCGTGTAAAAACAAAATCCTGTGTTATTATGTTTTGATCTATGCCGGTGATCTATCAGTGACGGTGATGTCCGATGATGAGATATGAGGGTGTCCAATTAGCCTGCAAAGCAAAGGCGTAGAATAACCAATAATGAGTTAGTGAGCCAGATGAAACTAGTTGAGATGGATGAATTAACCGAGAAATAATTGTGAGGATCGAAAAAAGGCACCCAAAAATCAGCCATTCTATCCTTTTGATTTATTGATCGCAGTGTTCATCGTGTTAACCAAAAACACGAATTTCTCCACATATCTACTTAAATAGTTATTGAATTAACAGATTTGATAGAGTTTGCAGAAAAAGTTAATTCTAAAACAGAGGCACAAGCAGTTGATGAACCAATACACCATGCGTCTCCATATCGTATGCTTATATGATGTTTTTTAATATCCCAACCTACCCTGCCTTCTGGGAGATTGAGTTCGCCTAAATGGGGTTATACAAATATCAGATGGTCGAAATAGCTTAATTTTCTGAATTATAAGAAAGGGAGAATAATGCAAAACGCACCCACGGAGCAAAATGGCATAACTCATAAAATCACTCATATATTGTCGCACTTATCTTTTTTTAAAATACCGCGCCAGCCTTACTCTCGCAGGCTCGACTGCAAAGGTACACATCAAGAAAACCACCGAGTTTAAAGATAGGGAGATTTTTTCCGCTGAAAACAAAACCACAAAGCTGCGTTCGATTGTATTGGAGAAAAACAACTGGAGTCACTTAGTACAAGGAGAGTGTGTCCCATGACAAGCACATACAATAGGAAAAATTTGAATTGACTCTGTTGTAATTAGTGCTATTGCGATTACCTAAGAGGCAACTAGCAGGAAGCCGCGATAGTTGTGTTTTTCTTGAGACTCATAATAACCGTTTGTAAGATATTTATGAACGAATATTACCATTACAATTCAATATTAGTATTTTTTTTTATTGAGCTGCAATGAAAAAATGTGCAAATTCTTTTCATTTTTACTTAGATTCAACGATTTACTATTTTTTCACCACTAAGCGGGCTTGGTAGTCATATGGCTACTGCTTCTGCCTCATACGCAGGAGGTCGTGGGTTCAATCCCAGGTCCGTTCCATTCTCCTACTTTGTATCTTTCTCTATATTTCTCATGTTCTAGCAATATCTAGAACTGGAAATGGACTTTCATACCGTTTCCATTTTTATTCCTATACCTTCAACTTGAGTATTGTAACAGTAATCTGCTAGAATTGGAAATGGACTATAGAGCTCGTTTCCTACATCCAATTAGAAATTCCATCAGTTACCTTCTCCTATCTATCACATTGGCAGCTCGTTAACCAAGACGGACCTCTGCCTCTCCAACCTAACCCAGAAATTCCAACAAATTCCGCATGACCTCGTGGCAAGTGCAGAGGTATATTCGGCTTGCAACGGGCGAGTGATTGCATCATCATTTCCTCCCCTTCCCTACATTAACTTGCATTCTGACGTGGCAGGCGCCAGTATGACCTAACAAATGGGATCACCAGTACTTGTACATTGAAGATGTATGCTAGTCCCAAGCAAACATCTGTTGGTTCCCTGTGCAAGAACAGCTGATCTGGTCATAATGGAGTAGCAACTACGAGCAGTCAATCAAGCTCAAGCTCAAGCTCAAGATTCAACGATTTACTATTTTTTCACCTCATCAGTAAGATTCTTGTTTAATCCGTTAAGATAAACAAACAATCATGCGTTCACCATTATTTCACATTTAATTGAGTCATTTTACACCACCATTCAGGAATTTTGAACCAGGCCCATTTTGAAACATATTTTAAATGCGTTTGAAAGTAAAAAAAACATGTTGTTTTGTATAGGAGATCTCTGTGAAATATAGCTTGTAGCTAGTTTTGTAAATTTTGCTTCCGCACATTGAAATAGTTCGGTATTTTTGTTTATATGGGTGGAAACATCGAAAATCTCAAGGGTACATATTGGACTGCTTTCCTCAACAAAAATATCTTGTATCATGTGGTTAACACGATGATACCGAGAAATCTTGAAACTTTCTAACCAGAATGTTTTCTAAATCGGAACGGGAATACAACGTACCCATCGTCAGCATGGTCTCGTTTTGTAGTTGCGAATCTCATCACTAATATGACGCCACTCCTAGATGAAAGAATAATAGCGCATGTTTCCCTATGCTTTTTAATATCCTTTTTTCTCAACATTATTCAACAGTGATACTTTTTAGATACTGCTATAACGCATAAAGTATATTTTACAACGACTTAACCGAGGCAGCAGTCTTACATAATAAATAGGAGATTTAGGTAACCGTCTCAAAATAACGCGATTCTAATTGTGCTAGTGAAAAGCTTTCTATCGAGCCTACCTGTTAGTGGTGTCTCATTTTTTTTACATTTTCTCAGCAATTTTCCCGGAACATGTGCCTGCATTCTTTTTGCTGCATTCGTTCAGAACCACTTTCACCGTTTTTCCCTTCCGAAATCAACAGCTCACCGCGAGTGAGTATGAAACCATACTGAGGTACCCCCAAAGTGGCAATTTAAATGCTAATTTAACCTGCTGCACCATCTTGATTAAGATTTTTCTTGTTTGCTACACCTAGCTACAATGTGAATAAGCTGACTTTTTACTCCCAGGACAAAATGTACGCAGCCTACATATAAAGCTGTAAAACTGAATTTTAATAATGGGAGAAAAACAATAGCTTTTACGCTGAACGAAATATAGGACTAACTTTCTCCGTCACTCGATAGACGTCATCGCTGCTCCAGCCCAGTAAATGTTGTATATTTATTTAGTGTTCACTTTGCTACACTGTGAACTGTCTAATGAAGCAGACGAAATTGAGCGCCAATTTATGGTCTGTCTAAATATAAATCATTTTTCCGAACAACGACCGCTTCCCGTACCGCATCTACGGCAGCAACGACTCTAAATACGACCGTACAAATCACAATCTAATTTGATGTGGAAATAATACATGTCTCTGAGTTCAATTTAACATTTCTTGGATTACGGGGCTGCCTTCAACTGATCCAAACAGTTTTTTATGTTAGGATCTGGCAATTAAATGTCTATTAGTGATATTTTTCTACTAGGGTGTATTGTTCAAGATTCGTATAGGTACATATAATAAACCGACCTATTATTCTGTTGAACGCCAGCCACATGTTGCTGTGCTTTGTACGTAGCTTGAATAGCTCACATTAGACGTTCCTAATTGTGCGCTATGGAGGAATTACTGTCGTGAGTTAGTACTCATTCTGCTCACAGTCGCATTTCTGTAAAAAAAAATGTTGAAGTTATGTTAGGAGGTGGGGGATAGTTTTAGATTTTTTGTGGTATTCTACTATGTCTACTTAGTTACTAGCTGACAGTAAATATTTTTGGGGATGTTCTTCAAACCAAAAATTTAGAAAACCAAATACAGGAGTGTTGAATCAAATATAGTAAAGCCTGTCCACGTTTAATTTCGGACACTTAGTTAATGTCCAATCGATCTGTCGTCATTTAATCAATTTTGGCGTCTTTAAAACATGCTGAAAGCAGCACATAAAGCAAACAGATTCAGCTGTCATATAAATTGATCGTCTCAGTGGTTTGTAATTTTTTTCAAAAATCGTTCTATACGATGGGTGTCCGAAATTTAACGTGGACAGGCTTTAGATTAACAATATAGTCACTTCGAGAATCTCCATATATCAGGCAACGGACAGCAAAATCACACCATCTTGCATAATAATAGAGTATATTTGCTTAAATTAACATCAAGCAAAACAATGGAAAAATGTATCGAATGTAAATAATGAATTCAAACCCACTAATAGTGATATCTATATAAAATTCTCAATTCCCAACTAGAATAATAAAATCAAAACTTCAGCAGGACAAAAAATTGGTAAAAGTTATGTTTATTTCGGCTTTATGTGTAACAAAAATTATGAATGACGAATTAGGTCAAATTACACCTAAATAAAAAATATGAATGTATCAATTTGTTTAACTGCGTTATGTACATTTATGTTCATAAGTCATGAGTAAGTTCATTGTAATAATAATATAATTTTCTTTCTTTCTTTGCAGGTCACCGTGACTTTGCGCGCTTGTTGAAAGGAAATGAAAGTTGATTTGCACCACAATAGCAGCAACGCCTCGTCACCCCACTTCTGGATTGTAAGTATCTATATCACTGTCGCTAGTTCTGATTTATGCATCTCAGTATTATTCCAAGCACGACCTTTCTTATATACCCCAGACATGATACCAACCACCAACCTATCATAACGACCCCGAATCTTTACTGGTGACACATAGCGAAAATTCCTTTCGAAGAAAAGGACCAAAACCAACCACCAAAATGACTCGCACTAAATATATAGGCCTGATGACCTCCGACATCATCAATTCTTATTTGTCACAATTAGTGAGATTTATTACTACTGGCATTAGTTTGTTGGCATCCATGCAGTCACAGCCATTGCTTCCATACCTAATCAAAACGAGCAAAAAAGACGATTTTTGTTAACCGGTCGCAGATTGTAGCAAGGGCAGCAATTCATCTAACAGAAAAGCCCACCAGGGAGAAATAAATTGATGTACTCTTCTGTTTACTGGTAAACAGTGGAAAGCCATCCTACCGAGCTAAGAAACTGGTAGGCATAGACAAATCAATCAAGCAACACACAAGAGGACAAATCGGTCGACCTAATACATATTGAGTTTACATTTGTAAAAAAACTGCTTTTTTGTCGGCCGTAGAACCACTGCGTCCATTGAATTGAACTTTTGTAGTATACTTACTGATTACTGAATTGATTGATATCTCATCGTTATTAGCTGGTTATGGAACAACTTCTCGCAAGGGCAGTTGTTGTATAATTGGTAATACGTCCGTGTACTAAATGGAATAGTGTGGGTTCAAGTCCCACCGGCAGCCGAATCTTTTTTCGCAATATCTCATAAAAACACCCTAAAGTGGCAAACTTAACTATGTGTATCAAAATTAAACATCTTTTCCAAAAAAAAGAACATAATAACGATTTGATGATTGTCCAGTATCACCTTAAATATTCCTTCACAGAATATATGTTGCATAGAAACAGTTTTTATTGAAAAAAGATTTTTGGCCGCCCATTTGTATGAGAATTCCCTATATAGTACATCGCTCCCGTTAATGGACACTAACCTTTACTATTTTGTCAGATTCTTCTGTGCAGTAGCCTCTTTTGATTTTGGCCACCATACAAGAGTAGCATGTATTAGTTTTGGACGAATAATGGAAGTATAGATCAAATTAATCCATTCTTCCAAATATTTTAGATAATATCCAGAAGGCACCAGCTCAATATGAGCATTTCAGTTCATTTTTAAATCCTGTTCTCTAAGCTAAGTTTTTATTATTATTATTGTCTTTATTAAAGAGGTTCTCAGCCCTTGGCTGGCTCACCTCTAGCTGAATTTCTAGTACTCCAAACTTAAGACCTTTTAGATCAAATATCGTTTTCCTAGTGAATGGTACAATTACAATTGTTGACAGATTAATGTCATAATATGCTCAATACTTCTTCTTCTTCTTCTTCTTCTTCTTCTTCTTCTTCTTCTTCTTCTTCTTCTTCTTCTTCTTCTTCTTCTTCTTCTTCTATGGCTCTACATTCCAACGGGAACTGAGCCTGCTTTTCAACTTAGTATTCTATTAGCATCTCATCAGTTATTAATTGAAAGCATTTTAATGCCCGTCATTCCATGAGAATGTATCTTATGTGACAAGTTTCATTGTACACTACGAACATAGGTTTTAGTTCTGCACTTCGGCAAAAATCCGCACAGTCGTGTGCCAGCAGAATAAAAAATTTTATATTCCAGCAAAAATTAGGCTTGTTAGCTGATTTTCGACAAATTATTTTCCTATTTTCATCAACTGTGACAGAAATTTCGGCAAACACATGTTTTTTCTTATATCTCGTATGAAGAAAGTTGTGTCGGTGATTATTTTTTTCAATATTGCCATTAATCGTTGATAATAGTCATAGGAATTTACATTTATTTATTAAGCGATATTCATATTAATTATTAATCATCAATCATAATACTAACATTCATCGTGTTTTATTATTTTTCTTTAATCAGAGTCGTAGGTATAACTTTTATTCCTTTTTAACCAGTAGCCCGGTCCTATGTGTCTTTGAGAAGTTAGTGGAAAAGAAGCAGCAAAATTATAATTTTAGCACTTGACATACGTGCTCCAAGATTTTTTTTTTGTTATTTTCCAAAACAGTTTGCAAACATTCCCCATGCATTGTAAAACTCAAATTCTCTTCATTTTCATTCTCCTTCCACAGGGTGCACTCTGGTGTACATTCGGTGTCATCATATTCGGTGCCGTGGCTGTAATTTCATGTTGGATAAAAAGATGCAGGTAAATATAAAGGATTCCACCATCCCAAGCGCTGATGCGGTTACAACTGCTGTCATTGTCACTATAGCTCAAACTATGTGGCACCAGTGGTTAAACTATTCACCATTGCAGAACCGCTGGCTGTCGCATCGTGGGTATTGTCGGTCCGATACGGCACGGATTTGCATGTCTCCTTCCCTGTAGCTATCGACCGACGTACCTACCTCCCGTCCACCTCGTCGTCATCGGCATACGTACTTTGCTGCATCCAGATTGTGTTTGTTTTTCCGCGCAATAATATACTAACTATAAGCAGCATCATCGTTAGTGGATTAGTTTCTATTTTTAGCACCTAGAATACTTTCCTATCGTGAAGTGTACGTGCAGATAACTTTACAAAATCCATCCCTAGATAGTCTTAGCTTAACAGTGTGTGCATACTGCATATTGATAACCTCGCCTACCTTGCATGAAGACTTAATGTGAAAATCTACATGATATGCGGAAAACAAGGGAGGATTAGAACAAATAAACTTTGTGTGGTACACGCTGGCAGCCTTGAAAGTGAGTATAGTGCATGGATAACTAAGCGACAAAGTGAGTGCTGTTCAGGGCTTCGGAAAATCGAGTGAAAGGGTTCGGTGATCTGGATTTCCGCTTCCAGTGTGCTTCACTTCGCTAACAACGGAAAATATGTGACCTTGCGCGTTGTGTGGAAATGGATGCAGTACACCAGCCTGGTGTCTTATACTAACAGCTATGTATATTTATTCCGTTGACTGGCTTTTGCTAATGCGATACTGTTGCTACCGAACGTGTGAATGTCAAGATCTATCATATTTCCATTTGTTGCCACTTGTGTGCACATCATCCTACATCTACAATGAGATTCTGCTTTCTATTTGCTTGAAAGTTCACTATGGAAAAAATAGTTTGGTGTTATCATGGGAGCGAGAGTACAATAGGTTTTAATATTACCAGTTTAATCAAATCATAAGAATAAGTTGGTTAATAATAAAAACAGAATAACAAAAAATGGGAAACAGTAATTTGCTTTTCACCCCGACAGATAAGATCTGCCAAAAATTAGAAATTCTGAATGAAAGTGTCAGATTGGATTACAAATAGATCTGCAATGATGTTTTCATGGCACAGCTCGTCATGATGAGTAAATGACAATTGAAAGTTTTGGGAAGCACAGAAACGAACATTCATCTATAGATTTGTCATAAGGCGAATACTCTCTTATACAAAAAGCATTCGCGTTTTCAAGGGCACCTTACTCAATTTGGAAGCAACGCGCAACTTTCATTTTTATTATTCTAGCTTTGCTGCGTCGCAGCATACCTGAACTAATAAAATTGATAGTTGTGCGTAGCTTCCGTTTTAACTGGAGTTCCTTTGAAAACGCAAGTGCTTTTTGTTTTGGATTCCGAGAGGCCTGTCCCTAAGTAATCGCGTAGTTAAGTTAATTTGACCCTTGTACATATTTGTTTCAACCATGCTTTCCAGCTGTTACTGTCGAATAATACATCAAAAAACTACAATATTCATTTGTTAAATACCTTGGCTGTGCATATGCACAGCACATGTTTCGAAATGGACAAATTGATATGAAATTTGCGAAAAAGAATCCACGTGTCTTAGAGGGACTCGTGGGAAATTTCATATCACAGCCAAGATATTTAACAAAAAATTATTTTCGTACGGCCGAGTTGCCGAATAATATGCATTTGATTACAATATTCATGGTTGTTTTACTTTTGAAATGCTGCAAAATTACTTTATCGACAATATGATGACATCAACAAAAGAGGAAAAAGTTATAGAAACAGAATTGAACTAGTTACATGGGCAGTTAGGGTCATCCCTTATACTCCTGCTCCATGCTTCCTCCGTGAATACAGAATGATTTATGTTGATCAGTTTATACCAATTATAAAATGGTTGTCAAAAGAACGATAGGGGAATGTCGCCGGTTGTGAGCTGACCCCGCTTGTGGGCCACCCTGAATAATTGTTGACACTTGATCAGGGAATAAATATACCCTTTGTCATCAACAGAGTTTATTACTGACAAACGCACCTCGCAACAAACCTTTATCAGAACCCGAACATAATATGACAAAAATCATTTGCCTTGCGTGCTCTGACATTTCCGAGAATACGATTTTTTTGTAATCAGAGTAAGCCACTCAATGTCTTTTCGCTAATATGCCACCATTTGGAATAAATTTTCAGGCGCGGGATCGCAACAGACGCCATTTTTGTAATCAACCCTTTCTTCACATAAAACACTGGTTCGTTGAGGCTGAGTGATCTGCAGCAACCACGCCGACGACCACCACCAATGCGTTAGTTATCCGTTGAAAATGCCACCAGCTTCTCCATGTTGCTGTGTCCGCTCCGATGCATCCGCTCTGCGTGAAATCTTGTTGGGACTGAGGTAGGAATGGGCGATACCGATGCGATATATCGGGAATCGATATTTTCGCTCCGATTAATCGATATTTTGTATCGATTTTTTTATGTTCGATATTTGACCGTATCGATTTTTTATAGCTGATATCGGATTTCGATTTTTTCAAATTCCAAGACATTATCCGTAATATATCAAAAGTAAAAATATAGCACATTAGGCACAATCTGTTAAAAACAGCTAAACTTTGATGTGTGATTCAATGATCTAAAAATCTGAAATTCTAAAGCTCCATCTTTTTTTTTCTCGTGTTTTTAATTTTTCGGACGTATCGATATATCGGAATATCGATGTTTCAACGATATGGAAATGCTAATATCATCTTCCAAACTTGGACGTACATGTTCATGATAGCATTAGAGGCGAAAGTATAGAATTGATAGTTCCGTTAGGATACGGCAGGCATGAAGAATCTATCTATCTATCTATCTATCTATCTTCTTCTTCTTCTATCTATCTATCTATCTATCTATCTATCTATCTATATATATAAAACTCAATGTTTGTATGTTTGTATGTATGTTTGTATGTATGTTCCAGCATAACTTCTGAACCCATTTACCGATTTTAACCAAATTTGGAACACACATTCTTTATCTTAAGGAGACGACGATAGGGGGGTTAGGCACGCTCTTTGGAAAAGGGGAGGGTGTGGGGGGAGGGGTATTGCTTAGTTATTGATCAACTCAGTGTAAATTCTGAACCCCTTGGCCGATTTCAACCAAATTTGGAACACAAATTCTTTATCTTAAGGAAGGTACTATAGGGGGATGAGCATGCTCTTTGGAAAAGGGGGAGGGTGTTGGTAGGAGGGGTATTGCTTACTTATTGATCAACTCAGTGTAACTTCTGAGCCCCTTGGCCGATTTCAACCAAATTTGGAACACAAATTCTTTATCTTAAGGAAGGGACGATAGGAGGGTTGAGCATGCTCTTTGGAAAGGGGGGGGGGGTGTTGGTAGGAGGGGTATTGCTTACTTATTGATCAACTCAGTGTAAATTCTGAACCCCTTGGCCGATTTCAACCAAATTTGGAACACAAATTCTTTATCTTAAGGAAGGGACGATAGAAAGGATGAGCATGCTCTTTGGAAAAAGGGAAGGGTGTTGGTAGAAGGGGTATTGCTTACTTATTGATCAACTCAGTGTAACTTCTGAGCCCCTTGGCCGATTTCAAACAAATTCGGAACACAAATTCTTCATCATAAGGAGACGACGATAGGAGGTTAGGGATGCTCTTTACAAAAGAGGGAGGGTATGGGGGGAGGGGTATTGTTAAGCAATCGATCAACTCAATGTAAATCTTGAGCCTCAGAACCGATTCGAATCAAATTTGTATCAAATATTGTCTGTCCTAAGGAAACGATTTTAGTGGATATGAGTCATTTTAAGCAGGACATTAACATAACACTATTTGGGCTAAGGTCATTCGACATGAAGGACGTTTGAGATAATTAAGAACAGCATCAGAAAAATCTTGCATAGAAAGCAAGCATTTGCTGGGTATAAAACAATTATAATTGTTACCCTTCATCGGAATAATGGTATGCCCAGTGAAAAGCAATGATTAATGTGTTTCCTTCTGAATGGTGGATGTGATTGCTTCTTTAAAAATAGGCATTTGCCCGGAATAAGGCAATGGTGGGTGTGATCCCTTCTTTAAAAATATGCGTTTGCCCGGAATATGGCATCGATGGATGTTTTTCCTTCTTTAGAAAAAGACGTTTGCCCGGAATGAGGCTTTTCAAACCCACGATTATTTTATTTATTTATTCAGACTAAGGCCGAAGTGGCCTGTGCGGTATATAAGAGTCTCCTCCATTCGGCTCGGTCCATGGCTACACGTCGCCAACCACGCAGTCTACGGAGGGTCCGCAAGTCATCTTCCACCTGATCGATCCACCTTGCCCGCTGCGCACCTCGCCTTCTTGTGCCCGTCGGATCGTTGTCGAGAACCATTTTCACCGGGTTACTGTCCGACATTCTGGCTACGTGCCCGGCCCATCGCAGTCGTCCGATTTTCGCGGTGTGAACGATGGATGGTTCTCCCAACAGCTGATACAATTCGTGGTTCATTCGCCTCCTCCACGTACCGTCCGCCATCTGCACCCCACCATAGATGGTACGCAGCACTTTCCTTTCGAAAACTCCAAGTGCGCGTTGGTCCTCCACGAGCATCGTCCAGGTCTCGTGTCCGTAGAGGACTACCGGTCTAATGAGCGTTTTGTAGATTGTCAGTTTGGTACGGCGGCGAACTCTATTCGATCGGAGCGTCTTGCGGAGTCCAAAGTACGTACGATTTCTAGCCACTATGCGTCTCCGAATTTCTCTGCTGGTGTCATTTTCGGCAGTCACCAGTGAGCCCAAGTACACAAATTCTTCTACCACCTCGATTTCGTCACCACCGATGCAAACTCGCGGTGGGTGTCTCACATTGTCTTCTCTTGAACCTCTTCCTATCATGTACTTCGTCTTCGACGTGTTGATGACTAGTCCGATCCGCTTAGCTTCCCTCTTCAGTCTGATGTAGGCTTCCTCCATCTTCTCAAAGTTACGTGCCATAATATCTATGTCGTCGGCGAAACCAAATAGCTGGACGGACTTATTGAAAATTGTACCACTCGTGTTAATCCCTGCTCTTCGTATTACCCCTTCCAAAGCGATGTTGAATAGCAAACACGAAAGACCATCACCTTGCCGTAATCCTCTGCGGGTTTCGAAGGGACTCGAGAATGCCCTGAAACTCGAACTACGCACATCACCCGATCCATCGTCGCCTTGATCAACCGTATCAGTTTATCCGGAAAACCGTGTTCGTGCATTAGCTGCCATAGCTGGTCCCGATCGATTGTATCATATGCGGCTTTGAAGTCGATGAATAGATGATGTGTGGGCACGTTGTATTCGCGGCATTTCTGCAGTACTTGGCGAATGGCGAACACCTGGTCCGTGGTGGAGCGTTCGCCCATAAAACCCGCCTGGTACTGCCCCACGAACTCCCTTGCAGTTGGTGCTAGTCGACGGCATAAAATTTGGGAGAGTACCTTGTAGGCGGCGTTCAGCAATGTGATTGCGCGGTAATTGCTACAATCCAGCTTATCGCCCTTTTTGTAGATGGGACACACGACACCTTCCATCCACTCCTGCGGCAAAACTTCCTCCTCCCAAATCTTGGTAATGACCCAGTGCAGCGCTCTAGCCAGTGCCTCACCACCGTGTTTAAATAGCTCTCCTGGTAGTTGGTCAACCCCAGGGGCTTTGTTGTTCTTCAACCGGCCAATCTCCTCCTGGATTTCCTGGAGATCCGGAGCCGGGAAGATTATGTCCTGCGCGCGTTCTCCCAGGTCCATCACCATACCGCCATCTTCGTCTGCCACATCGCCATTCAGGTGTTCTTCGTAGTGCTGCCGCCACCTTTGGATCACCTCACGCTCGTTCGTAAGAAGGTTCCCGTTTATGTCCTTACACATATCAGGCTGTGGCACGTGGCCCTTACGTGAACGGTTTAACTTCTCATAGAACTTTCGTGTGTTATTAGCGCGGTACAGTTGCTCCGTTTCTTCACGGTCTCGATCTTCCTGCTGGCGCTTTTCCTCCGGAAAATCGAGTTTTGTCTGTTCCGCGCCTGTTTATATCGTGCCTCGTTCGCCCTCGTGCGGTGTTGCAGCAATCTCGCCCATGCTGCATTCTTCTCTTCCACTAACTGCTCACATTCGCCGTCATACCAGTCGTTTCTCTGATCCGGGGGCACCGTGCCAAGTGCAGCGGTTGCGGTGCTACCAATGGCGGATCGAATATCTCTCCAGCCATCTTCAAGAGACGCTGCGCCTAGCTGCTCTTCCGTTGGGAGTGCCACTTCCAGCTGCTGCGCGTATTCTTGGGCTAGTCTACCGTCTCGTAGCCGCCCGATATTAAGCCGCGGCGTCCGACTTCGACGCGTGTTGTACACCGTCGAGAGTTTTGAGCGCAGGCATACTGCAACGAGGTAGTGGTCGGATTCAATATTCGCACTGCGGTAAGTGCGGACGTTCGTGATGTCGGAGAAGAATTTACCGTCGATTAGAACTTGGTCGATTTGGTTTTCCGTTTCTTGGTTAGGTGATTTCCATGTGGCCTTGTGGATATTTTTGCGGGGAAAGAAGGTGCTTCGGACTACCATTCCGCGGGAGGCTGCGAAGTTTATGCATCGTTGGCCGTTGTCATTCGATACGGTGTGCAGACTATCCGGTCCGATGACCGGTCTATACATTTCCTCCCCAAGTAGCACACGCAACATCTTCCTAAAAGCTTCTTGTTCCTATTCAGTTTCATTAAAGGCGTTGGAAAAACATCAAAGCACGAAATAGTTGCATCAAGATGTCAAAAACGTTCGAATTGTGATCAATGTTTCATTAAAATTGCAATGCAGTACGTGTTTGACATTTGGAAACAAACAAACAAATAATACTGCACTTCATGTTGCAAACACGAAACAAAATCATTAAGTTACATATTTATCACCATGTAACATCAGCGTCTTTCAAAATTTTATTGTTTGTTTAAATTGAGTTGCAGATAAGTTGAATGTGTCTTCATGTTTAATTTAGCATCGTTCAACGTTTTGACAACTCACATTTTTTCCTGTGATGGTGCAATCAAGTAACAGGAAACCTGAGTACAAAACTTCATAATCGTATAGTTTTTATTGCGAGTCAACATGCAGTCCCTTCGAAGTGTTGAATGGTGCTGTGGTAGAGTGAAGGACTATCAATCACAAGATCCATAAATCGAATCCAGTTTTATAGTTTTATTTTTTTCCGCTGTAGTATTTTGCAACTTTATTGCAATTTTACTGTAATCGAAGGATGTTTCCGTAGGCTCCACCTCTTGCGCTTTTTAGCTTGCAAGATAGTTATATTTGATGGCACATACGCAAAGATTGTTTCTTTCCGAATAGTTTCAACACAGTGAAATTTTCAGAAGTGAAACAATTTGTGCTGCTTGGGTCCCTTCCTACCTGTGCGTTCATGTCACCGATGACGATTTTAACGTCCCGCAGTGGGCATCCATCGTATGTCTGCTCCAGCTGTGCGTAGAACGCTTCTTTCTCGTCGTCGGGTCTCCCTTCGTGTGGGCAGTGCACGTTGATGATGCTATAGTTGAAGAAACGGCCTTTAATCCTCAGCTTGCACATCCTTGCGTTGATTGGCTGCCACCCGGGCAGCACGCGATGGCATATGAGCAAGTCAAACCACCTTCCTTTTGCCAGTGGAGATATATCAGCTTCCACACTGATATTCTTCCCTCCCCCTTCATACGGGAGCTTGGCAGAAGGAAGGTCGTGCGATATATGCCATCACAAATATTGCCCTCCGCTCGCTTTCAAATCGACTTCTATAAAAACATTCTTCATGCCTGCCGTATCCTAACGGAACTATAAATTCTATACTTTCGCCTCTAATGCTATCATGAACATGTACGTCCAAGTTTGGAAGATGATATTAGCATTTCCATATCATTGTAAATCGTTTAACTTCACGTAGAAGTAACACACACGAAATCATTAATTTAGTGTACTTCCCTCGGTGGGGGCATCCATCAATTCAGCTGTTATTGGTCGACGGTACAGCAGCAGTGCCTTTCTCTGCTTTGTTCTCTCCGAGGCAGCCAAGTTGGTTGCGACGAGACGGACGCAATGAGAAAACAGAACTGTGCAATAAAAATCCTATTCGACTAAATGCTGATGTCATATTAGAAATTTGGAGACAGTACTCGTCGATAGCAAATCCTTCCGCACGCGATGGCATATGAGCAAGTCAAACCACCTTCCTTTTGCCAGTGGAGATATATCAGCTTCCACACTGATATTCTTCCCTCCCCCTTCATACGGGAGCTTGGCAGAAGGAAGGTCGTGCGATATATGCCATCACAAATATTGCCCTCTGCTCGCTTTCAAATCGACTTCTATAAAAACATTCTTCATGCCTGCCGTATCCTAACGGAACTATCAATTCTATACTTTCGCCTCTAATGCTATCATGAACATGTACGTCCAAGTTTGGAAGATGATATTAGCATTTCCATATCATTGTAAATCGTTTAACTTCACGTAGAAGTAACACACACGAAATCATTAATTTAGTGATGTTTCAACGCCAATATTTTTCGGTATCGATATTTCGACAGTAATAACATCGATTCAGCAGTATCGATATTTTTCCGAAAAACGCCCATTCCTAGACTGAGGATTACATTCAAACCCGCAAGTTGCTTGATTTTGATGTCTGTGCTTGCGATGTATGTACGTCATTGGTTGGTTTACCTATTTCTAAACGAAGTTATGCGAGAGCCGCGTGTGACCGGTCTCCGGTACCAGGAGATGATTTTCCCGCTCTTTCATGTTGAGTAGCTCTGTCTATGCCGATGAGGTCCCCTTTATATTACGGCTGTGCTTATATTACGGTTTTCCATATCCAGGTTTGGACGTCACTCAACGGAACGGATGACGTGAAACACTGGCCATGGCAAGGAGATCTACCGTGATGGTCATGTACAGTAGCATGTTCGCTAAGATGTTTTGAATCCAGGGGTGCTTAGGCTTGTCGCTCTGGAGTGCGGAAACGACGCTGGCAGTATCAGATTGGACGAGGATGGGTTTCCTGGGCGGGTAGGTGGCGGCGATGAGGACCGCGGCTGCTTCGGCCGAGAAGATGCTGCACATATCAGGGAGGCTGTCTGAGACAGTGAAATCGGTCCCGGTGACCCCAATGCCGACTCCACGGCTCGAAACTGATCCATCCGTAAACCTGTGCTCCTGTGCTCCTGTATAATTTGAGCGTGCTTACACACTAAGAGTTAACTTTTGGAAATCAGTATGACGAAAGATATCTAATGTTTAATAGTTCGAAAATAAGCACCTTAATCGAAAAAATATTTGGTAGGCGTAGTAGCGGACACCTTCCTACATGACTGGTACCAAATAGTTTTGCGTGAAAAGTTCCTACTGTTGAGAAATCCCGCGTTAGATGTCTTTCGCCATACAAACTTCAGGTGGTTAACTCATGCTGGCTATTTTTACATATACGATAGCGCATGGATACGGCAACGGCGGGTAGGAAACCATCCACTGTATCTGATTCATTGGCACCCCTGCGGAAGTTGCTAGCTATAGAGCTATTTATAATGGTTGATGAAGAATGACAGCTCCTTGCTCTATGCCAGTGGATTCGCGCCACTAGGGACAAACCGACGCTGGCCATCGTGCGCAGAATCCGGTTTCTTTCAATGAGAAGAGAAATCCTGTATTTTCTTTAGGCGGCTTCGGCGAAAAGGGCGGCTTTGCGGAAGATGGCCGCCAGCGTACGGTGACGAAAAGGCAAGATGCCTGATTCGGCACAGGCAGATTAGGCGGCTAGTGTTGAGGGTAACAATCCTAATGCGGCTCGAACGTAGGAATTGATCTGCTAAACAAGTCTGTTCTAAGCCGAAGAACAGGCGGCTATTAATAATAGTCTCCCCGATCCTTAACCGGAGCCTTCTGTTGTTGGTTCGATAAGGCTTAGACATGGTCCGATCCAGGTTGACTCTGGCCCGACAGCTTCCCGAGTAACACACTTGTCACATATCAGTCACTGTGACTCATATGCGACCAAATCCAGTTACATTGGAGTTGCTTCAACTAAATCGATCTGAAGTGTGCTGCTAGGGTTACTTTGATTCTGCGGAATACGAAAGGAACGAGAGGCTCCGGTGAATGGAGACTCCAAAAACTTCCACAATGTTTTTGTTGGGGCTTGGACCCGTCCGTTGAAACTCAGCTGGATGATAAGAAAATTACTTTGAGCTTTTTAGTGCAATGTTTTCACCTGTCATAAGACGAGTTTATACAATCCCATTGAATTCCACCACTTACTCGTCTTATGACAGGTCAGCTGGATGATTGTTGACGGAGATTAAAATCCACAAAATATTCCCCAAGAGCGTTGTCCACCTCAGGAGATGCTACGATCAGATGTGTCGAGATGGATAGGGGAGGATCTTCGCATACCACTAAGTGCGTTTACTTTTCTCCTGAGTTCAACCGCAGATTGGCCGGGGTTGACCGAGTCGAGAAAATCCTCCAACTGTTTTCCCTTTGCTTCAAGAATCACTGACCTGCATTCATAGTGTTTTCCTTTATACTCCTGGAGGGCAGTTACCTGTTTAGGATGGCCGGCGGGAAGTCTTCTTTCTCGCCTTTACCACACGACGCGTCTCGTCCGACCACCAACGGAGTGCCTTTCGTCCTGGCCGAGTATGAATGCAACGGCAGTATCGAGGACGGTTTTGGTGAATTCGGGTAGAGTTGTGGGTGTGTTCTGTTCAAATTCACGTCGAAGGTGGTGGTCATATGCCACCCACTCAGCGTCATCGTAGCGCCATCTTGGCCTCTGGGTGATGTGCGGGGGCAAGACGTGGACAGTGACCGAAATCGGATAATGATTGTACCCGACTAGGTCGGTGGACACTTCCCATTTAAGAGATGCGAGTATTGGGTCAAACACAATGGATACATTTGCGTGCGTTTTGACAGTTTTGGGAAAACTGTCAAAATCCCAAATTTGCAAAAAAAAATCAGTAGGTCTATTAAAATGAAAAGCTAGCCACTTGCCTGCACAAATTGATAGTTAGAATCTGGGAAACTGAACAGCTACCGGAGGAGTGGAAGGAAGGGGTTATATGCCCCATCTACAGGAAAGGCGACAAGCTGGAGTGTGAGAACTTTCGAGCGATCACCATCCTTAATGCCGCCTACAAAGTGATATCCCAGATCATCTTCCGTCGTCTGTCACCATTAGTGAATGAGTTCGTGGGAAGATATCAAGCCGGCTTCGTTGACGGCCGCTCGACAACGGCCGCACGACAACGTAGAGCTATGGAAAATTATGGACGAGAACAGCTTCCCTGAGAAGCTTACCAGACTGATCAAAGCAACGGTGGATGGTGTGCAAAACTGTGTGAAGATTTCGGGTGAACACTCCAGTTCGTTCGAATCGCGCCGGGGACTAAGACAAGGTGATGGACTTTCGTGCCTGTTGTTCAACATTGCGCTAGATGTTGTCATACGGAGACCCGGGTGTAACAGCCGGGGTACGATTTTCAACAGATCCAGTCAATTTATTTGTTTCGCGGATGACATGGACATTGTCGGCCGAACATTTGCAAAGGTGGCAGAACTGTACACCCGCCTGAAACGTGAAGCAGCAAAAGTTGGACTGGTGGTGAATGCGTCAAAGACAAAGTACATGCTTATGGGCGGAACCGAGCACGACAGGGCCCGCCTGGGAAGCAGTGTTACGATAGACGGGGATACCTTCGAGGTGGTCGAGGAATTCGTCTACCTCGGATCCTTGCTAACGGCCGATAACAATGTCAGTCGTAAAATACGAATGCGCATCATCTGTGGAAGTCGGGCCTACTACGGGCTCCAAAAGAAACTGCGGTCAAAAAAGATTCGCCACCGCACCAAATATGTCATGTACAAGACGTTAATAAGACCGGTAGTCCTCTACGGACATGAAACAGCAATGAAACAAAACGACTTGGCGAGCGTGGGGCGTATTCGAGGATTGAGAGATGCGGCCTCGAACCGTGTATTGTGGCGTCAAATTGTTGATTCAGTGTTATCTGTTTAGATGTAGACTAAATAAATGAAAAAATGAAGTCTTTTAAAATAACAAAAACAATCGTTTAAGCATAGGGGAGCAAAAAAGTCAAAATTTGAATCACTCTACTATTACATACTTACTCATGAGTAATACAATCTCGTTTCAGATCACTAACCACCGTAGTTCTTTATTATACTCCACTGTAATTTAAATAAACGTTACGTAAATTGTTGGCTAGCTCTGCCTTAGGAACCGAAGCACCAAGGGTGAAGAAAAACGGTGATTTTCCTCCTCATTTGTGTCATCATCCTCTCAACGCCTCTGCCACCAGCTTCACGGTTGGCGGCAGGATGGTCGACCACGGCCAAGCTTTAACTTCAACACGTTTGCCATACAACCATTTAACTGATGACGCTTTTAAAACCCAACGCAGCGTCATACATGTTCGCTTCGGGGCAATCAGTTACGACACAGTAGCAGTGCACCATATTTTATGTGCAGCACTTGATGCACAACGTGTCATAGTTGTTCGGCGAGGACGTCCGTTGTTGGTTGGAATCGCAGAAAGTGGACCGCAAAGTTACTGTTTTCTGGAAAAAGAATGTAAACAGTAACTCGCACCACCGTGATTATGAATAATTCATTTTGCTCCCAGCGAAGCACATGCCATTTGCAAATAGGGCAGACACATCCATATATGTGAGAACTGTATATATAAATGTTAGTATAAATCGACGTGGTATACACCGAAGTGTCAGTAAATGTAATTGTTTGCTTTACTGCCATATAATCGATAGTATAGTATGGTTTATGTCTTTATTGTACACTAAGTGTACCGGAAAACTATGAGATCCCTACAAAAACAAATGAAACCATTATATACATCGTTTCAATTTTAGGATGCGTTTGTGTAAAACTCACCAAATTTTTGATTGACGCCTCCCCTTATAGCCTGTACAGTCGTTTCCGGTACGTTTACTAAGTTTTGGTGTAAACAATACACTATAAAGAGTGCAAAATTTGGTCAACTTCGGTGCAGCATGAAAAAAGTTACGCAAATTTAAAATTGGAAGATTATTTAACGACTCACCCTTATTTAGTAGACCCAGGAGGTAATCAAAATCAACTCAGCATAAGAGGCTTTAAATCTCTTCAATAAAGACAATGATGATAATAACTCTTGAACTGACCTACTAGAGTGGCAAAAAAATATTTTAAACTTTTAGTGGAAAGTTTTCACTTGTGATAAGTCGACTCGTTGAGTCAAGTACGAGACACTTAAGAGGGCTTTACTTTACTACTGAACTCGTCTTATGGCAAGTGATTTTTTTCATGAATTAATTTGAATATTGCAATCCACACCAATATGAAAGCTTCTGATTGCAGTACTCATTTTAATTCATAAAAAAAATGTTACTTAGGTCCTTTTGAAAAGTTAAGCCAGAATTAATTGTATAGTCGATTAATATTTCACTATTCCCTCCTAATCATGTATCGCTAAAAGCATACATTTTTTATGACTTTTCATGTATTCTTTTTCTAAAGCACAGCTTTACTTGCTTTTCAAATTATCACTTTATTACCATATCTACACCGTAATATGAAAACTAAATTAAATAGTATCCATGCATGTGCAGAAGGGGTGCTCTTATTCTACGCATATATCAAAGAGCCAAATTATGTACCTCCACCTAATTCTGCGTAGTAGCATTTTTCAGACATGGCAATAACATTTGAATTAGATATCGGTGCAAACAACGCCACCACGCTTCGCAAAACTTTCCATACACGTGGGTATTCGATTTGTGCGTGTGCTGAGAAGGATATGTTAGCAAAAGGCTTCTCCTATGTAGGGTAAGAGCCCCAAACAACACATGTTTCCTGTCTTCTCGTATACAAATGAATGAAGGTACGACTCCCTTCATCAGTGCAGGATTATTGTCAAAAGTATGTGCTTTTCACCTAGTTGCTATGTACGATTGGGGGAGGATAATTGAGCTAGCCTCCAATATGCGTTGGTTGCTATCTGTACCCTCCGTTTGCTTGGTTATTGTATAGGGACTGTGTATATACTCCTACGCGCTGGCATTTCGCCTACGACGCGATTCAATATAATAGACAAACTTGAAGGTTGGACGATCCAACAAGGTAAAGTGAAACGCAAACTTAATGGAGGATGTAATGTCAAGTGAACGCTACAAATCATTTGTATGAATTTGCTTGTGGTGTGTTGCTATGCCCAAATAATTGATGAAACAGTACTGGTTGGTGTTTTAAAATGTTCTAATAATTCCGACTTCAATGTAATGAACATTTGGCATAAAGTGATTCATATAATTTCGTAGATGACATAGACCTGAAACCTTGGGGCCTTTCTAAACCTAGCTGTCAGATGCGCGGTTGCGAAGGCCATGGCCAAGGTCATGCTACGAGTGGCTGGGTTCGATTCTTGGTCCGACCAAAGAGTTTTTATGATTGTTTTTTTTTTCACGAGTTGTTTATATTATACACAGAATTTCATTTGTACATGATTTTTTCGAATGTGTTTTGATTCGTGTGCCTTCAATTTACCACCAAAATCTATATAATATGTTCCTTGAAATCATTGAAAAAAAATCAAAGAAAAACCAGTAACAAACAACCAGGTAAACATTTTAAATGAGCGCAAAACTAAGAAAACGTTACAGAATCCTGTGTTGTGTACTACGAATGACAAGCCGTAAAAACCTCGCAGTTAATAATTGTGGAAGTGTTTGATAAACACTTAGCTGCAAGGTAGCAATTTCTCTGTGGGAAATGTAATGCCAATAAGAAAAGAACAAAACAACTTTTGAGCATTATATGAAAATAGCTTTCCTGCCGTCATATACCGCAGATAATGATAACTACCTTTTGGATAGGAGCGAGGTACTTTGCAATAGTCCAGAGCTGTCCTTGCCACGTTTTTGCGATTGCGAGGAAATGGAAGGACGGTTATTTGTACATTCACTTAGGAAAAACGCAAAGAACTCTACAATCTCTAGTGATTGCCACAAGAGATTTTGAAATTCTAGCTTAGATAGAGGTAGTATGCACCAGAACACAAAACTCGTCATAAAAACGACTCCCATTTCATCCATCTAAAAAATTTCCCAAGTGCTCTTGACATAAGATTCGATAAAAATCTGCACCAAAAAGCTTAAAGAAATCATCAAAATCAATTATAATTTTGAATGAAACACAAAAAGTTTTTACTACACCGCAGTACATTCGTTAACCGCACTGACGAGCCAATGCAAGATGGAGAAACAAAGTGAATCGTCACAGGTTTTCTTACACATTTCCTTCTCTCGGGTAGCATCATTATTCTCGTCTGGTCTCTGTCAGACGATGCTAAATTAGTTTCATATCCATTGAGCCATCATTCGTCAGTTGACGTGGGTCTTAGGATTGGGATTAACATCTGCTCCGGATTGTACAAAAGACGAGCTACGTCGAAACACATAATGACTAGGCGAAATTTTCCAAACATGTATTAAAGGAGAGCGAATTAGTTCCTAATTTTGCATGATTTCTGGTTGAATCCATTCAACCCATTCAACGATCAGTCTACTTAAGACTGGCATATGACACATCCAGTTCTATTTATCCTGTGGAAAAAAATCTCATACACTACACCAGTTGTGCGTTCTCATCGATGGGTGTCAATAGATTATGTTAACTTTTTTCTTGTTATCAAACTTTTCTTGGTATTACAACAACTCATCAAAACGTTCTTGTTCCATCAAACGTAACAAACGCAACCAGTGCACTGCAGTGAGAAAACTTAAGAAAACAATGTTAAGCAACCATGCGTTTCCATTATATTGGTCCAGCCTAGTAAGGGGAGAAAAATTTACGGAGCAACCCCCAGCTTTAGGTGAGAAGATTTTCTGAAAATTCCTGTCCAATAATGTATTGCATAAGCTGACTCATTGTTCATTATATTGCCAAAATATATGGTTCTTTATCGTTCTCGTTGAACACCAGATTTGCAGGAAAGATACAGCAAATTATACGATCTCCATTCAGTCGTGACTTGTTTTTCAAAGGAAGCGGTGTCCAAGATTGGGTTCTTGATCCAAAAAGGGCCGATGGCGATTCAAGCTATGTCTGATAGCGATTATGACCATTAACCATCTCACTCCAGGCTTTCACTTTAACAAAAAATAAAAAAATATCTCAGTCCAGGGATAGTGAAACAATCGTCTCTATAATAAATTTGTTATTGAAAGTATAGCAAATCATATTCCGCATTAAATTTGAACAAGCTGGCTCAACTCACTCAGGGTAGACCATTGGGGAGATAAATACGCTAAATAGACACTTAGTTGTTCTTATAAAGCCTCACAAATTAGTGTTCTTTTTGATAATTTAGCCGAAAATAGATCGCATAAGATGCACATAATGTATTGAGAAAATTGCTTTAGGGTCATTTACAAAAATACGGTGGCTAGCTTGATGAAATGCAGCCGTCGTTCGGTTGGTGCCTTTGTTGACGAGGGTTCCAGCCTGACTAGCGATGCACTGGCAAATCGCAAGAGTACACCACGGGGAAGAGAAAAGATTGGTGCTTACGTAGGGGAGAACAGTACATAATGCTCCCCCGGGGGAAAATGGCCTCACTCATAAAATCACTCATATAATCTGTTGTAGGACATTTATGAACGAAAATTCCCATTACAATTCATAATTAGTTATCCATTATTGAGCTCATTGGAAAAATGAACGAAATTCCTTCATATTCACTCAAATTTAACGATTTGCGATTCTTCCACGTCACCGGTAAGATTGTGGTTCTATCCATTAAGAAAAAAAACCACCATGAAGAAAGTCATGAAAACCTTATTGTATTGAATAGGAGATCATTGTAAAATGTAGCTGGTTTTGTGAATTTTACATCTACATGTTCGGTTCGGTATTCTTGTTTATATTGGTGAAAAAATTGGAAAAGATTAAGAGGTGCATTAAGAGGTACTCCCATACCTGGAGAGCGATACGCCGATCGCGGTTGTTGCGGAAACAATTACGAGGCCCAATGGTCTCGGGAGAGGGGAGTGGTTTCGGCTACTTGGGTACTGAGCTTGCTTCACGAATCGTCACATGGATAGGTATTTTCCAGACTCGAACAACTTCTCACGATCGAATAGAGCATTTCATCATGGCCTGGACCTAAGTGCAATCTCATGGTGTCTTCAGTTTCTCATCATGGCCCGAACCTGGGTTCGGTCTCACGGTGACTTCCTCACACCGGAACGCCGGAACGCGAGGCTTGTTCCTTGAGTGTCGGAGTCGATGAAAAGGGAAAAGATCTAATTTTATCGAATACGTGCCGGGTAGCCAGACTTATTCTTGTCTGAGAAGTACTTTCGGCCCAGTCTATTATACACTGTATTTTCATCCAACTTTGGACTATCCCTGGTGGGTTAGGGTTTTATTTGTTCTATGGGCATACTTCGACGCACGGTGTAACTTTGTAGAAACTACTAGCCTCACTTGGTACTAAATATTCGCGATACCGAACTTGCTTTAAGATGTTTCGTAACAAAAAATGATCCCTTCCCACATGGCGGCAGTTGCTTTTATATCATTCATCCATTGAGATTAATACCTTTTTGCACAAGTTTATTATATTACCCAGAAATACGGTAAAATTCCAAGAATCCATAGAAATGGACACATTTTTAACAATCTTCACTACTTTAATCATAATGGAACATGGGTTACGGGGGTTTACACAAACCATAAGAGAAATTTTCACTTATTGCATCACGTTGAAAAATGTGGTTTTGAACACCACTCTCCTCATCACGCTTTTTGTTTTAAATATTTGAAGTATTTATACGATTTGCCACGCTTCCCAAATCCCTCTTCCCTGTGTTGTACCTGTTGTAGTCAGGCCCTGCAAGATTTCTCACATATTTGGAAAAGTCAAAAATTATTATTATTATCTTTAATAGATTTGTTTTGCTTGGGATTGAAAAGTAAATTAAAAACCTCTCCCTTAACCCCCCCCCTTTTTCCCAATTACCTTCTCACCCTCTTCGTTATCTTTTCCTGAGGATAGAGAATCAGTGTACCAAATTTGGTTGGAATCGGTCCAGTAATTCAGAAGTAGTTCGCAAACATACATACATACATACATACATACATACATACATACATACATACATACATACATACATACATACATACATACATACATACATACACAGGGCAGCAGGGACTATGTCCAAGGGCTTTACGACCCCTCCCCACTGCGAGTTAGGGGACCTGCCTAGGATGTGGTGGGGTTTGACAGTGGGCTCTGTTAAACTTCTACAAAAAGCTGCATGTATCCGTAAGCAGGTCCTATCAAAGCGACCGTGCGCCGCTCAAAGCACACTAGCCCAACCCAGTGGCATCGACAACGGCAACGTCAACGGACACGAGCGGAAATCGAGATATACAACGAATCTAGGGCTGACAGTTGTGTCATTCCACTCCTTGAGTAAAGCCGGGTGACACCGTCTTGAAATGGCGGGTGGGCTAATGCCACAGCTGCCTTCCGTCCCGTAAAACCGTGGCAGGCCTTGGGGCACGCCGTCCCAATCCAGCCGTCTGGCTTAACCAACCAGATGGGAGTAGGACCAGTTGATTCCTTCCTGGCTTACGCCGATCCGGCTCTGAACACCGAGGTGTCAACCCCGCATGGCCTCACTGCATCTGCAAAGATAACCACGGGATCAAGAAGGCGACTATTCCAGTGGGGTTCGAGGGCAGCCCTAAGGGGACCCAACAAACATGAATAAAGCTAAAGTAAACAAACAAGCATCGGAAGTGAACCCCTTCGCAAGGAGAGGTTTGGAGAGATCTCCACCCAACGCATCGGGTGCGAGAGAAATGGAGACGAAGGACACGAGTAGCGAAGTAGTCGTCGTGGAGAGCGATAACGATACGCCAATAGTCGATAAGCAGCAGCACAATGCAGTGGAGATAGGGTCGAGTGGCATCCTGCCGAGCTTGACCGTCGTCATGGTGCAACTCGATGACATTATCGACTTCACCAATGAACGGGGCAATATGTCGAGGGAGCTGAAGCTGAAATTGCTTAAGCTTCGCAATTTGGTTCTTGCTGCCAAGCAAGAACAGGAAGTGCTTGCGGCCAGGCTGGAAGGCTGTGGTAAAGCGGAGAAGAGTGCACAGACTGCTCCCTTCTCCTTCCATAGTACCACAACCATGGCACAGGAGGCGTTAGATTTTGCCCTCAGAGACAGAGCGGTAGAGAGGAGAACAGATAAGCGAGCCAGGGACTCGCCTGGCATTAAGCGCTTTAAACAGAACGCAAAAAGGCGTCGGGAGAGCGCAAATCAGAAGAGCGGGCCCACGGAAGTTGCAAACATGGGAGAACGGCGTAAGAAGAAAGCGAGGACGAAACGAGCCAGTCGGCCACCGGAGGAGGGAAGCCAACCCGACCAAGACAACCTGCGGTCGGACGGTCCCTGGCAAACGGTAGTAAATAAACCGAAGGTGAAAGCGGCAATCACGCGCCCGGCGGGAGCCAGACAGAAGGGTGAAGCACTTCTCATTAAAACAGAGAAAGAGCGCTACGCCGACGTGCTCAAGGCGATGCGCAGCGCCGAGAAACTGGCGGACCTTGGTAAAGAGGTTTGTAGCATAAGGCGGAAGAGAACTGGTGAGATGATCCTTGTCCTAAGCAAGGGGTCACAAACGGGCGGTGGCTCATATGGAGTGCTAGCCCAGAAAGTCCTAGGCGAGGGTGTAAAAGTGAAGGCTTTACACGACAAGGTGCCTCTCCAATGTAAGCAGCTGGATGAGGTCACGACATAAGATGAGATCGCCTCAGCCATCAAGGACCAAGGTGGAGTGGTGGTAGCAAATGCGTCCATCCGTCTGCGAAGAGGACCGCAGGGGACGCAGATTGCCACGGTGAAGTTACCGGCCATCGACGCTAACAAGGTGATCAAAGTTGGTAAGCTGAAAGTTGGCTGGTCAGTATGTCCAGTCAGCCTCTACCAACCACCGGTAGTCGACAAGTGCTTCCGCTGCCTCGAACCGGGACACAAATCGTGGGCGTGCAAAGGGCCGGATAGGAGTAACCTATGTAGGCGATGCGGCGAAGAGGACCATAAGGCGCACACGTGCGAGAAAGCACCATCGTGTACGCTATGCGCGAGCAGGAAGCAGGAACATAACCACGCTATGGGTGGACCTGCGTGCCCGTTGAGTGGTTATACGAGGAAGCCGTGCAAGTAACGCAGCTCAACCTCAACCATTGTGCGGCCGCCCAGCAGTTGCTGTGGCAGTCGGTAGTAGAAGCGAGAACGGACGTCGCTATCTTGTCGGACCCGTACCGCATCCCCGCGGATAATGGGAACTGGGTAGCGGATAGATCCAGATCAGCGGCGATTTGTACGACGGGAAGATACCCGATCCAGGAGGTGCTAAACACAAGAGCGGAGGGTACAGTTATAGCGAAAATAAATGGAGTGTACTACTGCAGCTGCTATACCCCACCAATGTGGCCGATAGAATAATTCACCCAGATGGTCGATCGGTTTACATCAGACCTAGTGGGTAGCAAGCCAGTAGTCACTGCAGGAGACTTCAACGCGTGGGCGCTAGAGTGGGGAAGTCGCTTTACTAACCGGAGAGGGCAAACGCTGCTAGAGGCTTTCGCCAAGCTGGATGTCGTGCTGTGCAACCAAGGCTCCAAAAGTACCTTCCAGCGAAACGGAGTGGAATCGATAATAGACGTAACGTTCTGCAGTCCAAGTTTGGTCGGTGATATGCAGTGGATGGGCAGCAGGGACTATGTCCAAGGGCTTGACGATCCCTCCCCAGGCCATCTGCGAGTTGTGGGGCTTGCCTAGGATGTGGTGGGGTTTGACAGTGGGCCCTGTTAAACCTCTATAAAAAGCTGCATGTATCCGCAAGTAGGCCCCACCAAAGCGACCGTGTGCCGCTCAAAGCGCACAAACCCAAGTCCTGGTGTTAGGTGGGACGCTAAACAGCCCTGACACGACGGCCCTCCGACGAGACAGGAGGTTTGCGCAGGCCCAATAAGCCGCCTAGAAAACCAATCATTACGAACAATATAAGAGATAATGCGACTCGATATAATCGGCAAAGACCTGGGCGACGAATACAGGATCACGATTGGAAGCTTGGAACATGGAATTGCAAGTCGCTAGGTTTCGCAGGTTGCGACAGGATGATCTACGATGAATTACATCCCCGCAACTTCGACGTCGTGGCGCTGCAGGAGATTTGCTGGACAGGACAGAAAGTGTGGAAAAGCGGGCATCGAGCGGCTACCTTCTACCAAAGCTGTGGCACCACCAACGAGCTGGGAACCGGCTTCATAGTGCTGGGTAAGATGCGCCAACGCGTGATTGGGTGGCAGCCAATCAACGCAAGGATGTGCAAGCTGAGGATTAAAGGCCGTTTCTTCAACTATAGCATCATCAACGTGCACTGCCCACACGAAGGGAGACCCGACGACGAGAAAGAAGCGTTCTACGCACAGCTGGAGCAGACATACGATGGATGCCCACTGCGGTACTGCGCACAGGTAGGAAGGGAGGAAATGTATAGACCGGTCATCGGACCGGATAGTCTGCACACCGTATCGAATGACAACGGCCAACGATGCATAAACTTCGCAGCCTCCCGCGGAATGGTAGTCCGAAGCACCTTCTTTCCCCGCAAAAATATCCACAAGGCCACATGGAGATCACCTAACCAAGAAACGGAAAACCAAATCGACCACGTTCTAATCGACGGTAAATTCTTCTCCGACATCACGAACGTCCGCACTTACCGCAGTGCGAATATTGAATCCGACCACTACCTCGTTGCAGTATGCCTGCGCTCAAAACTCTCGACGGTGTACAACACGCGTCGAAGTCGGACGCCGCGGCTTAACATTGGGCGGCTACAAGACGGTAGACTAGCCCAAGAATACGCGCAGCAGCTGGAAGTGGCACTTCCAACGGAAGAGCAGCTAGGCGCAGCGTCTCTTGAAGATGGCTGGAGAGATATTCGATCCGCCATTGGTAGCACCGCAACCGCTGCACTTGGCACGGTGCCCTCGGATCAGAGAAACGACTGGTATGACGGCGAATGTGAGCAGTTAGTGGAAGAGAAGAATGCAGCATGGGCGAGATTGCTGCAACACCGCACGAGGGCGAACGAAGCACGATATAAACAGGCACGGAACAGACAAAACTCGATTTTCCGGAGGAAAAAGCGCCAGCAGGAAGATCGAGACCGTGAAGAAACGGAGCAACTGTACCGCGCTAATAACACACGAAAGTTCTATGAGAAGTTAAACCGTTCACGTAAGGGCCACGTGCCACAGCCTGATATGTGTAAGGACATAAACGGGAACCTTCTTACGAACGAGCGTGAGGTGATCCAAAGGTGGCGGCAGCACTACGAAGAACACCTGAATGGCGATGTGGCATACGAAGATGGCGGTATGGTGATGGACCTGGGAGAACGCGCGCAGGACAGAATTCTACCGGCTCCGGATCTCCAAGAAATCCAGGAGGAGATTGGCCGGCTGAAGAACAACAACCCTGGGGTTGACCAACTACCAGGAGAGCTATTTAAACACGGTGGTGAGGCACTGGCTAGAGCGCTGCACTGGGTCATTACCAAGATTTGGGAGGAGGAAGTTTTGCCGCAGGAGTGGATGGAAGGTGTCGTGTGTCCCATCTACAAAAAGGGCGATAAGCTGGATTGTAGCAACTACCGCGCAATCACATTGCTGAACGCCGCCTACAAGGTACTCTCCCAAATTTTATGCCGTCGACTAGCACCAACTGCAAGGGAGTTCGTGGGGCAGTACCAGGCGGGTTTTATGGGCGAACGCTCCACCACGGACCAGGTGTTCGCCATTCGCCAAGTACTGCAGAAATGCCGCGAATACAACGTGCCCACACATCATCTATTCATCGACTTCAAAGCCGCATATGATACAATCGATCGGGACCAGCTATGGCAGCTAATGCACGAACACGGTTTTCCGGATAAACTGACACGGTTGATCAAAGCAACGATGGATCGGGTGATGTGCGTAGTTCGAGTTTCAGGGCATTCTCGAGTCCCTTCGAAACCCGCAGAGGGTTACGGCAAGGTGATGGTCTTTCGTGTTTGCTATTCAACATCGCTTTGGAAGGGTAATACGGAGAGCAGGGATTAACACGAGTGGTACAATTTTCAATAAGTCCGTCCAGCTATTTGGTTTCGCCGACGACATAGATATTATGGCACGTAACTTTGAGAAGATGGAGGAAGCCTACATCAGACTGAAGAGGGAAGCTAAGCGGATCGGACTAGTCATCAACACGTCGAAGACGAAGTACATGATAGGAAGAGGTTCAAGAGAAGACAATGTGAGACACCCACCGCGAGTTTGCATCGGTGGTGACGAAATCGAGGTGGTAGAAGAATTTGTGTACTTGGGCTCACTGGTGACTGCCGAAAATGACACCAGCAGAGAAATTCGGAGACGCATAGTGGCTGGAAATCGTACGTACTTTGGACTCCGCAAGACGCTCCGATCGAATAGAGTTCACCGCCGTACCAAACTGACAATCTACAAAACGCTAATTAGACCGGTAGTCCTCTACGGACACGAGACCTGGACGATGCTCGTGGAGGACCAACGCGCACTTGGAGTTTTCGAAAGGAAAGTGCTGCGTACCATCTATGGTGGGGTGCAGATGGCGGACGGTACGTGGAGGAGGCGAATGAACCACGAATTGCATCAGCTGTTGGGAGAACCATCCATCGTTCACACCGCGAAAATCGGACGACTGCGATGGGCCGGGCACGTAGCCAGAATGTCGGACAGTAACCCGGTGAAAATGGTTCTCGACAACGATCCGACGGGCACAAGAAGGCGAGGTGCGCAGCGGGCAAGGTGGATCGATCAGGTGGAAGATGACTTGCGGACCCTCCGTAGACTGCGTGGTTGGCGACGTGTAGCCATGGACCGAGCCGAATGGAGAAGACTCTTATATACCGCACAGGCCACTTCGGCCTTAGTCTGAATAAATAATAAATAATGCAGTGGATGGTCGACGACGGTTACACCCACAGTGACCATCTAGCTATCCGGTACAGGATAGGCAGCGAGGCAAGAAGAGAAAGCCGGAGAGCTACTCCCACAACCCGGTCGTGGAAGGTCGCCCACTTCGACGGTGGGACCTTCAGTGAAGCTATGGGTCTGGAAGAAAACACGGGAAGTTTAAGCGGCGACGAACTGGTTGCGGTCCTGTCTCGAGCTTGTGACGCGACCATGCCGAGGAAGGTGCGACCACGGAACTGCAGGCCACAGGTATACTGGTGGAGCGATGAAATTGCAGCCCTTCGAGCAGCCTGTCTCCGGGCTAGAAGAAAAACGCAAAGGACACGCTTGGCGGAAGTGAGGAGGAACGCATCGAGCAATTCAAAGCAGCGAGACTGGCTCTAAACAAGGCCATCAAAGAAAGCAAGAAAGCCTGCTTCGACAGACTGTGCCAGAGCGCCAACTCGAACCCATGGGGAGACGCCTATCGGGTGGTGATGGCCAAAACAAGAGGAGCACTGGCTCCTCCCGAGCGATGTCCAACGAGGCTGAAGACTATAATCGAGGCACTATTCCCGCACCACGGCCCAACCCACTGGCCGCCAGCAGCGAGGGTAGCAAATGATGAAGCGGTGGAGAGGGTGACGGTAGAAGAGATATTGACGGTGGCAAAGTCCCTCGACCCGAGTAAAGCACCTGGTCCGGACGGGATCCCGAATATGGCATTGAAGGCAGCCATAACGACTAACCCGAACATGTTTAGGTTGGCCATGCAGAAGTGTTTGGACGAGAGGACATTCCCGGATATATGGAAGAGACAGCGTTTGGTCCTGTTACCGAAACCTGGCAAGCCACCAGGAGACCCCTCAGCGTACAGACCAATCTGTCTTATAGACACGGTAGGGAAGCTACTGGAGAAGTTGATCCTGAACAGACTGTCGCCGTACGTCGAGGAGGTAGGAGGATTATCGAGCGAGCAATTCGGCTTTCGGAGAGGAAGGTCTACTCTGGGTGCCATTAAATCGGTGGTTGACACTGCAAAGGTCGCCATCGAATGCAAGCGGCGCGGTATACGTTACTGCGCAGTAATAACACTCGACGTGCGGAATGCATTCAACAGTGCGTGCTGGATGGAGATCGCGAACTCGTTGCTTCGGCTGGGAGTACCGGTAGGGCTGTATAAAATTCTGGGAAGCTACTTTCAGAATCGATTATTGATCTACGAGACAGACGAAGGCTTGGCTACCGCCCCATCACGGCAGGTGTCCCACAGGGATCAATTTTGGGTCCATTGCTGTGGAACGTGATGTACGATGGCGTGCTGCGGTTGAAGCTCCCGCCAGGAGTCAAGTTAGTGGGATTCGCCGATGACGTAACCATGACCGTGTACGGAGAATCCGTCGAAGAGGTCGAATTGACTGCAGCCTATTCGATCAGCCTAGTGGAGGAATGGTTGCGCAGCAAGAAGCTACAGTTGGCGCATCATAAAACGGAGATGATAGTCGTTAACAATCGGAAATCGGTTCAGGAGGCGACAATTAGAGTCGGCGGCTGTGACATCACCTCCAAGAGATCTCTGAAACAATTGGGGTGATGCTCGACGATAAGTTGAGCTTTAAAGTCATGTCGACTACGCCTGCCAGCGCGCGTCGACGGCGATAGCGGCACTATCGAGGATGATGGCGAACAACTCTAGGGTGTGCTCCAGCAAGCGCAAGCTGCTGGCAAGCGTGGCGGTTTCAATACTACGATACGGAGGACCAGCTTGGGTGTCAGCGTTGAGCGTAAACTGCAACGTGCGAAAGCTGGAGAGTACTCATAGGCTAATGTGCCTGAGAGTTATCAGCGCATATCGCACCGTATCTCGCGAAGCGGCATGTGTACTCGCGGGCATGATGCCTATCAAACTGGTGGTAGAGGAAGACGAGGAGTGCTACGCCCTCAGGGGCACCGATAACGCTCGAAGGAATATAAAGGCAGCAACGGTAGCCAAATGGCAGAGAGAGTGGGACAACTCGCCTAAGGGAAGGTGGACCCATCGCTTAGTCCCAAGTGTGTCGGCATGGATTAGCAGACCTCATGGGGAGCTAAACTTTGGCTTGCCCCGTTCTTAACAGGCCATGGATGCTTCAAGTGGTACCTACACAGGTTTGGTCACGCGGCTTCTCCCACCTGTCCGCAATGCCCAGACGTGACAGAAACGGCTGAACACATCCTGTTCACATGTCCTCGGTTCGAAACGGAGAGGAGTGCGATGTTGGGGGCATGCGGAACGGACACCAACACCGATAACATCGTCATAAAAATGTGCCAGAACCCAGAACAGTGGAGAGCGGTTGCAAGAGCGACGTCCAGGATAGCCGACATCCTGCAACGAAGTTGGCGCATAGAGCAGCAGCAGGCAGCCGTTACGGATAGCGGACCATGAGTCGTGGAAGTCGTGAATATATATGTCGATAATGGATGGAAACGACAGCGTCGCAACTGTATTCAGCTTGCGGCGAGCGCGTAGCCGCAGAACGTGGCGAAACGGCCGGGTTCGGAGGAGCTCCCGCTTTCGGGGAACTTCTCGTCGGAGTAGGTTAGATCCGCCGTCGGGGACTATCCGAGTCGTTCGCGATCGCGACCGAGGCGGGAGCTAAATGGCTCAATGAATAAGGTGAGAGCTGAATGGCTCAAGGCAAATGAAACTCGGTTATCGGAGTAGGCTAGGTCCACCGCCGGGGATCAGCTGAGTAGACCGTGGCGTGCGAATGTACCGGCTTCGGGTCGTCCTGGCACCATTGAACTGGAAGTTATCTCCACCCGGAATCTTTGGATTGACCTCGGCACTCGCCCGGTCACCCGTTGAGACGGGTCGTCGGTTACGGGGAGCTTTCGACGTCGGGGAACTCCTGTCGGAGTAGGATTGATCCACCGCCGGGGACTATCCGAGTAGTCCGCGACCAAGGTGAGAGCTGAATGGCTCATCGGTTAAGCAAGAAGCGGAAAGGCGCAGTTCATGGGAGATCGGTTAATCGGAGTAGGCGAGGTCCACCGCCGGGGACCAGTGGAGTAGATCGTGCCGCGAGAATGCACCTGCTTCGAGTCGGCGGGGCACCACTGAACCGGAAGCTATCTCCACCCGGAATCTTTGGCCTGACCTCGGCACTCGTCCGGTCACCCGTTGAAGTGAGAATGTGCGTAGGACTTGAGCGGATCTATGAACATGCATACCAGGTGAATGTGTAGTGTTGGTAATGTAACAGCCATCCACGAATGCGGGTCGTCGGTATCGGGGGAGCTTCCGCCGCCGGGGGACTCCCCGTCGGAGTAGGGTAGATCCGCCGCCGGGGGACTATCTGAGTAGCTTGCGAGCACGTTGAGAGCTAGGCCCACGCTTTTGTGTGCTTGCTGGCACCAATAAGGGAGCCAAAGGGCTCAGACGTATGACAAAACATCGAAGAGAGGCACTGTGAAAGGTGTTGTTTTGGGAGGAGTACTTTTAGTACTGCTTTTCCCCACAGAAGTAATACTGAAAGGTAGTCCCGGGGGGAATTGTGCATTAGAAGAGAGGGTAACTCAAGTAACCTTCTGTTGCTTGGGTGGGTTTAGTGGGTCCGGCGGTCTGGCCTTCTGCCAACCGCGCCAACCCCACTCCCTGAGTGATAATTTCAGGTGTCTGTATGCAGATTTGCCTTCATCCCTCTATAATAAAAAAAAAAAAAAAAAAAAAAAAAAACATACATACATACATACATACATACATACATACATACATACATACATACATACATCATAGATTGGGTTTTTTATATAAATAGATTACCGAGATTCTCAGCCCCTGGTATTCTGTAGTTTACATAGACTTTCAGGAAGTAGGTTTCTGCATGCCGCAGAATATTGAATGCTATTAAGGTTGTACCATAAAAATCATCAACTTAAGATTAGTAGTCGTGAGAAACTTGACTACCAACACCTACCAATCTACAAGGCAGACAAAAATAACCAATTGTTTTATTAACATCCGATTACCGTATACATTGCATTAATGTGAACGATTTCAGTCTAAGTTGTACGCAGGATTATTCAATACGGTTTAACTATGACATAAACTATCGAAATGTGTCCGAAAATCAACAGATTAGCTTTGATTTACGTTGATATTTATGTTTTATTTTTTCATAATGCTAGCTGTTTATGTTCACATCTCGTGACATTGTTGCCAGCTGTTCAAACACACCAATAGCATTATTGAAATTTACTGCGTTTTCTTTTTAATTTTTCAAGACGTTCCAAAGTAGAATAATGTAGATATAATTATGACATTAATAGATATTTTACATGTTCGATATTTTACATGTTTTCACTATGATTTAACAGAATTTCATGTTGACATGACTGCCTGCTGCGCTAGGTAATGATCAATGACTGCTTGCACACGACGCTGCCAACGACGAGCAACCGACGACGTCGTTGGCATGCGCGGTGGGAATAGGAAATTTTTTCATTTAGTTTTATTTTCATTGAATCGACGTCAAATGTGCACTAAATGATTCGATTATTTTGTCAATAAGTATGTTTAGGTTCAAACTTAGTTCTGATACTTTTTCTTGTGAAATGGTGGTCAGGTTTGGTTTTTTATAATAAAACTAATTTGATCAGTGCTTTTTGCAGTGAGGAGATGGGTAATTGTAAGATTGTGTTGGTGAGCCGCAGGGTAGCCATTCTGAATGACACCGTAAGAGGCCTTAAGCATGATTGACATCAAACATTTCAATCTAATTTCTTTTAGGTAAGGTTCAATTTGTATTCTAAATATAAAATATAGCTTTATATACATATGTATCGCCTTCTTGATCAATCAAGGTCTCGCGCAGGACGCTTAGAGTCCACGCTACGGCTATGCTTCCTAAAAGCAAACCAAAAGTATACTGACAATATTTGTTATCAGGTGATAGCCAACGAAAAACGTTGGTAATAAGTTTTTCTTTTCAATCTCAAAATGTTTAAGATGGGTATAGAACACCGCTCTCTTCAAAGTTTCTCTTGAATTGATAAGGTTTTTAAAGCTCTAAGAACCATTTGAACGCCAGTGAATTAAAGATTTTCCTCACAAAATTATTGAAAGCAGATTTGTTACCAACACACTGTTGGTAATCCTAAACAATTTCCAGATTAACGACGGATAGGATATTTAATTTCAAATTGGTTCTGAAAATCGTACAAGCAACCTCAGACAGAATTCTAAAATTTAGCATAAATTATGTGTATCTATAGAATGAGATTTTTGTAGAACTGCATGAATTAAAAGTGAAGCTTTCACTGTGGAAGATGGCGATTAGGGTTTTGTGGGAAATCCCTTTTGATGTCATCGACATTAACGAGGAGCGACCAGTTGTAGATGTTCATTGCTGTTCCATTGCAGGGATTAAACAGAATGTAAGCAACATCATCAGCAATTCTCCACTCCCTCTCCTCTTCCTAGGAGATATGAACGAACACAATCCTATCTAAGACAGGTCAAGGGCAGATCCGGCGTTAGCCTCCTCGAAGCCTTTGAGGTTCAAGATCTGGCTGTTCTCAACGATGGTACCACTACATGCACTCCGCTACCTCTATTAACATCACGGCGACTAGCAATTCTGTCATTCCGATCTCAAAGTGGGGAGCACATACCGAGCTTCACGGAGACAATCACTACTCCCTCCCTTGTTTCTGCCCATTCCGCCCCTTCCACTATTAACAAGCGCCCATGGTGGTCCTGGACGCTGTTCACGCCACGATTCCAGCCTCCCTCCCGGACGCCGAGCCCCAAATTGTGGTCTGAGGAGACTTAAAGATCTGTCAAAGTTGAGAGAAATGTCCTCCGAGCTCTTAGGAGACTTCCTCTCAATTATCCGTTTATGAAACGTGCTTTGAAGATTTATAAAGAGAAACATCGACAGTGTCAGATCACTATTAGAGACGCTAAATGGAATCAGTAGGAGCAGCTCCTCGATTTGGTGTATTAATCACAAACAACGGAAAAACTCTGGGGAAGGTATATTTATTCAGAAGAAAAAGGTCTCCCCCTATTCACCTCGATGTGGATGGTCGTACTATTTTGGATCCACCGGTAGTCGCATTGTCTTTGGTGATTATTTTGTGACAGTAGTCTTGTTAGACGGCTATCTCCTGGAATTTGGATGGTAAATCGATCAAAGAATCTTAAACCCCTTTAAACCAGATTTTCTCGTTCGCGGAGCTCACTTTTGCTCATCATCGGGGCCTGATGTGATTGGCTACCCATAGTGCTAAAGCGGCTGTCCCTCTCAGGTAGAACACTCAGGATTTGGATTCAGCAAACTTTACCGAACGATTGGAGAAAGGAGCCTAGTGACTCCGATCACGAAAAAACCAGGTTCCCGGACAAGATTCCTATAATTACATACCAGAATGTTCCTGATATTCTAGTAATTTTTCAATAATCCCAGAGGCAAAATTTCAAAATGTGTTGATATCTAGACTTCTAGAGTGCAACTCTGCCTTAAGGTTCATTGTTTGAATTCGTCTAATAACAGAGTTAAAAAGCTAGGTTTGAACGTTTTTCTTCATCTTCTTCTTCTTAATGGCATTACATCCCGAACTGTGGCATTGCCTTAGTGCTCATTCAGCACTTCCATAGTTATTAACCGCGAAGTTTCTAAGCCAAGTTACCATTTTTGCATTTGTGTATCATGAGGCTAACACGATGATACTTTTATGCCCAGGGAAGTCGAGACAATTTCCAAACCGAAAATTTTCTAGTCCAGCACCGGGAATCGAACCCAGCCACCCTCAGCATGGTCTTGCTTTATACCCGCGCATTTTACCACTAGGTCAAAGAAGCCCCCACGGCAAAGCTTACTCCTGTTCGTCCCTTTGCTGTCCCAGGCCTGAGCAGCTTCAAAACATAGTGTACTACCGGTGACTGGTACATGCTTACTGGGCATTTCGACCAACACACTTTAAGCTTTCCAGCTTTCAATACCGTATTGGCTTCAGCTACCGATAGCCTACACGTTGTTGCGCCCCAAATGGTCTGATACGAAGGCGGACCGGGTCCTCCACCATCGTAACTAGTTTTGTGCTCAGGGTACTTACGCCCAAGCGAGAATGTAAAATGTCGCAACTGTCAACAATTTAGTCAATGCGGTCCATTACTCCATAATCATTTTCCATATTCGTAAGCCTGCCAGAACCAAAATTGAGACCTAACTAACCATTTTGCCTTAATGCATCTCTTAGCGTTCCAACCGTATTTTTTTATTTATTATTGAGGTTTTCAGCCCTGGGATGGCTCACCTCTGTCCTACCGTATTTGATTTAGCTACTAGTCATCCACTCTGCGTGGACTGGCTACCGTTACCAATGAGTTCCACGAGAAGGCGAACTATGGTGCTCACCTTCGCCTCCTCCATGTATCGAGTTTTATCTGCATATCCAGCATTCGGGTCAGTGGGAATAAGCACTATGTAGCGGTCTGATAAGCGCTATACAGTTTTACTTGGCACAACGAAGATCTTAAATTACTTAGATCTCGCGAAGCTCAAAGTAAATTCCCTCTGATTTCATCTACTGGTGGTGTTTTTAGCGATAATTATTGAGTACTCAAACTCATCAACCACCACGGTTTGTAGCCACCGTTGAGAGTACCTATCTAATATCTTCGTCCTTTGAAACTCTCTCTTTCATGTACTTAGATTCCGACGTGCTGAGCAGATGATCAATCCGATCCACTTAGCTTCCCTCTTCAGTATGATATAGGCTTCCCCCTTCTTCTCAAAGTTATGTGCCAATACATTAAATGTCATCAGCGAAAAATAATATTCAAAAAATAATAGCCTGCCCCTTCAGAAAAGCTGATTTTTGGAAACCAGTGTCAGTAATAACTAAAACGATTTTTCTACATACCACTTACAACAAATAAACTCTACATATGCTGCGCTGGTATGCTAAATCCTTGTTATATAAAGCCTACATTACAACGGCGTAGGACAAAGTAAGCATACTCCACTCAGACAATGTGCACTGCCATAAACTCATTCCAATTCCATATTCTTTGTAGCTACTAGTCAACAGTAGCAAAAGCCAACCAGCAGAAAGCCACCCAACAGAAGCCACACACCGAACCGAAAGTCGACAGAAAGTTCTCACGGCAACAAAATGAATGATTCATAATAAAGTATAAATTCCATTTTTTTATGTGTATTTTTTTTTTCTAACACGGGATATTTTCATGCCTTATTAGTATTAGGCTGACAATTTTGAAATACGAAAAAAAAAACCAAAGAATAAAAATTTGGTTAACACGTACATCCCCAACCCTCATTTTACAACAAAACTCAAAGTTCAAAACCACGCAGCTCAGTCAATTTCTAACGGATTTTCAAGAAATCTTCTGGAATCGATCACAAAATTCCTATAGTTTCAGGAACCGAGGTCAATTTTTGTGCAATGACCACGGTTTCCGATATATTCCGGGGAGTACTGGGGTTACCTCCCTCCCGGAAAAAAATGGTCACATGCAGATCGGCTTCGAAAACCATCTTTCGACATGTCAAACTTCATGATTTTGCAAAACAAGTACACTGGAGTACATTTCGGCGATTTTCGATCGAATTGGCCACTCTCCGGGTACTTCCAGGGTCTGGTTCCCTTGGGGAAGTGGCCAATTTTCGATCAACCTTGGAACCCACCTTGCGACATGTCAAACTTCATGATTTGGCAAAACAAGTACACTGGAGTACATTTCGGCGATTTTCGAGCGAATTGGCCACTCTCCGAGTACTTCCAGGATCTGATTCTCTAGGGGAAGCGGCCAGTTTTTGTTCAATTTTTGAACCCATCTTACGACATGTCAAGCTTCATGATTTTACAAAACAAGTGCACTGGAGTACATTTCGGCGATTTTCGATCGAATTGGCTACCCTCCGGATACTTTCAGGGCCTGGTTCCCTTGGGGAAGTGGCCAATTTTCGTTCAATCTCGGAACCCATCTTGCGACATGTCAAACTTCATGATTTCACTAAACAAGTACACTGGAGTACATTTCGGCGAATTTCGATCGAATTGGCCACTCTCCGGGTACTTCCAGGGCCTGGTTCCCTAGGGGAAGTGGCCAATTTTCGATCAATCTTGGAACCCATCTTGCGACATGTCAAACTTCATGATTTCACTGAACAGGTACACTGGAGTACATTTCGGCGATTTTCGATCGAATAAGCAACCTTCCGAATACCTTCAGGGCCTGGTTCCCTTGGGGAGGTGGCCAATTTTCGTTCACTATTGGATCTATTGAAACTTCATGATTTTGCAAAACAAGTACACTGGAGTAAATTTTGGCGATTTTCGATCGAATTGGCCACCTTCCGGGTACTTCCAGGTAGATATGTGCGCTGATTGAATTTTTACCGAAAATGAAATCCTGGAGAGACTTCCGAAGGAATTCCCCCGGAATTTCCGGAAGAACTTCCGGGGGAATTCTTGGAGGAACTTCTGGAGAAATTACTGGAGGAACTTCCGGAGGAATTACTGGAGAAACTTCCGAGGGAATTACTGGAAAAACTTCGGAAGGAATTCCAGGAGGAACTTCCGCAGGACTTCACAGAGGAACTTCCGGAGGAATTCCCGGGGGAACTTCAGGAGGAATTCCCGGGGGAACTTCCGGAGGAATTCCCGGGGGAACTTCCGGAGGAATTCCCGGGGGAACTTCCGGAGGAATTCCCAAGGGAACTTCCGGAGGAATTCAGGCGGGAACTTCCGGAGGAACTCCCAAGGGAACTTCCGGAGGAATTCCTGGGGAACTTCGGAGGAATTCCCAGGAACTTCCGGAGGAATTCCAGGAACTTCCGGAGGAATTCCTGGGGAACTTCGGAGGAATTCGGAACTTCCGGAGGAATTCAGGGGAACTTCCGGAGGAATTCGAGGAACTTCCGGAGGAATTCCAGGGAACTTCCGGAGGAATTCAGGAACTTCCGGAGGAATTCCCGGGGAACTTCGGAGGAATTCCAGGGAACTTCCGAGGAATTCCAGGGAACTTCGGAGGAATTCCAGGGAACTTCGGAGGAACTTCCGGAGGAACTTCGGAGGAACTTCCGGAGGAACTTCCGGAGGAACTTCCGGAGGAACTTCCGGAGGAACTTCCGGAGGAACTTCCGGAGGAACTTCCGGAGGAACTTCCGGAGGAACTTCCGGAGGAACTTCCGGAGGAACTTCCGGAGGAACTTCCGGAGGAACTTCCGGAGGAACTTCCGGAGGAACTTCCGGAGGAACTTTCAGAGGAATTCCCGGAGATAGTTCCGGAACTTCCCAAAGGGAACCAGGCCTTGGAAGTATCCGAAGGGTGGCCAATTCGATCGGAAATCGCCAAAATGTACTCCAGTGTACTTGTTTTGCAAAATCATGAAGTTTGACATGTCGCAAGATGGGTTCCAAGATTGAATGAAAATTGGCCACTTCCCCAAGGGAACCAGGCCCTGGAAGTATCCGGAGGGTGGCCAATTCGATCGAAAATCGCCGAAATGTACTCCAGTGTACTTGTTTTGCAAAATCATGAAGTTTGACATGTCGCAAGATGGTTTTCGAAGCCGATCTGCATGTGACCATTTTTTCCGGGAGGGAGGTAACCCCAGTACTCCCCGGAATATATCCGAAACCATGGTCATTGCACAAAAATTGACCTCGGTTCCTAAAACTATAGGAATTTTGTGATCGATTCCAGAAGATTGCTTGAAAATCCGTTAGAAATTGGCTGAGCTGCGTGGTTTTGAATTTTGAGTTTTGTTGTAAAATGGGGGTTGGGGACGTACGTGTTAAAAAAGTAATAAATAAGGAAAAACAGAGACAATCGTTTATAGACTCTATCGATTGTTTATCTCGCGTATTCTACATATTCATCAAAAGCACAATTGGTAATTGTCATAAGACGAGTTTGTACAATTCCATTTGATTTCTCCACCTGATAGTACCTTGACAGATACGTATTTCGACCTAAACAGTAAGGTCGATTGCAGTGTCTCGTACTTGACTCGACTATAGTAACACAATTGGTAGTTTATATGGAAATTTTATGCTTTCATCGAAGAACGTAACATTTTTTCTCAAACCTCCCCTTCCTCCACCCTAGATCTTGGTCGCTGTCGGTTAGTCAGTTAGCCAGTTGGTCATAATTTTCCAGCGCCTCATTCATTCGTCAACGCTAGGCAAAAACGGGCGCGTTATCCTTCGCCGGCTAAGGAAAAACGACTTCCCGCGCGCGTGCTGCTCCTAAGTGGAGTCAAAATTAATTTCCTCCACCGAGACCGTGAATTCGCGTTTGTTCGTTCGTTGTGTCATTGTAAGCGGCGTGCAGCTGGAAGAAACAAAGGACCCAAAAGAAGCTGACTTGGAACCAACTGTGTGTGTGATTGATGACTTGTCGTGCCGGAAGACGGAAAATTGAATTGGAAGAGAAATTTATTAGGAAGATTTTGTTGTGTAGAGCGAAGCTCGAAAGAGTTGTAAAGTGAAGTGAACTCGAAAATATGAGAGGTTTAACGAGTGTTTATTTGGCGAAAAGCTGCAGCGAGTAGCGAAGATTTCACAATTGGTGCATGGTAAATTGGAAAATTAAAAACCAATTTTGCCGTCAACGAGAAGGATCCCGTTCGTCCCGCGAAATGCGACGTGATTATCGTTCGCAGACTGGTGCTGAGGAATAATGGGATTTCAATTTCGTGGAAATATATCCCCATTCACACACTAACTTTTTACCAATATAGGAAACTTTAACATGCTGTGTGTGAATATGTGCGGGAAACACAACTGGTGCATTTGTGGGCGCGATAAATAAATTAAAATCCTGTGTGAACGGAATCGATTTTCCTCCCTTGTCACATTGCTGTGAACGTGATGAGAGGTTCGCTTTTTGTTTGTGCGAGAGTGCGAATAATGCAATAATCCATGACAATATACAAAGTGAACGAAAGGCATATATGTATGTCACAGATAGGCATATGAAATCACATCGTTTTGGTGTCAACTTATTTTTAATTTATTTATTTTTTGCTAGAATATTAGGACTAGGACAGTTTAAATTTCAAAAATGTTCAAATTCATACTCCAATATATCTATTATTATCTTTTTGATCATTCTGGAAAACTTCTTGGCAGAAATTGAGACAATTTGATTGTGCGAAGTAAATTATCTTATTCATGTAAACAATTGTGAGACAAAAAATACTATAAAATCGTGATTATTTAAAATGTTCAAATCCAACCTCCATTTCTAGTAATATACAATATCTGTAAACTGAACCAACAAATGATGCATCGATTTACGACTCACTTTCTTTTTTTTTTTGTTGCTCATATAGCATTAAAAACTCTGTATTGTAAACATTGAGAATTTGAGTTTTTTATGCAAAATCCACAGTACGTTTGCAGAAAAATGCAATTTTATTTCTTTAACGAAAAACAAAACTGTTGGAAAAACTTAAAATCTATTAATTTCCTAAAAAGTTTCTTGTCATTGTGCACAGAAAGTTATTTATAGAATTACATTCGTATTCCTGTTTATGTTTCTTGTCATTGTGCACAGAAAGTTATTTGTAGAATTACATTCGTATTCCTGTTTATGAACGATCGATACTATTGGACGAATCCGACTCATTCGAATCATTTTCTAATTTGATTCTGCAGGAGTAAACGATAATGCGCACTTTCATCTAGTAGAACTGCCGGACATAACCAAAAATATAAACCTTCCGATACGAATCGATGAAATCGATTACAAGTGGTTCGTTCACTTAATATTGTCTGACCCATATATGTATTAATCAGATGATTAAAAAGATGAAAACAAAGAGATATCTTAATTCCACCTTTTATACCTATGTTTGCCTAATAGGATTCTGTCAGTCTAAAAATATGATAAATTAGTTTATAATTCGATAATCGCTCGGTCTTTAGCGCACATATTTCCTCAGCTCCGTAAAGCCAACCGTGCATCAACCTAGTCCCACGCTCTAGGTCCTTACTCACAAACATAAAGTTGGTCACTCTTGCACACTGAACCTGAACCTCATCATGGCGTTGTTCTGTATCAAATACCTCTAATACCCCTCTCACGCATAGGATACAACGAACAAACATCATCAATCATCTCAGTCACAACAGACTCATCCGGAACAACTGCCACCTAAGCAGAGGCGAGTTCATCAACATCAGCGAGCACAGTCATCAGTCCCCAAAACTGTTGAACCAACAACGCCTGCACCCATCTCAAATAGTGCAACGGAACCAATCCTGTCGCCGGTGGTCACCTACGCAAGCATTGACCGGCCGGTGCCCAACGTACATCAACCAGTCGTATCTAATCCGCTGGCTGCACTTCCACCGCTACCCCCTGGCAAGCTACCGCGCAGCAATAGTTTGACCCTGGGCGCTAATCCTCAAACGACTTGCTCGACGACCGCCACTACCGCGACCACTGCAACCACGACGACCGGCGGTAACCCCACGGCGGTATCGTTCTCACTGTATAAGACAATCAATACCGTTATCAAAAGCGGTCGTAAAATTATCGTTCGTGTTTGTGATGTTTCTAACGTAAAAACCAAACTCAAAATGTTTAACCTATACTCGTCGATTAACAAGCGCAACGGTGCCGAAGAGAAGGAAGCTCGCGTCTTGGAAACCACCGGCCACGATCGGTTTTGTCAGGAGCGCCCATCAAGGTAAGTGCCCCAGCAGGAGGCTAATGCTTGGTAAGATTAGAAAATTTCGATAATCACGCACAACTTAAATTTGGATTAAATTCGCATTCGTTTGCTACTACACCAACATGAAGTAAACTTATGAATCATTAGCAATCTTCTTATTTCATAAATATTTTTTCAACGAGAATGTTTTTGCCTTTCTCGTCCACTAAAGTGTAGCAATAACAAGAAGGCTATATGTGCAATTCAAAAACAAACTTTTGAGGCTCGCGGATCGACTGTCATATATCAATTGACTCTGGTCGACGAATTGATGTGATGTCTGTATTTGCGTGTATGTATGTGCGAACAAATCTATGTCCGACACTACTTCCAAATCTAAGATGGAAAACCGTAACCGGTCAAGATAATCAGTCCATATGTCCGCCATATTGAATTGTAGTCCACCTTTTTGCATTTCAACATGACGTCGGACATAGATTCGAGTTCTATTCAAAGTACCCGATATATAGACAGCAGGCACCAGTGTTGCATAGTTTCAGTTCAAATAATTTGCATATACGACAGACATATCTTAATTCTCAAATCGCCTTCTTTGGTTTCAAATTGCATCAAACATCTATTTTCGAGTTCTATTCGTCAAACTTGGGCAATAGATACCCATATTGTATGATTTCAAGTGAAATATGTTGTCCATATGGCACCTTTTCTCAACCACGGTCCACCATTCTACAGTTTATCGGGCATTTACTTTCGAGATATACCTCTTACTCTCATGTAAATCTCAATAATTAGTTAATCAACACAACTAAAAGTCATATTCTACGCTTAGTGCAACACAATAATGATGAGAAAGTGGTTTCTGCTGTTGCCTTGTTTTTCTTTGCAGATATTTGTGCATCCTTCTAAAAAAATACGAAATTTATTTTTGCAGTGATGCACAGTGTATTTATGTAAGATGAATGTAAAAGTAATATGTTATTGTTTACCAAAATAAATATGTGTTCAGTTATTTGGAGCTTTCAAATATATGATCATAGATAAAAAGCGCGCAAAGCACAGAAGAAATCTTGAAAATAATGACTCAGATTGCAACTTAATTTTGAATACTTAGAAGTCTAAAGTTTATGGCAAACGAACTTCCCTTCAATGTTGTATTCATTGAAATACCAATTGAACCGTTTGTTTGAGAAACTGCATATGTAACATTTTTGGCCAAAATGAGGTTTTTATATATTCTGAATCCTCGTCCAAAAATACGTATTCTGGCAAAAAATACGAAAAAAAAAGTTTCTCTTCTTTTTTGCAGTTTCTCACACAAATGATTCAATTAACTATGCGAGTGAATTTTAGGTTATCCGATGAATCCCTTGCACAAGTCTATGACCATCGGGCACGCAAAAACCAAGAGCACGAATGTTTCCTCCACCTACACGCTGACATTTTCTGGGTGTTATTCCTTCGTTACAAATTGTTATCGTTGTAATTTTTTTCACAGGGAATGGAGTTGTATGGAGCTTGATGACTTCCACCCAATCCACTGTATGCGTCGGTGAGTAGGAGTGGAGTTTAGTCTGATTTTTGTACACAGTTGCACTTGCTCTTCGAGACGCACCTGCATTCAAAGTGCACGCTTAGTATGATCATCACATTCGGACATAATAAACCAAGCATAGCACCTACGCCTAATCAAAGTAATGAAGCACAACTAACTAAAGTTTAACAGTAGTCCAATGCTCATTCTGACTACTATATTTCCTGCAGGGTATTTTCACATGCAGCCCAACAACTAAAAGCAAATTATGAAAGCAAACAGGGGACTATAGTTTCTTAGCTTCCCATTCTGCTTGAAATGTGTGCTTTTTTGCTCACAAGCTTGCACAGCACGCAATCTACATGTAATCAGACCTTATGATTTATTTCTCCATTTTTTAAAGCCATTGTCGTTTTGTTTAATTGCCACACATATGCTATAATTATTTTATTTGCAATACTTATCTTTACCAAGCATACACTCCAATATGCAAAGAGGAACACAAATAGCAGATGTAGAAATGATTGAATATGGTAAATAAATACAATTTTCTGCATTGCAGAAACTACTTAGTAGAATGAACACTAGGGCAGTTCACATTTCAAAAATGTTCGAAAATACCAACTCCCAACAATACCAAATACCAATAGACATTAACATCATTTTGATAATATGGAGTCCTGGCAAAATTTCAGGCAATTCGGTGACCATTTAGGGGTGGCGCGAAGTCAATTTATGTTTATATGGAAATTTGTATGGGAAAAACTTGAAATTTATTCAAGTCTCCCTACAACTGTCAAATCGTGATGAATTCAAATAAACATCCCCAGCCTCCCTTTTTGGAATCTATATAAATGAGGCCTCCGGATAACTTATTAGTTATGAGTGGATTGAACGGTTCTATTAACAATGTGAATATGAGATAAATGGCTAAAATGGTGTAATTAGCCTCAACGTAGCAGTGGAAATATAAATCAAAATTAATGAGTTACCCACTGGTTGAGCTCAAATAGATCCCAAAAATTGAGGTTGGGGATGTTTATTTGAATTCATCACGATTTAAGAGTTGTAGGGGGATTTGAATAAATTCTATGTTTTTCCCATACAAATTTCCATATAAACATAAATTGACTTCGCGCCACCCCTAAATGGCCACCGAATTGCCTGAAATTTTGCCAGGACTCCTATATTATCAAAATGATGCTAATAGATATATGGGAGTTGGAATTTTCGAACATTTTTGAAATGTAAACTGCCCTAATGAACACTCCCTCACTCATGTGTCCTGAGCACCGCTAGGGTACATTAGGGCAACGTAAAAGATCTTCATACTTGGCGGCTGCTCACTTGAATGAACAAATACATATTAATGCCAAAAGGGCATAAAAATTTGCATAAATTTCCTACAAAAATACGCCACTGATTAATAGAACTATTTTTGAACGTGAAACAATTTGAAGGCAACGACACAGCAACAAATCACATTTAAAAAGTTTTTGTTGGGACCCTTATTATGCAATTCAGCGTAATGATTATTAAATCAGTAAGTTATTGCATTTCTTTGGAGGTATTCAGCTTAATAATTTATCTCCCTAAAGGTGAGATTAAAAAATAAATCCCATTTTTAACATTTAAGGTTTTTATCTTCACAAAAGTTGTAGCAAAAGTTCTCGTAATTTCATTACTATTGGAGATATACTACTTTTATGCCAACATGCTTCTAACAAGTTCACCATGTACGCAGACAAGCATGGTGGAGACGCATGGTGCATTGGTCCATCAACCCATTGTGACTAAAAAGGTTTATAAATAAACAAACGTTTTCTGCCAGTTTACTGAAATCTTAAAATATTGCAATTAGCTATCTTAGGTGATAATACTTAATATTTATCTACAACATTATGAATAATTATACAGATTGTTCAATACATATATGAAAAAAAATCAAAATAATTTTGTTGTGACGTGTTTTGCTCCATGAAGCTACTGTAAAAATTTCAGCCAGATCTTTCGAATCCAAGTGGATGCTCAACGAGCATGAAGCTCAAATGGGAAAAATTTACTGAATATATGGAAAAATACATCCCATCCACTTTTTATTGCTCTAGGTCGTGCTGTAGTCATTCAATGCCACTCATCAGGAACACGTATAGTCTTTAAATTATTACGAAGAGGCTCGTGAAAACCATATAAGTGTGGTCCACCCCAATGTCTAATCATTGAAGAGCAATGCGCAAGGGTGAATTGTCGCATTCTACCCCGTTTGGCATAATGGTCGTTTTGCAAAAGGTCATAAGGCATAATTCTTATTTGTGCTTTCTGAATAATAAGTAAGATTTGTCGAGCCATTCAGTTACGTTGTATCCACCATATGGGCAATACATGATAATTAAAAACAGGATTGTGCGGCATGACAAATTAATAAAGAAGCTTCCTGTGAAAACGGGAACATTCCAAATGTTGACACACCTACCAGCAAGATAAATCAGTATTAAGAGCAGGGATTGAATCCTAAAGAGAAAGAACAAGTCTCTCACTTATCATCTCTGTTTACATATACGATATGTAGCATACCGCGAGAGACTTTTTTCGCCAGCTGTCATGATAGAGAACTGATTCGGGAGGCTATACCCCATGATAAATTTCTTTTAGAAAGCTCCAAATGTGGGGAGCACTGGCTCTGATGATGCATTTCAACTTGTTCTACACAGCTGTGCAGTAACCAACACGAAAGGAGCAAAAACAAAGCGAGAATCACCATTTTTCTGTGGAGGCTGCCTATCCGATTCTGTTTTTTCGCACTTGTATACAAGTTTGATAAATTTGTTATCATGGCTTGTTATGATTCGGGACAGTTTTTGCCTCCCTTTTATCGTTGTTCGTTATCTATTGAGAGCGATTTCTGCAAGGGACGTTGCAGCGATGTTCTCCGATTTGGATGAAATTTTCAGGGTTTGTTCATATAGAAGACATTTTGCAAATTTTCTGGTTTTTTCATTGAGGGGAAGTGGAGTAAAACGGACCTTCAAAAAATAATGTAAAAAAATTGCCAAAATCAAAAAAATTGCAATAACTTTGGCGGTGACTAACCAATTTTGTTTAAATTTTGTACGCCTTTTCTACTCAATTGGTACTTTATATCAAGTGATTAATATGGTTATAAAATTATTTACTTCAGGAGAAAATGGGCTTTTTAGATTAAAAAATGTCGTTTTTGCGAAGGGAATATTTTTCACCAACAGATCTAGAATAAAAAACTAAATCCGTATGGCAATGAAAAAAGAGCTTTCATCCCATATATAATTCAAAATCGCAATTTTCTGAAGCACTGTTTATTTGAAAGAAAGTTCGCACAAATTTCGACCCTGCTTATGTTGATATTTTCCGATCTGGTTAAAACTGTCAGAGTTTTTTTTATCTATGTAGAAGTAAAAAATCAGGGTTTTCCCTTAGGGAGAGTGCGGTAAAATAGTCCTGTAAAAATAAAATGTCGAAAATTAATAAATTTGTGTATGTGAGCTCAAGCAGAATATACATTAGTATAAAAACATGACGTATTTCCATTCCAACTTGAAAACTTATTCAAACTTATTTCAGTGCGCCAACTGAAGAACAATCAATTAAATTATAAGTTTCTGCAAACAGTTTGTTTGTAAGCCAGTTTTTAAGAATCGTGACTCCATTTTAATCGATGTTTGAGGATCTGGCTGAAACTGACAAGGTTATTCCTATATGTAGATTAAACTATTTGGCAAAATATTAGGATGGGGAGAGAGGGGTAAAATGCAGTTCCAAATATGATTATCGTAACCGCACTTCTTAGATCTGATTATTCGGACACAACTGACATCTATAGAACTAAATATAGCACCGATCTTCAGAATGATTTGATCTAGAGATTTTGCTAGTTTGCTTCAAAATTCATCCAAGCGTAGTATTTTTATGATTTTTTGTCAGTAAACAATTAAATAAATACTTCACAATCTCTCAATCTCAAAAAAATAACGTCAACTGGTCATCTAGTCATGTTTTTCATATAATATTGCGGCAGAGGAATTGTAAACTTAGCGCCGTCTTGAACTCCCGTTCAAAAATATTGTCCCACCAAAATATATTATCACTAGTTCTTCCACATGTGGGTGACAAGAAGGATGATTCAAGAACGATGTAAAGCACAATCCAATGCTTCAGCTAGTTTCCATCCATTCGGAAGTGTGAACATTTGTTTTGGTACTTCAATGCAGTAGTCTATTCCTCGGTGAAAAAAGCAATAGATAGATTTTTCAAAAAGTATTGCAAGCTGTTATTACCCAAGTAATACTTCTTATCAAACCACACCTTGGATGGTTGGTTGGAAATATGTTCATATAAGGTTAAAAAAGATTTTAGGAGAAAAAGGTTGGTATTCAAAGCATTTTTTTACACATTAACTACACAGTCTTGTTAAGGTACTGAAGCACTTTCAGATGGTGTAGATTAAACCAAAAATAAATCAGTTTTGCTTGGTAATCTTTTAATTAATTAAATACGCGATCTACATTTTACATAGTTCATGAGTGTAGATGAAAAAATCTGAAAATTTGCAAAATGTCTTTATTTACATATATGAACAAACTCTGAAAATTTCATTGAAATCGGAGAATATCGATACAAGAGGGGGTCGCGCTTCTCGCGAACTGACTCTTAAATTAATTTGGCATAAATGGTTAGTTTTGTTTTCATGTAAGAGTATGCCAGAAAACTTGCCCATTTCTCACTATTATTAGAAAAGGAATTCATATTTTCTCATGCGTAATGAAATGTATTTTAAAAAAATGAAATCTCTTTTTCGCGCTCTCCCAAAATGCTCATACATGCAGACTTCTCTTCTCTTTGTCAAGCTGAGTATATTGGTATATAATATTATGGATCTCCAGGCCTTCTATCATGCCATATGTTCTTTTCCTATACAGAACTTATGTATCATTTAAAATTTAAAAAATAAAGAGAGGAAAAATGTTTTTGGAAGAGGATTGTTGCAAAAAATTCACTTTGAAGAATGGATTATATTTTCGCTTGCCTTAAACGTAGTAAATGCATCCTTTTAAAAAAGGAATTGAACGGGGCAAATGCTTGAACTGAAAGAAGGGGTCATAGTCTCTCTGGCTTCTGCTAGACAAATGCATCTTTCGTAAGAAGGAATCATTACTTCCCGTTCCGTAAACCGAGCGAATGTCTAAATTGAAAAAAGGAACCATATCGTCTCTTGCCGTCTGCCCGGCAAATGCATCTTTTGCAAGAAGGTTCATATCAAATCTTCCCTCACCCTAAGCCCAGCAAATGCCCGAATTGGAATAAGGATCCATATCCTCTCTTGCCTTCTGCCGAGCAAATGCATTTTTTTAATGAAAGGAAAATATCTTCTCTTGTCGTCTGCTGGAAAGAAACATTCTTCGAAAGAAGAGACCATATCTTCCCTTGCAATGAATCAAGCAAATGCTTGAATTGAAAGAAGAAACCATATCATCTTTTGTCTGCTGTCGGGAAAATGCATCCTTTGAAAGAAAGGATCATATATTCCTTTGCATTAAACCGAGCAACTACCTGAATTGAATAAAGGAACTATAACCTAGCAAATGCTTTATACTTTATAGGTACTTTATCATATTTTGCCTTCTGCTGGACCTTCTGCCATGCTTAGAAGGAAGGGATCATATTTTACCTCTCCTTAAACCGAACAAAATCCTGAAATTAGAAGAAGAAACCATATCGTCTTTTGCCATCTGCCGGGCAAATGCATCCTTTGAAAGAAGGAATCATATCTTCTCTTGCCGTCTGACGGTAAAATGCATCCTTTGAAAGAAGGAATCAATTCTTCCTTACCTTTAACCGATCAAATCCATGAATTGAAAGCAGGAACCATATCGTCTTTCGCCTTCTGACGGGCAAATGCATGCTTTGAAAGAAGGAATTATATCTTCCCTTTCCTTGAACTGAATGAATGAACATTGAAAATAAGAACCATACATATTTATTCCCCTTGTGTTATTTCGGGCAAATGCATTATTTAAAAAAAGGAATCGTATCTTCCTTTGTCATATGCCGGGAAAATTTATCAATAGAAGAAGAAAGCGTATACTTTTTTAGACTTATGCACGACAAGGTGTGCTTTTAAAGAGATGATTATATCTCCTGCAAAAAATTCTATATCATCACTATTATCATCACAAATATTGCCCTCCGCTCGCTTTTGAAATACACTTCTATAAAACATTCTCCATGCCTGCCGTATCATAACGGAACTATCAAATCTATACTTTCATGCATTTCCATATCATTGTAAAAATTCTAATAAAATATTGTTTGCTCTCGAGCACTTATAATTTTGCTATTCGAGTTTCCGTCTTTTGCAGTTTGTCTTAGTCAACGACGATCTTGCTAATGACCCAGAGGTAAAAAGAAGTTAAGTGGAAAAGGCAGATAATAACAATTTCATGAAGTCTACCAATGTTTCTTCGAGCAGTGAGTTGATACAATCTTTAATTAAAAACAAAACAATTTAAAGCATCTCTCTCGTAATGTTCAAGCGCCAATAATTGTAAATAATTGAACGTATTATGCATTATGCTAAATGATCATTATGCTAAACAGATATTATGCGAAACGACCATTATGCCAAACGACATTATGCCAAACATCCCTCATGCGAAACGGCGTTATGACAACGACTTTATGCCACTCGCTGATTGATCATCTTTAGTGAAGAGTCTGACTCTTTAGTCAAGAGTCTGATTCAAGACACTTTCTTAATGGGAGTTTGGTAATAATTTTGGGCTCTGTTCGGGCTGCATCACATAATTAAATTCAAATTGAACATAAGCGTGACATTCCGTTTTTTTTTTAATCAAGAGTTTGGGGGTTATTTGTCTCGGATAAGAGCAAATTTTGTTTTGTCTCATTGAGGAGATTTGTTTTATCCCGTATAAAGGATGGACAGGCCGTTTCACCTCGAATAGAAGCAGACTTCCTTAAAAGTGCATGTTCGAAAATAAAAAAAAACTCCCGGTCATAAGAATCGCAGATGCTCAATCAATAAGAGCAAAAGAACATCTGTCGAAAACCCCGAGCAGCATATATATTGTAAACAAGTTTTCGTTGCACATATATAACAAAATTTAGTCATTTATGAATTAATGTCACCAAATCGGTCTAAATTGTGTTGCTAGAGACAATTCGATGTCCACCAAAAGTAGTCTTGCTCTGTGAGCAGGGTTATGCGGAGATTATTTATCCATCACTTTTATGTAAATTTGTTCTGAGTTTAATTCGGAAAATGAGACTCAGCCCTAGTAGTTTTAGAGGACGGTTCTGGCTGCAAAACCTTCCTTCGTACGTTCTGTGAGATGATGAGCCATAGTCCAATTAGATATGTATACAAACGATTTTATAATGGCTGGACTCTCTAGGTGAAACTGGTGGGTAGACTTGATCTCCCTTTCTCATTTCTCATTGTAAATCAATTTTACTGTCGTGCAACAGTATGTAAATTGTTTCTCTACTATTTCATCCGCAAATATGGTATTTTCGTAATATGACATTTTTTGAAGTTGAACTTAAATTTTGATATTATTAGTATCAGTCACATCCTAGGTTACATTTCATTTAATCAAGAAATATTACTTTAGAAGGAAGGAGGAAGCACTCAAAAAATATGGCGTTTTAATGTAGCACAACTTAATTTTTTTAACGCTTTAGAAAAAAATATTTTATGTGATACTTTATTAGGTCGTTTTTAATTATTTGCGGTCTACTCCAAATTTTGACAGTACAACAATAGATTCTAATATCTAAATTTTAAATAGAACGCAACCAGTGAAACGTTCCTATTGGTCAAGTTTATAAATGGTCAGGGTTCTGCAAAATCACAACAAGGGGTTGCTCATAAACCATATTTTCACATTTTTAAACCCCCTCCCCCTAGTAGACTCACGTAGACTTTTCCGGGTCTCGTCTCCTGTGATTTCTATTGATAATCCTAAACCTTCCCATTGCTACTCCAAAGAATTCTTTGTAAAAATTCCGTAGATTTCCTTGAACGTTTTATAAAATATCTCGTTGGAATTCCAAAAAGCTTTCATTAAACAATACCCGGGCAGAAGCCATGAACAGAATAACAAAACATGATATGGACTTGATTGATATAAAAGATAAAGGAAAAAGCAATAATATCAATAATTTGCACCGAAATATCATTCAAATATCAAGATATGGTATGGATAAGAACAAGTCATTAGCACATGATATTGATCACTTCTTACAAATGATATTTTAGTGATATTTTTGTCTGATTTTTTATCACATATTTGATATTATTGAGCTATTTTCGTCTGTTGGGGTAATAAGACTTTCCCGTGGAAACTCTGAAGAATTTTAGAAATAAAGTGGACATTTCAAAATATTTCTAATGGAATTTTATAATAATTTCCCATGGAATTAAAAAAAATCCTTGTTAAGGAAATTCCAAAGAAATTTCGCATGATTTTCCGTATTTTATATTTTATATTATAATTCCCAAATATTGGTCATTGCTAAAGTAAAACTTCTGTTCGGCCCTATTCTTGACAATTATACAATTATAGGAAAATGTAGTCACAAAAAATTGCAACCAACATTTGTGGTACGTGCACACATGTAGTTTGCCCAGCATATGATTCACTTACATGTACATTTGAACATTTGCATACCTTCTTGAAATTCAAAAACATATCATATGTTGTTGCGGAGATTATAGTTTTTCGTTTACCACTTGCAGATCCAGTTACCGTCGCAAGAAAAGGAAAATGCGACGGGCTCAGTCAGCAGCCGAGTTCAATGAACCTCGAACGGAAGTGCCGACTGCAACGGCGGCAAGCAAACGAATGCTTTTCAGGTGAGATTTATTCATAAGAAACAATAAGATATCATTTTGTATTGGGAGAACAGGCCATTTAGGCAGCTGACGTCTGTAGCTCGGCCGCATTCCATCCTAACATCTTGATTTTTTTGTACATCATTTTGTACATAAACCAACTGAAACAAACCATCTACTAAAAACCAAGTAATTCGGGCCATCATTATAAGACTGAAAACTCATAAGGCTAAACATGAAAGGCTGAAATAACAAAACGCTGAAATCTTTAAAGGCTGAAAAGAGATTTGAATGCTACATGCCTCATTTGACATTAGGAGCACAATAGCAACGCACAAATAAAAAATAATTCGAACTATTCTTTCGATACTTTAAAGCCTTCTACATTTCAGACTTCTGATTCGTTTCAGCTTTCTGACTTTTCGAGTTCAGCTTTATGTGTCTCAGCCTTTCATTGGACACCCAGTAGTTCGGTAGTAATAAATGTTCTAGGATGCTTAGATGGGCTGATTGTCTAAAACTATCAAATACACTGGATTCTGTTTTTACACGATTTACATTTTCTCAATTTTCCACTTCTCCTAAATGTTTAGCGCATATTAATAATCATGTGATTTTTCTTTGATTTATTCAGGATTTTTTCAAATATGTTGCGAAGATTTTGGTGGTAAATTGAAGTCACACGATCAAAAATGCGAGCGAAAAAATCGTATAAAAACAGAACCCTGTGTATTTAAAAACTCCCAATGGCTAAATGGTAAACAAACGATTCCACGATTGATATACATCACAAATTGCAGTTTGAGCAACCATTTGTAAATCGCGATTTACTAATACAAACATTATTCTAGACATTGCAATAGTTCCAAATAATTCCGCCAACTAACTCCTTTTTTCTCAACACTCTTCCGCTTTCCACAGAGGCCGCTCAGTCAGCTCGGACCACGACAACAACTCGGAATCGGAACACTCCGAACGTTCACCGTTGGTTAGCGCCAAACTGGACTCGCTGGCCAAGTTGCTGTTCAGCAGAAGTCTGCTCCAGGAAGGGACCAGCTCGTCCGCCAAAGACAATGATTCGCCGACAAGGTTTCTATTCCAACACCCCTTTCTAAGAACACTCGTATCAATATAGCTCTCTCGCATCGCTCTTTCACGTATAATATAAAACATACATATTATGTAGTGTACCTTTATGACAGTTTACTTTATTGTTGGTTAATGTTACGTATATGCTGCATTTGGATGTAATTCACACTTTACACTTCCTAATTTGAAAAATACTTCCTTTTCATTATTGCTAGTTTCTGTTCGAACAAATACCTATCGTTCTACTTCGCTGCCATGATTTTTCATTTTAATTTAATTGGTTCTGTATAATTTCCTTTTCCGGTTAACTTTTTCCTCAATAGCAGATTAATTTTTTTATTCCTGAATAATTAGCTGTTTCCAATTTCATAGTTGACAATCAATTTAATTCATTTTAGTTTTACATTATACTTAGAATAGCTAGCAGATTATGCCAGCAACTGCTTAGACGATAACTGGAAGGAGCAATAAGATGGTCTGGATGTATTGTACCCGATTCAGAGTAGCAAGTATAGGAAGAAAAACGTTACTGCCTCGTTTTAATTTGTTTAGACAATACTAACATTGCTAATAAAATAATGAGGTTTACTTTACAACGAATGCAAACGAATCTCCCCAATCTGTCTAAAATTATATTTAAAGAGCGTTTAATTAATAGTACCTTTATTATGCGATTGGTGTCTTCCAGGCGCTTTTCGGGAACTACATTTTATGAAAGGAGGGGGGAAGTATATTTTATTCCTGCATTCCCGATTTTTTAAAAAGATCTGGATAAAGTTTGAGTACGCTGTTTGATGATTATTGTGACTTGGAAGCTTGAAGAAAAAAAAAACAGTTTCAACCGACTTTTTAGTCATATTTGGTATCACTCTAACTTAACAAAGAGCAAATTTTTAGAGACAATGTCATACGCATATAACTGTACAATTTTTTCATAGCGTCTTTTTTTTTCTAGCTTTAATTTAATACTTGAACTATCGAGATATAAGCGAAAATATAGTATGTTGAGTTAGAAACCATGTTCTACTATACAAAGCAAAAATAAATCTTGCGTTTTTCCTCATCACCCCTGTGCAACTTCAAGTAGGCCTTGACCTCTAGTCAGGTCGTTTTTAGATCGTTACTTGATGAAATTGTGTAGCAATCAGTGGTAAGCAGGATATTATGAAACTTTGGGGCCAGCCATAAAGTACGTTACCTTTTAGAGGGGAAGGGGTTTCTAATACAAAAAACTAGACGAAGAGGGTTTAATACCTACTTTTTGCGTGACGTACCATTTGAATCTTCCTATCAATGCTTGTAAGTATAAACGTAGAAACATGGGAGGAAGATACAGTATCAAAAAATAGTTTTGTTAATGACGAATTTAGTTCCACCCACTTTCAATATTAAGGCAACGAGCAGCTGTCATCTTTTAATTCTACGCTTGCTGTGACACAGCAACGCTGAAATCAAAAGGTCACAGTTATTCTTTGCTGTTGTTGAAATGAATCGCCTACTTTGAGCAGCACACTAGGAGTTAACTTTTAGAAATCAGTATGGCGAAAGGCATCTAATGTTCAATATCTCGAAAATAATCGTCTTAGTCGAAAAAATATTTGGTAGGCATAGTAGCAGACACCTTCCTACAAAACTGGTACCAAATAGTTTTTCGTGAAAAGTTCCTACTGTTGAGAAAACCCGCGTTAGATGTCTTTCGCCATACAAACTTCAGGTGGTTAACTCATGCTGGCTATTTTTACATATACGATAGCGCCTGGATGCTGGCAGCGGCGGGTAGGAAACCAGCCACTGTATGTGATTCATTGCTACCTCTGAAAATGCAAGGTACAATTTATTTAGATTCCGGAGCAAGCCGAAAACTAAACTCATGTCAAATTAATAATTGTGCCGCTTATTTTTAGTTTCAACGAAAAATAAGCGCCAGATAGTAGTCGCCCAAGAAAAACATACCTCCAGAAAAAAAAACGTCGTTTTGATTTTTTTTTAATATTCGGCCACCACGTGGTAAATTCTGGCGGTGAATGCTTTGATAGCCCGTGCTATTTGTACAGCGGATAAATTCTACACATCTATGAGAGCCTTGAAAAATGATCACAAAAGTTTTCATTTTGTTGCAAGTCACAATACCTAAGGCTAATAAAACGAAAATGACACGTAGATAAAGTCTGGTCGATTCAGATGGCGCCTGCGATGATTGTTTTTTCTTGTTGTCCGACAACAGTATTTATTTAATTTGATGTGTATTATCGAGAGCTTCCTCCCAGGTACAAACAGTTTAGTCATAAGGAGTAGGTCGAACAATGTACCATGCATCTCCATATGCTTGTATGCTTATACTACAGTCGACTATCTACATCTCGACATTAATAGGAACATAGAGATGAGAGAGATCAAATAATGGAAGACGCATTGAAATGAATTATTGGCAGTGGCTGATTTTCTACCCACCGCTTCCACATCCAGGCGTTATCGTATATGCGCAAATAGCCAGCATGAGTTAACCGCCATATATTTGTTTGGCGAAAGACATCTAACGCGAGTTTTCTCAAAATAAGGAACATTTCATGAAAAACTATTTGATAACGGTTATGAAGGATGGTGTCCGCTACTACGCCAACCAAATATTTTTTCGATTGAGGTGCTTAATTTTGAGAAATCGAACCTTAGATGCCTTCCGCCATACTAATTTCAGAAAGTTAACTCCCCAAGTAACATTTTAAGTTTTATAACGCTCTTGAAGACCATAATTTACTCTACAAGAGTGTTATAAAACCAGTATAAAACCAAAATGTTACTAGGGTCCCAACGTGCCGCTGTAAGCACACTCAAAGCAGTCGATTCATTGCTACTAGATTCCAAAATGCTCGTTGCTATGAAAAACTACAACAAAGCATATGTCAATCCTTGTTTTTGATTGTTTTGTTATTTTCCAAGGATGGTCTAGTAGCCTAGGAATATGAATATATCGACATAGGGAGAGTAAATCTTGGACAAAATATGACCAGAACACATCATGATAAGGAGGTTATCGAGATGCAGAAAGCAAAAATGTGTGTAGAATGAAGAAACCACGAAAACCATCGACATAGGGGGAGAGATCGAGATGTAGAGAGTCGATTGTACAATGAACATATTAAAAGGTTTTCCCAAACACACGCAACGCGACTGTTACCGCGCTTCCATACCAATGGCGACATAATCGCAGTCGCCAAGCAATGCCAACAGTCGTGTCGCGTGTGCTTGGAGGGCCCCTAATAGTTCTCCCTAACAAAGACGATGCGACAGTCGCCGTCGCTTAGCGACTGCAATTCTGTCGCCGTTGGTATGGAAGCGTAAATGGAATACTGCATGCAGCGACCCAGCGATAGAGTCGCGGTGACTAGTGATGAAATTCTTAGGTTTGGAAGAGCCTTAAATCTGGTTGGCATAATACGTAATAAAACTCCAAAAGTAATTAAATTACGGGTTTAACATATTCGGCAAAATTTCCCTTGTATGTTATTATTGATTGTTTATCCAACTTATTTTTCATTGGACATTTAGGAGAGGGAATTATTCCTTTGAGACAAACCCTCTTCTGGCACAAAACCTCTTAATTTTTACAAGAAACCGTCAGGAAAAAACTTAATTCTAAAGACTTATTCGGCATATAAGGCTCGAGGAAATTAGCACCACAAAACATCATGGAGCAGTTCTTCAGCACTGGAAAGAAATTTAAAAAATATCAAACGAAATACGAAATCTCATTGAAAAAGAGGTAACTAAATTTCAAAATAGAAAATAGAATGAAATTTTCACCCTTTACTATCCCGTACGGAAACTTGAAATTCTAGTTATGAGATTTCATTCAAAAATATTTTTATAAGAAATGAAACGTGAACAGATCATTAAAAAATGAAAAAACTTCTATTGACACATATTTTTAAACTATTTTTTTAAATAGAATGATATTAACATCCTTTAACAGTGGAATGATAGCCAATTATCAATGGAATATTTTTATTTTATTTCATTAAGTTCTGATGAAAATATTTTACGATTACATAATACACCAGAACGAACAAATAATTTTGCTAAGCAATCAGCTTGTTCATGACCATGAATCTGAGCAGATCCAAAAATGTTTAATAATTGAGCCTAGAGAATGTGAATTGAGTAATGAGTAATGATAATTCATTAATAAAAATGGATCCGGTGATTGAAATTTATTGAAATAAGAGCATGAACATAAAATTTCGGGAACGAACATGAACGAACTAATAATTAAACGCGCTAAAACCACAATTTCATCTACCATGCAAAGTGCTATTTCGACCTTTTGAATGCACTTTTCTAATTACTATTCAAAACGCATGAAGGCGTCGTTTTAAATGCAAGAAATGAACACCCCAAGTAGATAATCTTCTTCTTATTGGCATTACATCCCCACACTGGGAAAGAGCCGCCTCGCAGCTTAGTGTTCATTAAGCACTTCCACAGTTAGTATAGAACCCAGCCACCCTCAGCATGGTCTTGCTTTGTAGCCGCGCGTCTTACCGCATGGCTAAGGAGGGCCCCAAGTAGATAATAATAATAATGAAATTGAGTAAAAATATCGATTTGTCGTCTTATAGTCGGGAAAATATTTCAAAACAACATCCCAACTACAAATATATTTTCTTCATTCGAATGAAGATCGCTTCCATATTTAACATTCTGTAAGGTAAACACAAAGTTATCCAACAACTAAGTGCAGAAAAAATAAAACAACAAGGTCAAGGGTCCACTACTGCGCTAATTGGAGCAATGAAAGAATTTAACGAATAGTTTCACCCTTCCTCGAGATTTGTGCTGCTCGTTCTTCATGTCATGAGCTTCATTATGCACCAGTTCGTCAAGCAACACAACTCATCTATGCGGGCATGTCAGACAGATGGAGTCACCGATGTAAAATTCGCGTTGCCCTGTTGATGGTAATGAAGAAAAACATCTTAATGCTCTCTTTTTCATTTACCGTTTACAACGACTGTTAGAGTCCTAGTTTTAGATTACCGCATCTTATTTTGGTCGATTTAAATTCTGTTTTTTATTCTTTTTAGTTTTTCAGTTTCAAAACTACACACCCTGCGCACCCTCTCCAATTGATAGGAAAATTCCACTCCATAGTTGAAAGCAAACCGAAAATTAATCAACAATAAGGAAACACCCTATCGATAAGAATTGTATAATTGTAATAAGCTAATCGTAAGAATAAAGTGCTAGAGATCAAAATTGTTATTTGATTGAAAAAAAACATCAATGTCATGTATCAAATAAATTTCAAATCCTCAAAAATATGTACATTCTACACATAAAAACAAACTACACAAAAGACAATTGAAACCCATTTCGAAAATGGAGTGCAGTTTCTTCCAAACATACCACCACTCTCCGATTAATTGTAGCTCTCTTTTATCGTACGTTTCATTTTCTCCAAGCTATACATATCTTCTCTAGAAAACCATTTTACTACCGTTTTACATTCCATACTGTATACTATAACATGGTTGTTGTTGTTCAGAGTTAATTGCTAGAGCTCTTTCTTCACACTTATTAGTTCAACAAAACAGGCACATTGTGACACCATATTTACCAGACCATTCCCCCTAATGAACGAGCAATACGATATAGCCCGAGCTGTGAACTTCCGATATACAAAAGCGTAGATCACCGCTCCATCCCACCATCCCGCTCTGGAGGGTGGACCGGATATGTCCAATCCCGCCCGGCCAGCAATTTTCGTACTCCGATAGCATCAGTTTACTATAACTAGGTTCGTCTACCGTGTGCCGGATGATGGTGCAACAAACGCTGTGCGAGAGTGTTGGGCTATCATGTTGGACATTTTACGTGTTTATCTTCCCCTCGATATCAATATTCTAGACAGACAGTGTCTTTGCACTTCCCATAGCAACGTGTCTCATCAAATCTGAGTTTGTTTTGTTGTTGTCTCCCGCCCTCGCTCGTCAGTACAGAATATATTTAATCTCTTTGTCTTCTACCTTCTATCAAATTACGTCTTCCCAACTGTCGTGATGTTGTGAATATGGGTCCGTAAAAGCATTTTGTAAGTGTGCATCTAATCCAAGTGATTGAGTCATATCGATGTTGTTAATGCTCCAGTGTCACCGAAATATGTACAGTACCTTTTCTACAACCAATGCATCATATATGTAATACTCTATCTATTCTTCAAACAGATTTAAGAAATATTTACCGTTTCTCAGACTTGACAATTGCCTTTAAACTTGACCCTGATTAACTGCATATTATTCGGCAACTCGGCCGTACGAAAAGTCTTTTTTTAGTTAACTTGGTCTCGCATATGCCCAGCACATGTTTCCGAAATGATACTAAATTTGCCAAAAAAAATCCACGTGTCTTGGAGGGACTCCAACCCTCAACATCCTACACTCTAGATATGCGTGAAAACCCCTACACAACAAGACCACTTAAAGGTCACGTACGTTTGCAAAAAGCCACTAGAATCCGAGTACCAACCTCCACCTCGGTTAGCTCTTTTTAGCAAATTGAATATCTATCTTTCGGGTGTATGGATGTTACTGTTTCAGCCCGATCCTAATTTTCATTTGAAAAACTATTTGTCTCATTATTTTTAGAAGCATTATGGGCTTCCCAAAACATTCAAAACAGTCATTGGCAATAGATTTGTTTACATTCACTCTAAGTGAGTACAACAATCTAAGGATTTCAGATATAAATCTAAGATTTTAGTTTTTTTTTATTACAATCAAAGTTCAAGGAATATGTGCCTACTAATGAAAAATCCTATAGCATCCCGATTGTATACAATGGAGGAACTATCGTTGGTGAAGTGAACTCGAGGTGGATTATAACACGGAAGACAAAGATCTGATGACATGTAGTTGAGATAAACTCTCAAGAATCTTGAACGACAAGTCAGTTCAAGCATTTTATCGAATTTATCTAGAACAAGTGTGTTATTTGTTCCACATTTGATCAGTATTATAAGTGAGAGCCCCCAGTAACGGTGCTTTAAAGAAGTGACTCCAGCAAGCACCTCCAGGCTCATGTTATGCGTTGAATGCATACAGCCAAGGGCAGTACGCAAACAACGATACTGAATTCGTTCCAATTGGATCAGGTGGCAATCAGCTGCTGAGAGGAAGCAGAAAGAGCCATACTCTAAAACAGAGAGAAAAGTCGTTCTATAGAGTTTGATGAGGTCTTCCGGGTGAGCACCCCATCATGTTCCGGAGATAGAACGTAGAAAATGGATCCTTTTTCGACATTTCTCTATAAAATACTCAATATGTAGTTTCCAAGTACGTTTGGAATCAAACACGACCCCAAGGTATTTAGAAGATAAAGATTGGTTGATGTCATCATTCAACAGCTAGAGTTTCAGTTGAGCAGGATACCGCTTCTTAGTAAACATAACCAACTTTGCGGTGAAAACTCGATCCCTAAATGTCTGGCCCAAACAGTCACTCACCTCTTAGAGAGACCACGGCATCATCTGCAAGTTGTCTGAGCGTGCATTGACCTTCCAATCAATTGTCAATATCTTTATATTAGAAATAGAAATTATAAAGCATAGCATACATAGAAATTATAAAGCATGGAACTTAAACATGATCTTTGGGGAAGGCCCATGTAACTATTTCTGGAAGTCAGTCTGCCAAGTGTGAAATTCATTTGTTTTTCTGACAACAAATTATACTAGAAATTATTTAAAATTACGGGTAGTCCATTACTGTGCAGATTGTCTGAAAGTACTTCTATGGAAACTGAATAAAAAGCGCCCTTAATATCCAAGAATACTGAAGCCAATTGCTCCTTGTGTAGGGTGACCATATGAAATTTTCCCAAAGGAGGACAATTCACCCAAATCATAGCGAAAAGGAGGACATTTGGTTAAAAAGGAGGACATAAAAAATAACGATCGAATTTTGATTTCAAAAACAAAAGATCATATATCAATGCGAATAAGTGCATAAAGTGGAGGTCATTTACGTACAATTTGCGTGAGCTCAAACAGAGGAATGTGCTTCCACCTTGTACACTTATTCGCTAGCTTATGTAACCAAGGTTGTTAACGATCATTCAGTAATTTGCGTTCGATCATTTAGTAGTTTGTCAATAACACATTCCAGAAGCTGAATTTCAAAATGTGTTGTATGGTGGACTTTTAGTGCGAAGGTTTTTCTACAACTCTGCCTAATAGTTCGTTGTTTGAATTCCACTAGTAACGGAGTTATAGCTATAGTTTCAGTAACTTAGACTAAATGATAACAAAATTCCAATCATTTGGTTTGAGTTACTGCAACTAGCGCTCTAACTCCGTTATTAGTTGAATTCTAATAACGTACCATTAGGCAAAGTTGTAGAAAAACTAGAGGACTATCGCCTCCCATAGTCTCTGCCTCCATTCTCACCTCGCAAGGTGGAAGGACAATTACTGCTTATGCTAACTTAGAACTAATAGCAAATTAGAAAAAAATATCAGAAAAAAATAAATCATTTTTTTATAACTAATCCCACTCTGTATCAGAGAGATGGGAGAACAATAAAACAATGCCATTCACTTATCTGCGCTTGCTGCTGTAGGTTAGGGTTTTAGTACCGGGAGTACCGGTACCGGAATTCCCGGGAGTACCGACCAATTTTCGGTACCGAAATACCGGTACTAGCTTAATGAAAGTACCGGTATTTCCAGTACTAAGGAAAAAGTTTTGGTTAAAACTTCCGATGGTTAAAACCACATTATTTGAATGAAGCAGCTAGTAAGAAAGATATTAATTTTTTTTACTAAAATTTCAAACATCTGACAATAGAGGTAATAAACTATAGAGGACGATTGTCGCTACCTATCTATCAAAACGTACTAATTTTTCCTTCGTTGACATTTAGTGACCTATCCTTGCCAGCAAAAGACAGCGACAATCAATTAGGACACACGTCAGGCGTCCGATGACGTACCTCAAGACAATCAAACCGCAACGACATCGTCACTAGACCTGTGCGCCGGTTATATCATCGGCGGCGGCGGCGTGGTGGTCACTTTTGCCCCGGCGGCGGCGTGAACCGGCGTGGATGAAAAAATCAATGGCTGAAAAAATCAATTTTACCGTGGATTTTTGGATAACGGGCTTTTATTCACACGGTAGGAATCGCCCGTATAAAAACCGACTTCAGTGGATTAAAATTGCCATATTCTGCGTTTGCCGATCATCAAACAGCACATTCAAAATAGTCAATTGCCGGCGATACTAATCAATACCTGATTTCAAAATGTTATTTGAATTACCACTATTTTGTTACTCTTTGATTTTGATTAATCAAATTTTAACAATAAATCCTACTTTACTTTTTCGTGACCCCTAAGTGACGAATTAGATTTCGGTGTCATAGAGCAAATTGGTAATAATTTTTTTCAAAAGTTATTTAAAATTTAGGATTTAGATACACTTCAGTAGTTTTGATCTCAAAATAACTAAGTTTCCGAAAAAATCTAATATTTTCCTGAAATTTGCCTAAATATGCCAACAAAGCGATTGGTGGAGTTTCTGAAAGAATTTCTGGAGGAAACTATGATTTTTTTAAATTCCTACAGGCATTTCTCAGTAAATTTTATTAGGAATTCCTTTGTAAAATCCTATGACAATGTCTGCAGAATTTTTCTATTTTAGATAGAATAATCCATTCAGGTTCTCTTTGGGAAATTCCTTTAGTAAAACATAAAATATATTCATTCGGAAATTTATTAAAGAATGAACTATTTTCTGATGGAATTCCTAAGAGAATTTTCTAAAGGACTTTCTGAGAAAAATCCTGAAGTAGTGTTGAAAAGTGTAGTAGGATCCTTTTAAGAAAATTTTGAGCAGATCCCCACAGATATTTCGAAGGAATTCCTAACAGTATTTCCAAAATGCATCAGCAGCTGCTTCCGCATCTTCCTCGATTGTACACCCCATAGCCAACGACATGTTCCAGGTTCTTTGCAAGTTCTTTTGCTGGTCTCTCCTCCTGCATACGCACTACATGTCCAACCCACTGTAATCTGTCTTATTTTATCAACCTGCCTATGTCTGCATTTTTGTATACTTGGTTTAACTCGTGGTTCATTCATTCGTCTGCTCCATTTACCATTTTCCACCACGCTGCCAAGTATTGAGCACAGTATTTTCAACTCAAACACTTTGAGAATTTGATAATGTGCATCTTTTAACGTCCATGATTCATGTCCGTACAGGACGACTGGACGAATCAACGATGTGTACAGAGCTAGTTTTGTCAGTGTCTATAGGTAGCTTCATGAAGTTACAAATGAATTTTCTGGAGGAATTTTCAAAGGATTATCCTGAGAAATTCTAGAATTCGTATGGGAATTTCAGGAACAATTATTGTCAAAGAACTCCGAAGGAATATCAAATTGATTTTCAAAGAAATTCCAAAGCAAAATTCCGAAGCTGACAGAAATTTCCGAAGTAATCCGTTAATAAATTTCTGAAGGAGTTTTTAGAGATTTTTTTTTGAATTTTGAAACAATTTCCTAAGGAATTCCTGAAACATTCTCTGTAGATATTTCAAAAAGAAGGATTTTCAGAAGGTATATCCGAATTTCTGAACGAAGTCTTGACGGAATGTCTAAAGGAATTTTCGGAGATATCTAAGACTGTCAAAAGTTTCTTCAGGAGTTACTTTGAAAAAAACCTTCAGGGACTTCTACGAATATTCCTTCAGGAACTTGTTCAGGAATTCTTAAGGAAATTTCGTCCTAGCACTTTTCAAGGAATTCCAAAAGAGTTCTTAGAAGAATTTCTTGAGGAATTTTCGGGAAAACCCCTTAACGATTTTCCCAAGGTTTTCTTAAACAAATTTCTGAAGGAACTTTTTCCGAACTAATTCCTGAGAGAAATTTCAGAATATAGCTGAGATAATTTTCGAAAGACTTTCTGGAATTCGTTTTCGGAGGAGTTTTTGTAGAACTTCTTGAGGTTATATCCGAGGGAATTCCTGGACGAATCTCCATAGGATTTTTTAGAGAATTACAAAAAAAAATCCTGTAGAAATCTAGGAATTACTTCAGAAATACCAGTAGGCATTTCCTCTGAAATTCTATTAAAAATTTCTTCAAAAATTCCTTTGAGAATTCCTCCGGATATTCTTTCAAATATTTCTTCAGAAATTCCTTTAGGGGTTGTCCATAACCCACGTAGACTCTTGAGGGGGAGAGGGTTCAAAAAAGTCTACGTCAGTCTACAAAGGTGGGCGGGGGTATACGAAAAGTCTACGTAGACTATTTTTTTTTCGGAAAACATTTCATACAGCAGCTTTGTGCGAAGTTCACTTGTTTGATTTTTTTTCGATCTTTCCGTTTTTTTTTGCAAGATTTTACCGAAATAATCTCTCGAATCTCGTATGGATTTCACTGAAGGATTTCTGAACTACGGATTAAAAATATCATGATTTCAACAGCAAATTCTTCTGTGTTAAGCAGGAAAATTCTCCAAAGTATTCTAAAAAATTTCAAAATTTCCACTTGGATTACATTGATTACATTGTAGATTCTACTAAAATATCATTTGATTGTCGGCAGGAACTTATTTAGAAACTACAAGTGATTCTTTAGAATTTACATTGGGAATTATGTCGCACTTCGACAAAAACTATTAAGAATTTACAAAGGAAGCATTTTGGAATATCCAAGAAGAAGTCTTTGGGATTTCCAAAAGACATTCTTTAGAACTTGTAAGGGGAATTCTCCGAAATTTCCGTGAGAAATTCTTCAGAATTTCCACTGAAGATTTTCTAGGAAGTTCCCGGTAAATTTTCTGAAATTCTTGGAATTTTCGCGAGGAATTCTTTGGACATACATATAAGCGAAATTCTTCAAAATTTAACGGCAATTTCTTCGGCAGTTCTAATGAAAATTCTTTGGAATTATCGATGGAAAAAGAAATTGTTGAAAACTTTTCTTTTTTAAACTTTTCGGAATTATCACGGAGAGATCTTTGGCGTATTACCTGGAAACTTTGAAGGTTATCAATCGGGAAATTCTACGACAAACTTTTTGGAATGTAGACTTGACGTTCTCGGAATTTCAACTCGAAATTTTCCGAAATTCGGAAAATTTTTGGGTTTTCTACAAATTTGAACCGGCATGAAGAATTATAATTCAGATGCGTGACAGATTTTAAGCAGTGGCGCGCCTATGCAAGTGCCGGTGGCGGTGGCGCACACCTCTAGGAGGAATCAAATCCAACAGAAATTAAATTAATTGGCTTCGAGATTTGGTTTCAGGAGCTATGGACAGAGGATTGAATTTGATTTCGTTTTGAATTTCTAATTGATATTGAGTTGGAATTTGTTCAGTTTGATTTTGTTAGGTTTTAAAATTTGAAGTTTACTTTAGTGTTTACAATGGATTTGAAAATGGATTTGTATATCTGAATTGCTGAAAACGTGTTTGATTTCCAATTTTTTTCCAATCACATATGACATTTTGTTAAATTCGAAAAAGTCTACGTAGACTTCCAGGGGGTGGGGGAGGGGTTTTGGAAAAGTCTGCTAGGGGCAGGCTTGTAAAATGTCATCTGCATGTCATTTGACTAATTTGTTCGTAACTTTTTTCAGAAGCGAAATTTACTTCATATTTTTGGATGTACCCATAACGCTTGAGTAGGGCTATATTTTTGTCCAAGGGTACGTTGCTCTAAATATAACATCTGAGGCTGGAGAGTGAAAACTTTCCAAAATGTCACGTGTCATTTGACATAATGTCATTTGAATGACATTTTGCCTCCCACGCCCCATATTACATATTTACAGCAATGTCTTATTAGACAATGTTGTAGGCACATTAAAGGGCTATAAGTTAGACATACCACAAGAGCCGATAGCTAACTTCTGAACAAGTTCTGGAAATATTATACAAACGAATGCAAATGACATTTTACAACACTGGCTAGGGGGGAAGGGGTGGTGGGTTTGAAAATGTGAAAATTCGGCCTACGTGGTTTGTGGGAAGTTGCTTAGAAATACTTTCAAAATCTCTTAAAGTAGTTCAAACGGGAATTATTTTCGTAAATTCGTTCAGGCTCTCTTTTAAAAATGCCTTCGGAAATACATTTAGAAATTCCTGCACAAAACCCTCCAGGAATTTCTTCAAAACCTTCTCCAAAAATTCAGTTGAGAGCTCCTCAAAAAAATTTCCTTGGATCATCTAAAAAAACTCCACCAATAATTCCTTTGGATATTGAATCAGGGATTTCTTTATAAGTTTATTCCAGGATATCCATTGAAAATTAATTAGATTATGAAATAGTTTTCGGTTGCTAATTGAATTTTTGAAAAAATAAAACAAATAAATTAAACAACTAACACTGAAAAAATCTGAAGGTATTACTGAAAGAATTTCGTAAAGATCCCATGAAGGCATTTTCGATGGAATTCCTGCAGGAAGTTCTGAAAGAATTCTCGGAGAATATTTTAAAGGAATTACTGGAAGAAGTTCTGAAGAAATTCCTTAGGAAAATTAGGAAAAAATCCCTTATGCAATCTCTGGAAGAATTTATTTGAGGAATTCATAGAATAATTGCCGAAGAAATTCATGAGGAGGTATTCCTTTAAAAAATTGAAGAGTTGCTAAACAGTTTTTGAAGAAACTCCAAATGGAATTTCTTGAGAAATTTATTAAGAAATATCCGGAGGAATCGCTAAAAAACTTCCGAAGGAATTCCTTAACGATTCTCCTAAGGAATTCTTAACAACATTTTCGTAGAAATTACCGAAACAATTTTTTGTATGCATTCCATAAGGAATTTCCTGAAGAAATTCGTGAAGGATTTTCTGAAGAAATCCGTAATGGAATTTCTGAAAGAATTTTCGGAGAAATTTTGTAAGACATTTCCGGAAGAATACACAAAGTAATTTTCTAAGGTTTTTTATTGAAACTTTTCGGAGGGATATCTGGGGGAATGTACTAGGAAACATACCAAGTGGTTTTGGCGCTTTGGGGATGTTTTCAAGCCTTCACAAAAGCTTATGTGCCACAACAAACATAATTTACGAGTCACCTACAGGCAGTGTTGTCTTACACTCTGTGCAAGAACTTCTGCTCTTTGATTTTACTCCATCTAAACGAAGGACATTTAGAAAATTCAAATAGCCTTCTATTAGTTGCACTTACTTAGTTAAGATTGTAAAATCGTTTGGATGGAGTAAAATCAAAGAGCAGATTTTTTTGCACAGAGTATAGGACAATACTGCCTACAGATTTAGGTGCCCGACTGAATGAGGCTTTGGCATAGACGAATTCCAAAGACCATTTTAACATTTTTTGTATTATTCTACTTAGGGTCGATTTCTTCACCTCCGCTTAGGCCTTAAACCATGTTTAAGCGTATGGGAAAGCACCGCTGAAGAGTTAAGCGGAGGTGAAGAAATTGGCCCTTAGTAGATTAAATCTACTAGATACAGCCTAATTCAAATACACAACTAATCAACCAACCAATTCATTATCCAATGTTTGTCACCACACTGTCTTAGAGGCACCATCACTTAAGGTAGATTTGAAATTGTATTCTGACGAGTTCTACCTCAACAACATTCTAACAACTAACTAACAACAACAATCATAACACGAGTTTAGTACTATTCCAATCAATTCCACCACGTTGTATTGTCTTACAAATACGTATTTCATCTCTGTCGGGCCATCTTCAGTGTATCTTATTTTACTCGACTCGACTCAAGTTAATTGATTTTTTTTATTGCGATTAGTCATCGGCGTGGCAAAATTGTGATCGGCGACGCGCCGACCCAAAATCGCCGGCGGCGGCGGCGTGAATAAAACCACCGGCGGCGGCGGCGTGGCGCGGCGGCGCACAGGTCTAATCGTCACATCCCAAAAAAAATCGTCACACTTCATCAGTATTTTTCCAAATCGTCCCCGCTTGTTCCTGTAAGTTCGATTACTGCACCAGGATTCGTAAAGATTGTAAGACAAGAGTTAACTTACAACGACTCAGAAAAAGCTGAAAGGAAAATACTTGTCAATGCTTCATGATTCACTAGCAACAGTTCGCCCTACTTCTGTAGACTCAGAAAGAGCTTTCTCTGTTTCTGGAAGCTTCGCTACTAAAATACGATCCCGTATGTCTAACGAAACATTGAATATGCTGTGCGTTTTGAAAGCATATTTCAAGGATAAGGACAAGCCCCAAGACAAGTGTTGAATACATACAAAGCAATGAATAAAGTTTGAATCGTTACCATTAAGTCCTGACTTTTTATTGATTTTAATGATTTTCGAAAAAAAAATCGTCCAGTACCGGTATTTTCCCGGTACTCCCGGTACTGAGAGGTTTAGTACCGTAGTACCGGGACTCGCCAAAAAGGGTCGGTACTAAAAACCCTACTGTAGGTAGCAGCAGTTATAACCATAGCCTGCTTCACTGGCTTCGCCAGAAGCAGCTACTTCCCTCGCCGACAGCGATCGCCTTGGATTCATAGGTAGGATACGCACCACACAATAATTCTCGCATTACCGAACCCAATCCGCGATGAGACACAGAACACACGTCTGGCTCGTACAAGTTATCGGCACGGAATGACTTGTGCAGTTATTGTACGACGCCCACTCGATGACTTTTCGCAAGGACACCAACATTTGGAATACATTTTCAATCAACCCCTTCTTACATAAAATACTTGTTCGTTGAGGTTGAATAATCTGATATGCCGACGACCACCCCAAATGCGATGGTTTTCCGTGGAAAGCGCCTTCTTGCTGCTCTGTGCACTCTGCTGCATCCACTCAGAATAAAATCTTTTTCGAACTGAGGATTAGGTCCAAACCCGCAAGTTACTTGATTTTGATGTCTGTGCTTGCGATGCATGTACGTGATTGGTCAGTTTACCTATTTCTAAACTTTATACCAATTATCGATAATAAATAATTAAAAATCAATACTTTCAGACAAATACAAATGAGCGTTGACTTATCCTAGATCAAATGTTCCATAAAAATTGGAAATCCATCGAGAAACGGCTGACGGTCTCCGTGTTTCGGGAAAGTGTAATCTTATCAGGAAATATGATTAAATTACTAACCAAAGGGAATCATGCCAACTTTCCAATTCCCGACAAATTACCGATTGGTTTAATAGATTTCTGTTTAGATGGAAGCTGCTGATTTAAAGAGAACCCTATTGCTCAAAAATAGTCTAGCGATTTCAGAAATTCCCCAAAAAAGGCAACACAGTAATACTGTATGTTCAAATATATTTTTTCGATGCCTTGAATAGAACCCGCCACTTCGGTAATACTGCACCATCTAATAAGTGCGTATCTTGTCACAGTGCAGTGCAATAAGTTTATATCTTGCTACAAAAGATGGCGATTATCATTATCGTCATCATCATCATCATCGCCATCATCCTTAGTTACGTTCTTCTCACCTATTCTACCATTAAAAGCAAGAAGACTGAATAGTGAATACTTTATAAGACATTCTGCATTTTTTTTGTTCGTGCATACAATTGATGCAGGGACACTACGGACTAGCCAAGGAAATCTCTCCTGATCTCACTGACACGCTGTACACACCATCTGATTCCATCTTGCCAGATGTTATTTTCAATCTGCTTTATGTATAATATATGCAGAAAGTGCTACCGGTAACGATGACGTACTTGATTTTAGCACAAGAGAACCGCATGAAGAAATGATAAACGTGGCGATTACGGACCCACTCATGGCAATAGGGCGAAAATGTTGCACACTATGCTATTCCTTTGGGTGAAAAATTTCGATCTAACTGTGATAAATCAATGTTTGATGGAACTTAGGTATATCTCGATTTTTGAGGACGAGTTTCTTCCATTACACATTATATACCACTTTATATCTTTTCCAGATTTTCCAGAGCCAGATTTTCATTAAGTATTGGCTGAAAGCGAATTTAAGAAAAGGCAAGGAAAAGATACAATGTTCGTACAGACTGAACGCTTATCACGTTGCATCAAACAAGAAACACCAAATGATCAAAAGAAAAGATTTTGCGTATTACGAATATTATGTATGTAATTTATGTATCTGGAACAGAAATCAACAAAACCATACTACGAAATGCAAAATCAAGCCTCGCACGTGATTACATAAAAAGTGTGTGTTGTCCTTGGTCCAAAGCGATACCATAATCATTGCCATCATCACCGAAAGTAAAATTTATGGTGCAGCTAACCAGGCTGTTGGACTGTTTCCTTCTTCGCTGTTCGACAAAAAAACTGTTTCAGATTGGTACGACCCAAAACCTATCAAAATGGTTCCAGTGTCGATAATGCATCACTTGGATATACTGCAGAAAACGATGAATAGATAT